>NW_012026814.1:7629514-7629820 GCF_000956235.1 Wasmannia auropunctata
TAGGGTGGAGCTCGGATTCGCTCTCGGCTGAGCTCTCGTCAGAATAGCACGCGTTTAAATTCTACGCACGCTGTCCCTAATGTCGCGAACTGCTTCTTCTACCACTCGCACGGGGTTTACCGGAGTAGGTATAAGCGCGCGGCGTGCTGGTTCGCTATGCAAGGACGTATTTCTGTTGCGTTGTTCCCTATCTGCGCCTTCCGACATTGACTATTTTCGCTATCTTAATTTCTACGGACTTACAATATAACCGCTAATCGCATGTTGTCCGCTGTCTGACTGAGTCGACAAGGCACACAGGGGATA
>NW_012026814.1:7629872-7631396 GCF_000956235.1 Wasmannia auropunctata
CAGTGAGCCATTCGAACGCACAGCCATTTTCGCTGTAAACAATTCCCCGCTCTTCCCCGCTCACCGCGTCTCGCGCTAGGCAACCGCGCTCGATGGACGGTCGCGCGCTAGTATTGGCGGCGGGTCGGACTCGCCGAACGAATACTCGCTCATTCGGCGATATTCAAAAATTAATATCTCGTTAAATATTGCGAATTTCGCAAAATGGTACAGGACTTTTTGATTCAGTTTAGTCCATTCTATCTACCCATGAGCGGTCATACACCTATTCTGAGACACCCTGTATATTTGTTTTTATATGTTTAACCTATCTACATAATTATAAAATTTTATTCATATTATTTCGTATTTATAACTTATCGAAAATGCATTCGGAATTCTATATTTGTATATAAAAATACATTTTCAATACAATTTTTGTAAAACAGGTGGCATTTGATTTTTAATTACATTTTTAATTACTTTTATAATATCATTGGCATATTTTGTTCATCGTCTAACAATCGCTGTTTGACATCTATCAAGCTTAGATGTCATGACTATTTTTATATTGTCAATAATTTCAATTCTTGCTAATACACAGAACATATTTTAAAATTGCTGGTAGATATAAACAACAATACTGTGGATATCGTTCCGTTATTCTATCGCTATGTATGAAAAAATCAGCCTCAGTAATAACGGAACGTTCTTAAAGTCTCTACTAAATTACGTCTTAGCGCCAGTACTTACAGTGAATATCGGAACGCATCCAATGTTACCGGCTCTCGGGCAGAGAGTTCGGTTTGAGCTTTCATTTTGGCAACACGTGCAATAAAGAGTCAACGATATTGGTTGTGGAATTATTTACTACGGTGGTACCCAGTCTTCTCTCTCGTCTTACTTGACGTTTTCGCTATCTTATCATATATTCCCTTGATCGAGGAGTATTCAGACTGTCCCTCCTGATTCGTGCTGTACAAGGCGCGCAGTTCGAGTCTACAACCACAGCCTTACAGCAATTTCAGAAGTGGGATACCAGTCGATTCGTCCCGACTCAGCTAATCCCTTCATCCCAGGGTACCATTGGTGACGTGTCGAGTTGTGCCGTTTTTTTTTCTTTCGCGTCCGGGCGCTCCGACGAAAGTTTCGGGCATTATCTCCGCGTATTTGAGTGGTCGCGCAAGACCACCAACGACGCGAAGTAGTCCCGCGGACGTTCGTGTGTATCGACGTACAGCATCCGTACGCACATCTTCTATACATCACTTAACGTGCACTAAACTCATCTCTTTTTCCCTTTCACGTCCGGGATCTCCGGTAAAAGTTGGCGCCAATAAAGTTTATCGAGATCAGTTCGTCTGGTACCGAACGTTCCCGAAACGGTAGCCGCTATTGTAGGATAGGTAGCGATTGAGCGATTATTTCATTTAATTGTAAGTTGCGCGCGCGTAGATGGAGTTGCTGGGCGAGAAAAAAGGCGCGTTTTTTGTTTATTTAAAAAAAGAGCGCAGCGGCGAAAAGCGAGCGAGAGCGTGCCGATTC
>NW_012026814.1:7631444-7631888 GCF_000956235.1 Wasmannia auropunctata
TAGTCATTTGAAATTTAGATTTTAATCATAATGTAAAAAATGACGTAAATTCGGTCAAGTTGACGTCAAATTGATATTATTTTGACTTTTCTGTTCTCCCCAGTGAGAAATGATCAACAATTCAATATGATGATTTCGACATCAATTCAACATCGATTCGAATTGAAAACCATTTCTCACTGGGTATACAGGGTGATTCAGAATAAGTATATTGTCCTTAAACACACGTATTTCTGACCACATTCTGAGACGATTTTTCCTTTGGCAAAAATTTGTGCGGAGCTTAGTGTTCAAGTTATAAAGAGAAATAGTTAACGAATTACGGGCCGCGTACGGAAGTCGGAAGGTAGACAGGGGCGGCGCAACTTACTGTCCGACGGCAGGCGGTACGCGAGACCCTCGCGACGATCAGCTGACTATACACGCGCGCATAAACATGCGTTA
>NW_012026814.1:7631938-7633393 GCF_000956235.1 Wasmannia auropunctata
TCGACGACCATGTAGACATTCTCTTTCTCGCCGGCGAAGACCTAGACGACACCTAAATACTTAATTCCCTGACAGCAAACACGTAGACTCTCACTTCCTCGACAGCGAAGGCTTAGACGACTCGTAGACATTTAGTTCCTCGACGGTAATCACGTAGACATTTATTTCCTCGACGGCGAAGACCTAGACGATATCTAAACACTTAATTCCTCGATGGCGAAGACCTAGACAACACCAAACACTTAGTTCCTTGACGGCGAACATTTTGACACTCACTTCATCGACGGCGACCACGTAGACATTTACTTCCTTGACGGCGAAGACCTAGACGACACCTAGACACTCAATTCTTTGATGGCAAACACGTAGACACTCACTTCCTCGACGATGACCACAAGAGAGTTGTGAGAGAGACGAAAAAGCAGAGAAACAGACGAGAAAGTCGTGAGAGAAACGAGAAAGCCAAAAGAGACGAGGAACAAGATTGAAATTTGCGAAGAAGAAGACGACGACGACGATATAGAAGACCAAAGAGACCACACAACATTGAAATTTTATGAAAAATAGCAAAGAAAAAAATAGCGACAACAACAGCAACGAAATTATAAATTATAGACGAAAGGGGACAAGATTGAAATTTTACGATGAAGACGCGGCGACTGCGACGGCGACGGCGACGGCGACGACGGCGACGACGACGGCGACGACGACGGCGACGACGACGGCGACGACAACGACGACGACGTATCTGAATGACATAAAATCGGGCAAAAAAATGCATACACTTTATGCGTTTATGCATCAAATGCACTTATGGACATTGCTATTACAGCATTGTGAATTCAGTGGTGTAGTCGGGCCCTGGCGGGGCCTGGCGGCGCCAGGATACTTTTCTCGGAGGCCTGGCGGCGCCAGGGCACTTTTTCATAGTCTTAGAGCTCTGTCCCGGAGGAAAAAATATACCCAGTGATTTGCGACCACTGATCAATTGCATTATATCATTGCCGTGTAGTACCGTTGAATACGAACAAAGTTTTAGCTCTATGAATAATATTATTACGCCGACTCCCAATGGGCTTCTTGTATGTATGTACGTCATGTGTCATCTCCTTTTTTCATTTCATTTAAATGGACCACCGTTGTACAAATTTAATCCCTTACCATATGTAAAACGTTGGTATTAACACATTCCTTTGCAAATAAATTGCGGTCAAGACATGCTCTTCATGTAATGGAAGATAAGAGCGAAAAAAGAATTATGGTCTCTTTTTACGTAAATTTATATTACAATAATGCATGTAATACCTCAAGCTTGTTTTCCAGAAAGATACCAAAAACTTTTAGTTTTTAATAAATTTTTGATGCATAAAAATATGAGAAATAATATATATATCTTTATCACCACCCCCTTCTCTGTCTGTCTCTTATACACATCTCTGAGCGGGCTGGCAAGGC
>NW_012026814.1:7633443-7634274 GCF_000956235.1 Wasmannia auropunctata
ACACACATTTTATTCCTATAATCTATATAGAATATATGTACACCCCAAAAAAATGTTCTACTTATAAGCGGGAAATTCCTTTAAGCATTCCTTTAAGCAAAACAAATTTACATATTTGTCATACAAGCATATTCCTCAGCTATAACGCGTATTTATCTATAAAGAAGTGGATAATGCACTATAATCAAGAACAAATTCTCATAGTAATTCGATATTCCTCTCACATTTTAGAATATCCTCTTAAGATATATAAGAGGAAAACTTTTTAACATCAAGAGGGAACCCCTAAAGGAACATTTTTTTGGATGTATGACTAACATATTCTGTATAGATTATAAGAATAAAATGTGTGTATATGTATTCCATGTTATACATATATACAGAATATATATAAAGTAATTATGTTTATACATATTGTGACGGGACGTCCCTTTTTGGACCGTCCGTCACAAGGGTTCTACGGACCCGACCGCGGGCGGTGGTTTCGAGTCCTGCGTCCTTCCGATTTTCGGAGGCGGACGCGTGGCGCGGGCTGCGGGACTACGTTTGCGTGGTTCCCGCGCCCGAATACCGATTATCGTTTGTAATTACTTTTTAGTCCGTAGCGATCTCGATTATTTAACTTCGCGTATCGGCGGCTCCCGGAGACCTTGTAAAATTTTGCCCGTCTCACCGACGGCGCAGCAGCCACAAGAGGAGGACCCCAAGGACGGAGAAGCCACGCATACAGGTCGTATTTGAGTCCGCGTTCCTTTACACCACTTGAGAGCAATTACGCTGCCGAGCTTCATTCCAGGTTCCGATGCGAGTCAGATAAGGCGAGGACGAAGG
>NW_012026814.1:7634324-7635431 GCF_000956235.1 Wasmannia auropunctata
CGCCCGCGGCTTGTCGTTGCGCGTACTTATTGCTACGCGTTGCCGCGTCAGCGCTCAGCATTTTGATAATTGTATTGCGCGTTCTCGGTACGTCGCGGTCAACGTCCTTCGATTTATTGTAACGATATTGCTTATTTTACGTCGAATGCCTCATCGGCTCGAATGGCTATTAATTGATTTTCACAATACTTATTGTTGTTGAGGGGGCATCGGCCTCGCGACACGATGTTGAATGAAAGAATTATATTGCTTTTTATAATTAAATATTGAATATTATTATTTAAAAATCTTAAAAATAATTCTGACAATATTTCGAAAAGTCTTACTCAAAAACTAATACCCATTTAATCAAACGCTCGGACACTATATCTTTATTTTGCCACTAGTTTCACCAAAAAAATTTGGATCAGGATCCATGATATACTGACCTGGCCTTTCCCTTGTAAGAAAAGATGTCACCTGATTTTAATTTTGTACTATAGACATTTTAATCCTTTACATTCGAAAACTCTAGATCGTAATGGGTGATTATGTTATTGAACATGGATCTGTGATATTAGACGTTTTACCTCCACCTACGTCAAACCTCCTAACACAACGACCTAAAGCGCCTGCAGTGGATAACAATTTTCCGGAATAATCCGTACCTGAACTGAAGCTACCAGAAAACAGGTTCTCGGTAAATACACAGTATGTATGGGAAAATAATGGAATTTTTTGATTTTAAAAAACTACCAACTCTTGAAACAATATATATTCTGAAAACTGTATATCTTATCTACAAACAGAGATTAACCTCACAGGAATCGATCAACGAATTGTCAAGTTATAGGGCTTAAAGTGATAGTACCTTTAGTCACCTCGTCACCAAAACATAATGGAACAAAGAGCTAATATTAAATTATGTTTTAAGCTCGGTAAAACTTTTACGGAAACATTTGAATTGATGAAAAAAGTTTATGGTGATGATTGTTTATCCCCCATACAGAACAAAATATATAATAGATATCTACTGGATATTCACATATCTATACACTATCCATATCCATTATGGTTAACTAGTAGATATCTAATAATTATCTACACATCCATAATTCACTAAACAAC
>NW_012026814.1:7635483-7641089 GCF_000956235.1 Wasmannia auropunctata
TTTGTATTAGATTGAAAAAAATGAGACCTTCGTATCATCTTAAATATATAATACGACTTCGAAAAAAAAACTATTAAATCATAAAAAAAACCTAAGTGGCATTATCTTCAATATATAACAATCACGGAAAATTATTTTGTAATTAATATACCCCGAAAATACTATTGTATCAAATTAAACAAACAAAATCCAAGTTGTATTATCTCTAACGTATTTATGATTTAAAAAAAATTTAATTTAATAAATTAAAAATATAACACTACCAAAAAGAAGTGAAATCAAAATATTATTTCAAGTATATTTATTGTAATTGAATTAAAAACTAACAAAAATAATATATCTCGAAAAAAAATATTGTTTCAAATTAAACAAATAAAATCCAAGTTGTATTATTTTCAATGTATATGTAAAAAATAAAAACAAGAAATGCATTAGATAGCGTAATGAGGACCGCAGAAATTAAAAAGGAATTTCGATAACAAGTAACAAATTACGTGACAAAAAAATCAAAGATAAGAAAAAATCTCCAACAGCATACTTGGCGCGCCCGTTTTTTATATATAAACTCATGGAAATATAATACATGCAATTCATGCTAACAATACATTATTTAATAATAAATATTTTATGTAAATTAAAAAGAATAAATATACATATATTCACTAATAACTTTAAAATAATATGTATCAACAAATAATCTTGTAATGCCTTTAAATTTTATTTAAGATAATAGTAGTAACAATAATAATAATAATATATATATATATATATATATGCATATATTTACAACCATAAACATCGTTTTACTACACTATTTTGTGAACAATCGTAACGGTCTCGTTTCTTCATGCGCGTCGTTTCTGTTGCTACGCAATGAATTCTATTCTTCATCGCAAGTTCTAAGTGATGGTTGTCACACGCTCCGGCAGCGGTACCATGGATCGTGTTTATTTGGAGACTCTTACGCTTAAACAGTTACATGGCGAGCTTAAGAAACGTGACTTGCTGAGAAGTACGGAGCCTCATATCTGCATTGATAGACTAATTAAATTTGAAGAAGAGCGTGATGCCTCTGGGCCTCGCGATGAAGGAGATGTCACCTCAAAGATGTCACAAAATCTGTCAGAGTCAGAGAAAAAATCAGTTAACACGGGGTTTCAACCAAAAGACTCATTGGAAACTGTTATCCGTTTGCTCTCCCAACAAGTGGCTGGGCTGCAGAATCAAATGACCGAACAGGTTGCTGAGCTACGGAATCAACAAGTGTCACTACATCGGGAAGTTACACGGTTGAAAGACAACAAACCAGACGTTCCATATCCAGTGATAAATAGTGAGGTGCCAAATGTGTTTTACACTAATCCGAGTACCTCGTCGGTGAATCAAAAGACAGTTGTGCATATCTTCCTTCTGCCGCATCAAAGCTGCAGGCGCCGGCTTCAAGTGCACCATGGATGTCCTAAACAGTGTTACTTTCCAATTCGCCGGGCACAAATGCAACTTACACGGCAATACCATCCAGTTCGCCGGACATACCGCCCGCTTACACGACATCAAATGGTTTAACTAACCCTCAGGCAGTCAAGATCTTAGCAAGTCAGCTTCCCATCTTTAGTGGATCGGCGGATGAAGATATCGAACTATAGGTTCGTAAAGTGGATAGAGTAACAGCCATCCATGGAATCAGTAAAGGAATCACCCTTCTTGCAGCGTCGAGCAAGCTTTCAAAAAATGCTCGAGAATGATTTGATCTGGATGATGGTCACATCTGTGATTCATGGCCTCTATTCAAAGAAGCCATTATACGTTGTTTTAGACGGTACATTCCGATTCATCAGGCTATACAAAAGATAGAAGCTTACAAATGAAATTTTCAGAAAAAATTCTTTCAAGATTATGCACAACAGAAACTTAAGTTGATGCATAATCTTCGACTTATACAGAAAGATCAGATTCAGTTGATTATAGATGGCATTCCTAGTTTCTCTTTACGGAGTTCTGCTGCTTTGTTACGAGCTCAAACTGTTCCCGATTTCCTGGAAGAAATGTCCGAGATAATGTCGGCCTGCGGTGTGATAGCTTACAAACGTTCGCCTCCCTCTATTAAAAAAAAAGTTCAAGGAGCATGATGCGCCTTAATCACCGTCTAAGAAGACATACAACCAAATCAACCCATACTCTTTCTGTGTTTATTGTAAAGCCAAGGGTCATCTCAAGGCCAATTGCGAAAAATTGAAGAAAAGGAACAACCATGTTTACGCCTGCTGCTCCATCTTTGACGGTAGCAGCCGCAGCGGAAGATCACGAAGTTCGAATATCATCGGAGGATCTCAATGAGGCCGATCTATCGAAAGTCGGATGTCTCGAAGACGATGAGTCATGCTCACTTCAGATAAGTGATTTGGTCGTAGAAATCAACGCGGTTGAGGAAATTAAATGTAATTTATTAGCGTTGATTGATACCGGGAGTTCAGTTTCACTTATACAAGAAAGCGTTTATAAATCTCTGTTTGGGCAATCGCCTACTTTTAATAATTCTTCATTTAAAGGGTTACGCGCTGTAACTTGAGAAATAACTTGAGAAATCAAGTTATCGGGAAAAGAGATTTTTACTTCTGTTTGCCTATCTTACCGAATGTTAAAGTTCGCACGCAATGTTACGTTATTGCCAATAATGGTTGGTCAACTCACCTAATTCTAGGGCGAGATTTCATATTACGAAATAAATTAACTTTGCTTTACAACCCTGCTGAAGCAAAGCTTAAAGAACGCTTAAAATTATTTAATGAAGTAGCCTCGGTTGAGATATTAGAGGACGAAGATACAGACCTTTCAGTCTCGGAAATAAAGACAGACTTCGGTGGTGAAGTGGACAAACAAGTGTGTCAAATTATTCGCGAAATACAGGATATTCCAGTTGAAGAAAAGAAAAACATACATCCGGTTACAGTTAATATTAAAGATAATTCTATTTTTGCGTATGCACCCTTTTTGCATGCGGGCTGAAACGCCAACAAATTCGTGAAATTATGGATGACTTACTTGCACGCGGTGTCATCAAGGAAAGTTCCTCACCATATTGTGCCCGAATAGTGCCGGTACGTAAGCGAAACGGAAAAATGCGTCTATGTGTAGACCTCCGCCCCCTGAACCATCGAGTAGTAAAACAGAAATATTTGTTCCCTCTTATCGAGGATTGTTTGTCACAGTTAGCAAACAAAAAAGTATTTACGCTGCTTGATTTGAAGGAAAGTTTCCATTCCATTCCGAGTTATACAGAGTGCACTAGATATTTCTCGTTCGCGACTCTGGAGGGCCAATACGAGTACTTAAAACTACCGTTTGGTTATTCTGAGTCCCCAGCGGAGTTCCAGAAACGTTTATTATATATTTTATGACCCTTCATTAAAGAGAATAAAATATTAGTGTACATGGATGATATATTAATACCATCCGAAACCGCCCAAGAGGAATTAGAAATCTTAGCTCAATGTTTGAAAATTTGGAAACAATACGCTTTTGATGTTAATTACGAAAAATGTCAATTCCTTAAAAAGACAGTTGAATACTTAGGATATATCGTTTCAAAACAGGGCATCATCCTAAGCAAACACCACGTCGAAGCAGTTGAACTTTTTCTAGTTCCTCGGAATATCCATGAGGTTCAAAGGTTTCTTGGTCTAGTTAGTTACTTTAGGAAGTTTATACCGCATTTCGCGGAAAGAGCTCATCTTCTTTATTCATTACTAAAGAAGGATACAATATTTAATTTTGACGATAAATGTATTAGTGCATTCAACGACCTTAAATCAGCGCTCATTACTTTTTCTATTCTACGGATATACAATCCGCAGTTAAAAACTAACAAGGGAAGTTTGCGAACCCGAAAATTCAGAAAAATCTGACTCTTGATGTAAAAGTAGAGCAGTTCATTCCTAGCATAAAACTATTTTTTGTTGGTGCTCAATTCCGTTTTAAAGGGATGAAAGCACCCCTTGAAAAAAATCGGTTTTTTTCTTTCAACGTGAATATCGTCGAAATTATGAGATAGAAAAAAATGTTTTGAATCAAAGTTAAATGGCATGAAGTGAACTTTATGATAGTAGTAAAAAAAAATTTTTTTTAAATTTTTTTAAATGTTTCCCCCACCACTTCACATCTTTTTTTTTAATTTTTAAATTTTTTTTGTGACCAAATTAAAGGTTATTTTAATACGAATTCAACTATGTGTGATAAAGTTATTTTCCAAAAGTATCATTTTTACGAGGAATAATTACAAAACGCCTCTATGTGCACACCATATCCGTACTCGCTTACGCTGCGCGCTCCCAGCAATTCTTCACGTAGCTCATTCCGCTCGCATTTTTTGCATTTAACAAGGGATAACAATGAAAGGAAAGGAATAACAATGAAAGGAAAAATATTTGACCACAAATATAATGATCATGAAAATAATGTTGTATGCAAAAAGATTGCTTACATCATGATTCACCAAACTGATTAATTTGAATCTATCATAAATATTATATTTACATTATTTGTAATTTTATTGATATCACTTTAATATATCGCTAGTTCGGAACAATAGAGGCATATCTTTAAAATACCATTTTTCGCCAAAAATGCCATTTCTACTTGTGGGTATTTTTGCCAATCTTTGAAAAGCTCTCCTGAAAAATGACATTTTTTGAGATATGACTATTGCTCCGGACTAGCGATATTATACGTACTGTTAATATATGTATTATAGTTACTCTAAAAGACAATAATATTAACAAAAAACTATATTATTAACACAATTTTGTTGTTTTACTGTTTTATTTATACTATAAGTTGTAAAGATGTATTCAGCTCATATTATGTATAATTAAATAATGTGAATAGTAAATATTTATTTTTTCCATTTTTCACCTTTTTTTCTTTTTGCGCATTCTCGTTACATATATGTGTATTAAACCTGTAAGTTAAAATTAAATGTTATGATAATTACAAATTTCGTATATATTTTTATTTTATTATTTACTTCAGTGTTTACAATTCAAGCCTATTAACCTCTATCTTTAATCATCATCACTGAAATATTCTTCAGCTCGTTCAACTTGTGAATGTTCTTAAGCACTTTGCCTCTGCCGAATTAAATTTGATAATTCAAATTTAACACTTCCACGAGCAGATGGTGGAGCAACAACAGCTACTGGAATTTCTTTTTTACATGCGTCATATTTTAGTGTAGGAGAAAACTGTATATCGCACAAATTTTAATTTATCAATAAGTATTGCACAACATGTATTCTTACTTATAGTTATATTATATTATACTACAATAAAAATAGGAATAATTTACTATGCATGCGTGTTTCACTATTTTAGTCTTGAAATTAATTCATATTCAAATGCTTACTCAAATGCTTCGCAAATATTCTTCGCAGATATTAATATAATACCTACGCGATAAGAAACTTCCGTGATTATATGTATATATGTACAGGCTGTTCCCAGACTGTGACAAGTTGTTTACATCGATTTGACTTGACCTTACGACATTAAAATTTTGCTTCCTAAACCTTGTCTAGCCGTACGCGATAAAAACGAAGATCGGAAGAGCA
>NW_012026814.1:7641139-7643382 GCF_000956235.1 Wasmannia auropunctata
AATTACTAACCTTGCACCAATTCCCATACTTTTGTGGATTTAAAAGCTAATTTTGCTCCATGACCATCAAAGTTAAACTTTTCGGCAAGAGAATTACTAATAAGATGTGACATAAGTTTAGGTACCGCTCGAATTTCATCATTTCCCAAAGGGAAAGACTTTAAGTAGTAACACTAAAACATAAAGAAAATTTTGAAACAAATGCAAATACGTAAAGTAAAATTACGTAATAGTATAAAATACGTAAAAGTCATTATCTTTTATTACAATTATATTAAGTAAGGAAATGTTAAGTGTGTAATAATAAATAATAGATTTGTTACGCTCCATTTAATTAAAATAAATATTTAAATAATAAAACGATATTAAGGAAGCGAAATATGTTAAAAACTTTGTGATTTTAATTTAATATATGCAACTAATATTATAGAAATGGAATTGGCTTATAATGAATATAATAAAAGTATATTAAACCTTACTCACGGTGTCTGAAAAGTTAACTTCATTTGAGAGAAATTTCTCGAACATCGTGACTTGTTCTATAGTATCTAAAGGAAGTGCAGGCATGTTTGAAGGTTTAGAAAGAACTTTTTCTTCTGGCATTACAATTCTGTTAATTTTAGATTGATTAATAAATATCACATCAAGTTTCGCTCTCATGTTGTCTACTTTTTGGTTCAATTTTATCATTCATACAAATCTGTAAATAATAATTTGATCACTACTATATTACCAATAAAAAATATAGAAAAGAATAGAGCACATGTCTTTCCTAAATATCAAAAATTGAGATTAATATATTTAAAATAATTTACAGAAATATGAGTTTCATTCTTACTGCTAAACTTAGCGATATCTGTAGACGATATTGATGTCGAAGCAGTTTGTAATAAATCTTCACTAGGAGGTTCAAAGTCTCTTCTATTATTTGACTTTTCACTACTATCTGATAATAACTGTTCAACAGATTGCGAGTTTAACAATGACAAATTTGACGAAGATTGTGGTGTAGATTTGCAATTTTCACTTGCTTCTAAAACTTTTACTGGTACTTTACAGCACAATGTGCTATCGACTGCTTTATTTTTGACAGACAGCTTATGTATATTTTCCAAAGACATTGCTTTTTTCCGTTGTAATGTTTTTTCAGCTGCTTGCTCTCTATGATTAATAATTTGTTGCACAAACTTGTTCCGTTTAATAGCGACTGTAGTTGATACCGGAGAAGCAGTTGTTTTGCTTTGTTTCATGTTAGGAATAATTGTCACCTCAACATTATTGTTCTTTGAAGCAATACTTGAAGACTTCATCAGAGAAGATATACCAGTGAGAGAAGGCGATGGTGGAAGAGGAGCAGCTGGTATTTTTGACTTTTTATTCTGCTTTTTATTTTCAGAGTCAGATGAATCATCGTCAGATGTAAACAAATTCATCAATCGCTTTCTTCTCTTTCCCCTGCCCATTTGATAACCCGATTCAGTTTCATAGGCAGATGAAAGCTCTTCAAAGCCCTTTGCAGCATTTCTAGCAGCAATATACGTTTCTATAACAAATATAAGATGAAATTATTAGGAGTGCAGCTTCTCTCTTCCTCTTCTTTCCTTCTTCAATTTATACTATATAATACAATAAACTGTTAGTAAATGAGACAAAACTTGTAAGATACATTTTTCAATAAATTTAGGCCATATTAAAATGTTATTGAGTAAAGAAAAAAAATTGCTTTAAAAATGTAAAAAAGGTGCAGTGTCCGCCAAGTAAAAATAAAATAGGGAATATATATTATTTTTCTTGTTTCATGTCGTATTTTCTAACAAAAAAATATAGTGAGATTAAAAAGTTGCACTAAATGCAAATGAAAATAACCAATTATGAGCATTAAAAAAATTGTTCGTTATGTATCTCATTTTATTACATGTATATGTACTTCATTTTATTACATGTACATGTACTTCATTTTATTACATGTACATGTACTTCATTAATAACTATATACACTGCTCAAAATAATTATGGCATAGAAAAATTTTGAGCAAAAATTGGTCAACTTTGGTTAACGGTAACTCCGCGAAAAATCATCGTAAAATGATGAACTTTTTTTCAAATGAAAGCTTGAAATCTCTACTTTAAGATACTGTGAGTCGATTTTTAATTTTATGCACCCCTGTTGCTGTAAACTCTTAAATCTGAGAGCATGTTTGCCACACTGAAAATTGCAAAGTTTGAACAAGTGCACGGACTTG
>NW_012026814.1:7643432-7645362 GCF_000956235.1 Wasmannia auropunctata
ATTTCTTTAATATATTATTTATAATAAACATTGTTGACAATTATTACGTTTAATGTTGTAGTAATGCGTGATTGTCTCGACATAAAAATTATTACATTATCGAAATCATCGAGCGGGTCAGCTACATCGTTCATACGCTTTAACCTATATCTTTGTTTGAAATAAGGCGGCGAGCGACGAGCCGAGTAGTCGAGGTGGCCCGAAGCCGCCCGATGCCGGCCGAGCAAGCGTGACGCCGGCCAAGCTGAGCGTTACCGAGTGCGAGAGAGTCGGGCTGCTATGTTATCTTCGTCTATTAGCCGAAAATGCCCGGAGAGACTCTCGTATCAAAACTGGCAAGTCTGCGCACGACACTCGTGATTCCGCGTACTCACACACTTACCCTAACGCTCGCGCGCTCAGGCGCGAGGGCTTTGCGACGAACTCGCGACGACGATCTCCGGGTGGCTCGATACGCGACTCACGACACTCCCGATCGCTCACGGCAGATTCGATGAGAATCCTCGCATTTGAGGACGGACGCCGGTACGCCAAACCAAAGAGCAACTACAAGATGCGCGTCGCCAAAGGGGCGCACGCGACGAAACTCTGACACTAAAATGGCGTTCACGTCCGCAGAGTGCGAGCAAGATCTTCGATCAGCCCGTGGCTTTACACGCGATAAAGAGGGTCACCTCACCGGCACGATCTCCGTCTCAGCCTCCTGGGTAGCAGGTCCGACAGCTGCTCGTTCTTCTCGGTCTCGCCGACGTCCTCTCTCGCTCTTTCTCTCTTTCGCTCTCGGTCGCTCTCTGTCGCTCACTCACACGCCGGATCGACCAAACGCTCCCTCGGTTCGCACGCAAAAGCCGCGTAGATCGCGTTCAATTCGCGATCGATGCCTGCACCCCCAGCCCGGGGGTGCGCAACACAGCGGCGCAGTCGGCCGCGACCAATCACGGCGTCGTGGGGGTCCTGCCGTGGCACGGGCGCAATCAGGTGATTCTGCATGCGGGCGTCTCGCGCCCGCGCGAGGTCGCCCTATATTCGGGATGTGGCAGCGTGGCATTAGGTGGACGCGTCCTTCGCCCTTGAATTCCGGGACGAGTTGGCTATATCGCCCCGGCAGCTCTCGGCGATGGCCACGGGCCCTGGGGAAATCGCCGGCCGTATCGCCCTTCGCGGGCCTCAGCCACCGCGCTCGCCTTCCCGGTCGCGCCCCTGGCGGCTCTGATATCCCTGCGCGCGGTCACGCGCTCTGCGTATGCGCGCTCCGTCACCTGCTCGCCGCGTGCCCGGTGCGTGTCCCCTTTGCTCCGGCGCCAGGTTGCCCGTACTCCAACTCCCTTCCGCTGTCGATGGCCTTGGATCCTCTCCGCTGACGCTCCGTTGGTCCGGTGAGGTGCCGCGATACATAGAAGAGGTTCAACGAAAATTAATACAAAGCACGCTTTTAAATTCGGGCCTCCCGGAGATCTCGGTCTCGCTCTCACGACGCGGTCCGGCAGAAAAGGGGCGCGAACCCGCGCCTTGTGACGGCGGCGGGACGCTGCTCCGCTGCAGCGGACCGCGGCGTCACAATATATATATATATATACATATATATATATACATATATATAGACATTATTACATACAATAGTTGCGGATATGCACAAACCTGAATGCAATAATTAAATAAAAAAAAGTATATATGTATACAATATATTTTGTAAATACGATTTAAATATACTATATTTATTTAACAAAAATAGTATCGTTGGTCAACATTTACTAAGAAAATCATTTAATCTTTATTTAGAATTCTTTTCACCGGATTTTTTGTGAAAAAAAATATTTGTTTCAACTTTAACAGGATTCCGCCATCTTTCCGTTATCCGATCGAGCTCAGCTTTTACACAATTTTTTTTCTCACGAAATGGAACAACTTTAGGGGGCGTCGTGAAAAAAAT
>NW_012026814.1:7647207-7648271 GCF_000956235.1 Wasmannia auropunctata
GCGCTCCGCGCCGGCGTACCCGCGAATGTCACGCCCGCACTGCATGCTTCATGATTTCGCATGTCACGCGGATGGGCCGGTAATCAGCGAGTCGTACCGCCGAAAGAGAAACCGCTCTTAATTTTCCGTTTCCGAGACACGATCTTGTCGTACGATCGTGAAAAGCGCGAATTGCGAGTCTGTCACGCCGAGTACGCTGCATTGTTGCGCGTCTCAAGTATTCCCGCCGATTATCGTATTCTCGTTTGTAATTTTGACTGTAATACTCGTTCGCTCAATACACTTGTTATTTTCTTATTGTTACTAATTACTGTCGATTCTTTCAGCCTATTCTCGCTCCCCGAACCTTGGCCGCTTTCCTTCGAATCACCCCCTTTACCCTTATCGTAACTGAGCCACCGGTTATCGCCGTCCTTGTCCGACCGTTGCATTGAATTCGCACCTGACCGTGTGATTAACTAATCTTCTCTCGAGTCATTCGATCTCAGAACAACGAGATTTTTCAGTAGAGAGGCACTCTCTATAACGTGCCTGGCGCCCAACTTTATTCCCGTTTTCGATAGGCGAGATGCCTGAGTTACAGTTAATCGCGCATTAGATTCCCGTTTATCGTTCTCGCGGAGTTACGCGGGTCGGACGAGCGACGAAGTTGCACCACGCTCGTGAGTGCGGTCGCAATATATAAGTCATATATGCTTGAAAAGTATAGCAACTGTTATATTAAACTGTAACAGTTGATCACTCTTGCGTCAACAATAGAACCTCAAAGATGATCTGAAATTAATTTTATACATATATTTTTAATTATTTTTTATTTCGAATCAATCACGCGTTATCAGAACATTATTCATAATAATTTCGTACAATGTTTATTATAAATAATATATTGAAGAAATTATTAAATAAAAATCAATTTTCTTTTGAAATATACTAACTTTGTGTGGTTATTTTATAATATTAATACAACACAAATATATTGTTGAATGTGTATTATTAGTGTTATAATATTACGAAACAATTGAGAAGAATATTTAAAAAGATATTTTATTTTTATTTAATATTAT
>NW_012026814.1:7648321-7651857 GCF_000956235.1 Wasmannia auropunctata
TTATATAAATCGAACCCAAGTTATCGATTAAGTCTAGTTAGAACTTAATCGGTTCGACCGTTATTGAGATCTCAAAATCTCGGGTGCTCGCAACGCGACGTCTCGCGTTAAGAGACCCGGCATGGCTTGTTTGAACACTTGACACCAAGCCACTACCGTGTCTCCTGATACAATTTTGTATGGCAAAGATAATTGTTCAATTAATATTCACAACTTATTACATTTATGCGATGATGTAAAAACGTTTGGAATGTTACAAGAATACAGTGCCTATCCCTTTGAAAATCATATGCAAAAGATAAAAGGATATATTAGAAAAAAGGATAAACCATTGCAGCAAATAGTTAATCGTGTATATGAAGAAAATTTTGCAGAATTAAGTGAAGAAAATAATTTAAATTTGAAATCAAAATTATTAAATAGACATGATAACGGACCTTTAGGTCAATTTTTGTGTACTAGTCAATGGGAAAAAATAGTATTTTCTAATTTTACTCTAAAAATAAAAGATCCAGATAATTGTTGTAGTTTAAATAATGGTGATATTGTTTTAATTAAAAATATTGCTAGTAACGATAAAAATATAGTAATAATTGGAAATAAATATAAATCAATAAAAGATTTTTATAATGAACCATGTAAGTCTTCTGATTTGGGTATATATTTAGTTGATAACGTTGTTAACGATCTTCAAAGTTGGAATATAAATGAAATATCGCATAAATGTATAAGATTACATTTTAAAGATAAATTTGTTATTTTTCCCTTACTTCATTCCGTCTAATCAAATTTTATAGATTTTAATAATTTTACTTTTATATATTAAAGAATTTTTATTTAGGATTATTTACATGTCATTTTACAATTTATTTTTATATTTTACATTTAAAATTGATAAAAATGAAGATTTTTTTTAAATATTAAATTTATTAATTTCTTAGCATTTAAAAAAATGATAAATAATATATATATTTTAAAAAATATTATAATATTATATTGTTCTGAGAATATATATCTAACAAATAAATTTTACAATAAGATTAAAAGTCGAGTTTCCTTCTGTTCTTTGTTAACGGTTTGATTCCGAATATTTATAACATTTGAAATTATTGATTTGAAGTTGCGTACACAAATTGTTAATAATTTGCAGGAAAAATGGCGAAGACATGGACTATTGTGATTTTCACCGACGAAGATTCTGTTGAAGTAGTTCCGTCAAATTGGATAGTAAATGACAAATGTTATTGGCCATCGACGCTTACATCTGAAAAATTGAAGGCTGCAATAAAACATCACGATGCAGTTAATACTTCTTGGCCTTCATATCCTATCCGGCTTATACGAAATGGAACTTTCGGTAAATATATTATTATTACTTATTGTGTTTTGATGTATCAATTGACGAAAAATCTATTTATTGCATTGTCGTAACGTTATACTTATTTTGTTTTAGATGATTATTCAACAGCAGAAGAAAAATGTAAAAAGGCGGAATATTCGTCCGATGTAAATTCTGACAGATCTAACAATAAGCAGAATGATAGATCTGACAGAAATAAAAGGAAAATAATAAAAAAAACGTTCGGCTCTTCATTTGATGAGGACAATCTATCATCATCAGACGATAACAATAATTTACAGACTAAATTGCCGACTCCTCCACGTTTAACAAATGGTTCGTATGCGTTTATTTATTTACTACATTATAGAAATTTTGTTAAAAATTAATTATCTTATAAATCAAAAGACATGGTAGTATCTGGCGCTATTTTACTTTTTAAAATCTTTAAAATAAAAGTATAAGGTAATTGTTTGGAGACAAAAGAAAACAGTAGCGAACAATTCATAAATTCAAAAAACATTCTATCGTTTTGTTTTTAATTTTTTCTTCCAGACACCAGTACTTTTATAAATAGAACAAAGCCGAAAAAAAGGAGTGAAGCTATTAATAACGATAGAATTCGAAATGAAAAGTTTGAAAGAAACTTATTACAATCAATTGGTAAATTATTTTTTGTAATATATAATTATTAAATCACTTACAAAATTTGAAAGCTTATAATGTATTTTTTGTAAATTTTGTAGATAATAACAAACCTTTGAATGGCAACGATGAATTATTTATAGAACCATTGAATGTTAATGAGCAAGAATGTAAATGTTGTCCCGTACATATAAAACACAACTGTGGTATGTATATGTTATTTGCAATAATTGAATTTGCCCATTGCCCGAATTCTTTAACCAATACGATGTTAGCTTAAATGTCCACAACGCGTTCTGGGTATTTATTTTGGCCACTAAGCGTTGGAAAATACAACGCGTTGTGGCTGAAATAAAGTACCCAGAATGCGTTATGGACATTTAAACTTATCCATATCGCATATTGGTTAAAAAATTCGGGCAATGAGCAAATTTGGCGATTGCAAGTAACATATATTTTATGTACAGTTATTTTCGATAAACTTATCATTAATCTTATTATAAAATGAATTTATTATTACATGTGTTCGACACGATTGATAAATATATTAAACTTTTTTTCCAGAAAAATATTTTAAAGAGATTATCCGCCAACAAAATATACTAAAAGCCAGCATGTGGCAATATACAGATTCGCTTCACGAATTAACCACATCGGTTAATAGTATTCTTACGAATAAGGTAGCTCATCAAGTGGAGGAAACAACAACTTCATTCTTCACAATGTTCAATTTTCCGTTACAAGACGAAGAAAACTTAATCCGCGTTGATGAATACTTAAATGACGAGAAAAATTTTAACGTTGCGGTAATTTTTATAAATGTGTTATTCTCAAATATATGTCACATTTTTATTACAGTGTTACAAATATACTTTATTAATTAATGAAATTTAAGTTCATTATATTATTTTTAATTTGAATTTTACAGATGAATGAACTTGCAAAAATTGGTGGAAGTTCTGTACACAATTTTACTCAAAGGGCTATGCAAATGTTGATTACTAATGACCTTGCAGCAACTTACAGCTGGTTGGGAAGGCGAGCCAAAAAACTTTTAACAAATTAAATTTAGCGGATTTAATAATTGGTAAGTAGTTTTTTAGATTATCTTATTTTTAATGACTTTATTAAAATCATTCTTTCTTTGTAGATTATCAAATATACAAATACAATCTATTTACAATTAACTAATTATTTTTTATCCTGTTTTTATATTATAGGTTCTGTCAAAAAAAGCATCCCAAATTCCACTAATAAAGAGTGCGAAGAAGCAATCCAAAAGTGGTTAAGGAGAGCCAAAGAACGTAGTAATAATAATAGAAAACGTGGAGAGAATAATAATGATATTGAGGAAAATAATCTTTAATTGCACACACGAGAAGTTACTGTGGGAGACCCTCCTACTATAGTGCAGAAACTGCGTGAAGATTTGGCTGAAAATTAATTGGTGAAATCATTTATTAGCAGCAACGTACCACAGAAACTCGCAAACTTAAAGATAGAAACTTAATTATGGACAGAAAAAATTTTTATTTTCTTATTTTAGTTCATA
>NW_012026814.1:7651877-7653163 GCF_000956235.1 Wasmannia auropunctata
TCAAGGAGGAAGGATGGGGAGAATGTAGGTCAAGGAGGAAGGGTAGGGGGAATGTAGGTCAAGGGGGGATTAATTAATTAATTAAACAATAATCGATTGAATCATCAATTAATTGATAACAATTAATTGATAACAATTAATTTTTTTATCAATTATATTTTTCGTGGACCGCTGCCGCCACGTGCGCGGTGACGCCATTTTGAACGCGGTGTCGCCACCGTCGCCGCCACGTGCGTGGGTGACGCCATTTTAAACGCGGTGCTGCCACCGTCGCCACCGCCGAAACGTGTGCGGGTGACGCCATTTTGAACGCGGTGTCGCCACCGTCGCCGCCACGTGCGTGGGTGACGCCATTTTAAACGCGGTGCTGCCACCGTCGCCACCGCCGAAACGTGTGCGGGTGACGCCATTTTGAACGCGGTGCTGCCACCGTCGCCACCGCCGTCACGTGTGCGGATGCCGACATTTTGAACGCGCCGCTACCACGTGGACTGCGTCATTTTGGTGACATGTTCCGACATGTTCTCGAAGGTTCACATTTATTATTATCATGCAAGTACAATTATTATTAATACTATTGATCTTAACTACAGGTAAAAGGTACGAGAAGAAATATTAAGCAATATGAATTAAAATTTGATTTACTACAAGTAAAAAAAAAATTTTATAATATTTACAAAATTTGTTTAAAATTTCTGCCACTACCGCCGTCACAATCTTCTTCTTAATACGGACTGTTCACCAAATACTGTAAAAAAGGAATATAATTAACCAAGCTGTAGAAAACCAGATTTAAAAAAAATAAGAATTATATACACTTATGCTGTGACACATACCTTATTCTTCATTTTCATTAGATTCATTCTCGCCGTCAGTATCTTCGAGGAGCCTTTGTCGTGCATCGTTATTTATCCGTGCAGCATCCACCTCAGCGCAAATGGGACACATGTTACATGGCATAATTATGTATAGTGCACGTTGACAATTTTCGCACCAAGCGCCACTTAGGAATGCAAATCTATCGATGTTATGCTTGCGATATATATTAATGTTTATGAAGAGTCCACGCATCTCTCCAACGCACTCAGCACAATATTTATTATCTGATTGTCCCTCTTGGTAGTAAAACTGAATGCAGCACATTCTCTTCCTGGGAGTAACTGCATTGTAGGCTTGAGCTCGGGTTAGCGCTTGATGTTCTTCCTCCTCTACTTCCGAGACATCTTCCAGGTCATCCTCCGAATCATCAGGCTCACTCTCGTAACCTTCGCCAGCTACTATCATTC
>NW_012026814.1:7653213-7654134 GCF_000956235.1 Wasmannia auropunctata
CGCCATGTTGTCTTCCAGCGGTGACCGTTCAGAAGTCGGGCGCATGTAACGTCCGTTAGAAAATAAAGAGTTTCGGTTATCCATTACGCGAGTGGAAATTATTTACGGCCCACCACCTATATCTTACAAATCAGAAGTGGGATACGCTGGAAGAAACGAGTGAGATCTTACGTGTTACGAACAATTACGTGTTACGGCAGTACGAGCTGCGGACATTACCGATGCGCACCTTTACGAGCGGTGCCGGCATCAGGATTACGTGTGCATTACGGGCGTGTACGAATTACGATTAAGACGGTCTGCTGATTCTGCGGACAGAAGCATTTAGTTACGAGACCCATTCGGACGAGACGGGCCTTCTGTGCATCAAGGATCGGCAACGTCTTTGATCGTGCTTGCGTGGAAACGGGACATCGAGAGTTTCCGCACGGTGTAGCAACTACAGCGCTCCTGTAGCTCGCGGTTGGCATTATATAGTTACTAGATTTAAGTTGTTAGTTCTGCTAGTTGACAGTCAGTATTATTCATTATTCCTTGCGAGCAATTACCTCGTGTGATATTACGGTTACTGTATACGAAGGATATAATAAAGATTATCGTATTACTACACAATCACCGACAACTCATTAAATCACGCACCCCACAAATGGTGACCCCGACGTGGGAATTTATCAAGATCCAAGCACGAGTTTCAATAACCTTTAATCGCAAATATTTCGGCATGCCAAAAATCGAACATTCGCCGGCCAAGACGAACACGGACACCTCGGAAACGGCTACAGCACCACTCATTAACCTCTCAACAGACATGGATGGCCAGCAGGATCCGCCTCAAAATTCATCCGGCGTGCCGCTGCCACTGATAATCGGGGCAGCTACATTAGCTAAACTCCCGCCATTCTGGAAAGAAAATCCTGTCTT
>NW_012026814.1:7654184-7655542 GCF_000956235.1 Wasmannia auropunctata
GTGCTTACGTGCACATCGACAAAGCTAAACGAAAGAAGTTCGACGATAAAAGTTAAGAGATGGTACTCGTAGGGTACGTGCCTGGTCAGAAAGCATATCGACTGTGGGAACTAAGCGGTATTAAGCGTGTAGTCGTGTCAAGAGATGTAATTGTCGTCGAGTCAACACCGAAGCAAATCATTGGTCTACCAGAACCAATTGGAATCGAAGATATGAAGTTAGAAGATAGCAAGACTGAGGCAGAAAACAACGAAGAACGCGAAACCTCACATACCAAAGGACAGCATGTAGACAAAAATAGTCGCGAGTCAGTGGGAGCTCGCGAAAGTGTACAATCGCATAAATCAACAAATGATCCGATTGCTAATCGAACAAGAAGTAAAACAATGTCTGCAATGATCGCAATATCTGAGGCCTTATTCGTCGAGGGAACGCCTACAACTATTGAAGAGGCAAAGCAATCGTCTGATGCCGAACAGTGGGAGGCGGCAATGCAGGAAGAAATCACATCACTCGAAAAGAACAATACGTGGGAATTGGTTGAACTTCCGGAACATCGAAAAGCCATTCGTAATAAATGGGTTTTTCGCATGAAAATAAAGCCTGATGGTATGATCGACAAATATAAAGCTCGATTCGTCATCAAGGGATGCTCGCAGAAAGCAGGGATAGATTATACGGAAACTTTTGCTCCGGTCGCACGATTTGAATCCATTCGAATATTATTGTCTATCGCAGCAGTGAAGAATCTAGTAATACAATTTGATATCAAAACTGCTTTCCTGCATGGAGATTTAGACGAAACAATTTTCATGGTTCAACCCGAGGGCTTCGATGATGGGACGGTCACGTGTGTCGCTTGCGTAAAAGTCTCTACGGATTGAAACAGGCGCCGCGACAATGGCATCGAAAATTGGACGACACATTGAAGATGTTCGGAATGAAATCGACAAATTATGATCCATGTGTTTACTCGAATTCGGATGGCTCATTGTTACTTGCACTATATGTGGATAACGGGTTAGTGGCCGGACAGTCTGAAAGCAAAATAAACAATCTGCTTTCGAAATTAAAGGAAAATTTTGAAACCACTGACTCAAAAGCCGAGTGCTATCTTGGAATTGAGATTGAGCATGATCCTATAGCGAAAAAGATTCGAATTCATCAGTCAGCTTATACACGCAATATTTTACGAAAATTTGAAATGGACGAGTCAAAAGCAATGGCAACCCCATCAGATGCGAACATTGTGTTACACCGAAACGAAGACGAGGACGGAAAAACTTTGGAAGCAGCAGATGTTCCTTATCGACAAATCATTGGATCACTGATGTATCTTGCTGTTGGCACACGTCCTG
>NW_012026814.1:7655592-7658786 GCF_000956235.1 Wasmannia auropunctata
TGTAAGATTTTTAGAATCTAAGATCTTGAATATATCTGTACCATGAATAAAAGCCTGTACGCCAAGATGATCACATAGATTTTCAATGTTCAACTCTTTACCGAGGAAGTTATAGACTTCACATCGATACTTCTCTATATGCATAAATTTTTTACCTTTATAAATAGGATGTAAAAAATTAGCAGTTAAAATTGATGGCCTTATGACTTTTTTCAGTCTCTCTTCCATTATTTTCTCATAGTTATCATTAACCGTTGGTATAGTTAATTTAAACCATTCTTCGCAAGCATCTGCTATGTTACTATCGGATCGCTGACATTTATTAATAAGTGCGCAAACAGGATCAAAAATCAATACGTAGTCTTGAAGTGTTTTTTCAAAATCTTCGCTAAATAACATTTCCGAACATTCAGTCTTAATAGTAAATTTCTGATCTTTTATTATTTGACGCATTATCGATAAATTTTTTAAGCAACAACGAAATGCATCTCTATAGCTACACCATCGAGTTTCGCAAGCAAGAATAATTTTTTGTCCTCCACTTTTTATCATTTCTTTTTCTGGACCTGGTTGCTTAAATTCTCTCAATAATTGATTCACAGATTCAGCATATTTTGCATTGACCAACGATTTTGCTAATAAGTTACCGCTATGGCTTGCACAAGTTACATGCCACAAATTAACTGATTTACCCATTAATATCATTGCAGAAGCATTGTCTGATACGACGGCATAAATATGAATATTGAATTTATTCTTAGCAATCTCCGTTGCTTCATTTACAATTTTTGTTAGTGCGAGTCCTGTTTCCTTTTCACCAGTTAAGTCCCATGAATTGAGGGTGAAGTCCCATATATACTCTTGTCCATTACTGTATGTATTGTATAGACAACTAATTTGCTATTGGCAGCAGAATTCTTCCAACAGAATTAACAGTACACCTACTGTTTCATGCTTCTTCACGCTTTTAGTTATTATTTCATCGTGAACCTTATCTAACAATTGATTTGAAAGTTTTTTCCTCGATGGAATTTTATAATCAGGATTCAGCAGTTTTATAAACTCTTTAAATAAGTTGGATTCAACAACATTTAAGGATATGTTACAAAGAAAAATTTTCCTAAGGCCGAATCAATTAAATCACGTTTTATTTTGTCTGCGCTCATTTTCAAATCTAGATAAATAGAAAAAATTATTAATATAAATATTTCACAATTTATTTGTATAGATTTTAACGTTTAATTTATTTTCTTTACTTACATTATTATTTTTAATACTTTTAATAACAATAGGAGGCTTTCCGCTTTGTTATTATTTCTTGATGTCTCGATTCGTGGATATTATGAATTATCGTATTAATATTAAACATAAGCCATTGCACATGAAATGCGTAGTCACTTGTCAGTAGTGTAAAGTGTTGGAATTTACCCAGATATCGAGACTTCTTGTGAGAAAAATTACGAACTTTTATTTTTAATAGAAAATTACAAGCTGTGAACAGTTTAACGCACGCAAGATAAAAGGTAGAAATTACTTAGCAACATAACAGAACAAAAGGAAATCGCTTTCAACTTTAGCGCCTTTAATTCCTTTGCTCTAACGCTCCATCTATATAAAATATAGACTCACTTGATTATATTACCAACATAAAGAGTTAAGAGTGTAAATATAGCATAAGGATCTTGGACCAATGAAAATCTTACATAAATCAAGATGGCAACATTGTGCTAGATGTTAATTGGTCCAGGAGTCTTATGCTGTATTCTGTATTTCATGCGTGATGGGTTTAAGAATTTTGACACGTATAATACGTTTTATACATGTTTTATACGTACTATACGTTTTCTACGTAGGAAATGTAAGAAACCATTTGTAGTGCTAAATTGCCCAACCCTGGTCGCAGCGTTAGTAATACTCTCGACCAATCACGAATATGACAATGCGCGCGCAGCGCGCTAGGGAAATTGCCGCAATGAAATTACTAAAATATATCGGTATTACAGGTTATATCTTACACATCTAAGTGGACGAACTTCTTCGTATTAAGGTATCTTACCTTAATAAGCATTGTTGAGCTGTGCGATGGATTTTTTTTCGCTTTATACTGAATATTAAAACCATCGTATAATCGATGAAAAAGAGAAGGATTTACACACTTTCCTGATATTCCCTCTGTTTCAGAAATTTCCACTAATAGTTGGCGCGAAAACGGATAACAGACACGAACTAGTATAACCTCGCTGTTATGGCGATAGTTTTTTGTAGTCACGTGATGTGTGATCACACCGCATGTTGTTAAAGAAAATAATATCGCATCATAATTTGACACCGCACATTTGTCAGTGTGAAAAATTATCAATAATTTGGTGTTAAAATTCACACCGAAACATTTAACCACATAAGTGTGGTGAAATTTCACATCAATATTTTTTAGAGTGTAATTAATCAAATTGAGCAGACAATCAGAAAGAACCAATACAGTAATTAACCTAGATAATAGCAAAAATATTATACTATTTAAATATCGACTAAACAAGGAAGATTTCTTTCAAATCTCAAGTTTTAACAATTAGAAAAATAATTTAAGAAACTTAGAGTTACGATATATGTAAGACGTGAAAAGTAGAGCAATAAATCAAACTTTTGAATTGGTATTAGAATATTTGCGCAATAAAAGTAAAGTATAGAATGTTGAGATAAAGGAAATAATTATAAATCAAACATCAGTTTGATGATTCATTTAGTTAAGGATGACAGATACAAGTCATAGCACATATCAGGGAAGAGAGGAAACAAGTGCAACTTCTCCCTTACAAAATATCAGAATTAAGGAAGATCGTTATATCAGATTCTTCTTAATAATATAAATTAAATTAGAATAAGCTTAGAAACCTATGAGAAAATCAATCATATAGAAAATCAGATTATACATATAATTAATATCCGAGGAAAAGACATTAAAAATGTAAAGAAAAACCGCCAAGTATATTTTTTAACGTTTTTACCTAAAAAAAATTGTATCAAATTGAAAAAAAAAGATATTTTTGTATTATCTTAAATATATAATACGACCTCGAAAAAAAAACTGTTGTCAAATTACAAAAAAAACCTAAGTGGCATTATCTTCAATATATAACAATCACACAAAATCATTTTGTAATTAATATACCTCAAAAAAACTATTGTATCAAATT
>NW_012026814.1:7658836-7659328 GCF_000956235.1 Wasmannia auropunctata
ACGTGTCACGACGCGAACTGTCATCGCCTCGAAAGTTCAGAGCGCGATTTCGACTTCGACTTCGTGCGAGGCTGCAAGATTAGAAATTCTAGCGCCTCTTGTGTCAGAAATTGTAAAAGTACACTTCCCCCACTCCGCAACTGGTCGACGATAATGACGTTTCTTAATCTGAAATTCCTACATTTCGGACTTTGCATTGCAATATCTCCGCTCGTAGGACATGTAGAAAAAAAATAAACACACTTTCATTATATAAATCGAACCCAAGTTATCGATTAAGTCTAGTTAGAACTTAATCGATTCGACCATTATTGAGATCTCAAAATCTCGGGTGCAACGCGACGGCTCGCGTTAAGAGACCCGGCATGGCTTGTTTGAACACTTGACACCAAGCCACTACCGTGTCTCCTGATACAATTTCTACATTTAGAGATGTAAGAATATTATGACTATTTATTCATAGCCCTAGATCAAATTATTCATAATATTCTT
>NW_012026814.1:7659378-7659929 GCF_000956235.1 Wasmannia auropunctata
GCGCGTATTGAGGCTGCCGAAATCCTGCGTTGGCATCCTCAATTATTATGGGTCATTGTTGCAATAATAGATTGCAACAGTGACCTGCTTATTTCTAAGTGTGACGTTGTAAGTACGTCAAAGCGAGACTTACAACAACTTAAATATAACCACTTTTACAACTTCTAACGCACGCAAGAAATCGAAACTTATATATCTTATTCTTAATTCTAATCCGCATGACCAATAACTTGCTTTCACACATATATATGCTCGTTACTTTTTTACACCAAGACCGTCTCCTGATTACTCCTGTATGACATTGTTCTTATTTTCGTTATTCAGTTTCTATTATATATATATATTTTTTTTGACTACGTTATATTTTCTAGCAGCGCCAAGTGTTTTAACACATAAAAAATTATTTTATTAAAATTAAATTTTTTAATTTTGTACTGTTACCTCTTTAATTCTTTGTGATAATACTTTGATTGAGTAAGGTAACGCAATTTTGTTATGTAATAATATTTTGAAGAATAAAACAATTACTACCACTTGAATAGCAATCAAAA
>NW_012026814.1:7659979-7660516 GCF_000956235.1 Wasmannia auropunctata
TGACCGGCGGACTTGGTGGCGAGGTGCTTCCTTCGGTCTGCGTTCCTCGGCTGACCGTTGGCCGGGGCCGAGGATCCGTAGGTGGACGATCGCGCCTGACGAGGTCAAGGGGCGTCAGACGCCACGGAAAGTACGCCACTCCCGGGTCGAGCCGGCGTTCGGAGACCTCTTCCACAGCTGAGCCTTCCTGCGGAGGAGGCGGATGACTGCTCGCTTGCAGAGGCGGGTGATCGCTCGCCTGGGTTCCCAGCAGAGGCGGATGGCTGCTCGTCGGGGCGTCCTGTAGAGGCGGATGGCCGTTTGCCTCGAGGGGACAAGGTGGCCCCCTTTTCTTCGCTCGCGGCGTGGTGGCGGGCTTCGTCGTCGACTCGGCAAAAGATGGCCCGGCTGGGCGAGCACGACGTGGGACGGTACAGAGGCCTGGAGTGCTTTGAATCGAGAGGCCGGGACTCCCGCTTCTTCTCAATCACAAGGGCCAAGCTCGCTCTGTCGCCTTGCTGGTACCCCCAAAATACTCTCGGAGTGACGGCCTGAAAA
>NW_012026814.1:7660566-7661634 GCF_000956235.1 Wasmannia auropunctata
AAAAGCTCACGTCGCTCCGAGAGCAGAAGAACGTGCTTGGGACCACCCACGGAGCCCTAGATATAGCGGGCGTGGGTGAATCTTAATTACGAGTTTTGTCGTGGCGCCTGCGGCGCCTAGCGGCGGCGCCGCGCACCACTCTCGTCACATGGCGGGCGCGCGCGGGCTCGGCGCGCGGCCCGAACGCGCGTGCATTATTGTTAGCGTACCGCTACAGTATTAAATTAAATAAATAAAATCCATGTTGTATTATTTTCAATGTATACGTAAAAAATAAAAACAAGAAATGCAATAGATAGCGTAATGAGGGCTGCAGAAATTAAAAAGGGATTTCGATAGCAAATTATGTAACAGAAAAATCAAAGATGGGAAGAAATCTCCAGCAGCAGCATACTTGGCGCGCGCATTTTTTATATATATTGTAATATTATAAATACATATATTTTATATATATATATTTTTTATTGCTAGAGCAATAATAAAAAGCACGTGTCATATGCACTCATTGATATAAGTATCATCCGTATCATAGAATAGTTGATAAAAGTAATTGAAATTAATTTAAATATACTAAGTTTGCAATATAAATTCTACTTATAAACTTTTTATAACAATAATGTTATAAACTATAGGTGTAGTACAAAGAAACAGCGTAGAATCTTTCCGTTAAGAACACCGGTTGAACGGTGTAATAATAACGCGCAATGTTCAATCATATGATCGTTGTATCAGGAGACACGGTAGTGGCTTGGTGTCAAGTGTTTCAAGCCATGCCGGGTCTCTTAACGCGAGCATTGCGTTGCGACACCCGAGATTTTGAGATCTCAATAACGGTCGAACCGATTAAGTTCTAACTAGATTTAATCGATAGCTTGGGTTCGATTTATATAATGAAAGTGTGTTTATTTTTTTTCTACATGTCCTACGAGCGGAGATATTGCAATGCAAAGTCCGAAATGTAGGAATTTCAGATTAAGAAACGTCATTGTCGTCATTATCGTCGACCAGTTGCGGGGTGGGGGAAGTGTACTTTTACAATTTCTGACAAAGAGGCGCTAGAATTTCTAA
>NW_012026814.1:7661684-7662268 GCF_000956235.1 Wasmannia auropunctata
TTTTCAGGTGTCGGTTTAATACCTTGACTGGATACCAAATAACCAAGAAAAGGAATTTCAGAAGAACCGAAAAGACATTTGGAAATATTTATTGTTAAACCAAATTGCTGAAGGCGTTGAAAAATGGTACGTAAATGCTCGATATGTTCCTTCTCGTTAATTGATGCAATTAAAATATCATCCAGATAGCAAAAGCAAAAATCTAATCCTCTTAAAATGTTATTCATTAGGCGCTGAAAGGTTTGAGCAGCATTACGGAGACCGAATGGCATGACTAAAAATTCAAACAAGCCAAATGGAGTCGTGACAGCAGTCTTGTGAATATCTTCCTTTGCCACCGGAACTTGATAGTAAGTCTTGACAAGATCTATTTTAGAAAAAATATTCTTACCATAAAGTCCCGAAGTAAAATCTTGAATGTGTGGTAAAGGATATCTATCAGGAATGGTCACCGCATTCAAGGCACGGTAATCACCACACAATCTCCATGACTTATCTGGTTTTGGAACCATATGGAGAGGAGCTGCCCATGTGCTGCTAGAAGGACGACAAATGCCTTGCTCCATCATGAAAACAAATTCGGC
>NW_012026814.1:7662318-7665341 GCF_000956235.1 Wasmannia auropunctata
GCCTTATTTACAACGCCACACTTAGCGNTTAAGCAGGTCACTGTTGCAATCTAATATTGCAACGATGACCCATAATAATTGAGGATCCCGACGCAGGACTTCGGCAGCCTCAATACGCGCGTCCTTCAAAAACTGCGGCAGCTGCAATTAAGCAACAATTGCAACTGCTGAGCAGTGCAGTGGCCCACTTGAGACGGGATAAAACCCGCCGTCCAGCGGACCACTGCGGAGTTCAACACAACCATTTCATTAACGCATAGCGTTACGCTGTCGGCCCGCGCAGTAATCAATCTGTAAGTAACACGTCAAATATAGTGTATGTGTTAAACGATATACTGTGCATCATTCTACAACCATCAAAACCGAGTCCTTCCCACGTTACACCCCAGCCACGGTGTAACAATTTCATCAATGCAATCATTGTTTTCTAGAGTGTAAGTGGTTCGTGAAGCAACGGAGACTTTAATCTCGACATGCAATTGTTCTAAATCTCATACACGTTGCAATGACCCTTTTTAATTTGATCAGTGAGGAATTGTATCGATTAAAGATATCAAATGTACTCTCAACGCCAAGTAAAGCAATTGATTGAGTCCGCATCTCAGATACATCAGTTGGAATCTGCATAGTTGATTTCGCCAGTGTGATGAGTCATAGCGTTGAGTAATTGTTCAGGCAGATTTTCACGTGAAATTAAGCGGGATTGTGCTTTGATCGTACATGTGACCAATCTTGTCTGTTAGTTAACCGCTGAATTTCCGCGACACGATTACCAATGAAGGTTTGCCACCTTGATGATTCGTCTTAAATCCACGCCAATACAATCTCTGAGTCTATCCAAAAATACCTTCTTGAAATTTTACCGTTGAAAGCTTGAAATATTTTCTGTGACAAATGGACAAGAAGCACACCTCCACACAGCTCAAGTCTAGGCAAACTAATGGCTTTCAATTGAGTCACCCGTGACTATGCAGCCAGTAATTGAACGTGAATTACTCCAACATTGTTGACGGAGCAAAGGTAAATACATGCGCTTTAGGGATGTCTGAAATGTGTCGCAGAAACCATAAAATTGGATGTCGATTGAATCGGATAGTATAGCATGTCGTAGTATTACGATCTTGATTTGGCAGTTGCTGATAGTAGGATGCCCATACAAGTCTGAGTGTTTCTGGGAGAGGAGTCCCAATCTAGCTTCAATTGCCACAGTGATTGTAAGAAAATCTTAGCCTTGATGGATACTGACCCGATCAGTTCCAGCGGATCGAATATCTAAGTAATCAACGACAGAAAAGTGCGCTTGGTAATAATTTCTGGTACAGCGTTACAAGTTGTTTCGTATCGTAGTAAATCTGGCGTAGGTTGCCATAAGAGTCCTAGTACTTTGGTATCTGTGAATCCATAGCTATCTGAACAATCATCTTGCTCGAATGATACATTAGAGCAAAACTTGACAAACCCTGTCGTTTTTAATATGGTTGTAGTTTGAGTTTTAATTTAGAGAAGTTGTTGCACCAATGATTCCCTGGTAATCAAATCGTCGATATAGAAGACACTATAACTGCTGTGGCATGTGTTTTCTCAAAATCGAAAGACAATTGCTGCAATGATTGTATAGTCAACCCTGGTAAAAAAAACGATCCCGTAGAAAACAGTTAAAAACCGATAAAATTTATAACGGAATATCTATCTGTTCTATTTTATAAACTGCAAAACAGCTGCAACTGCAAATGCAAATAGAAAATTAGCAATTACATATAAGAATCCTAACAGTTTCTGTCCGCATTCTACAGGTAATTTTAATTCAAATGCATCTATCCATAATAATGTGTTAAAATTCAATCGATTTGTAACCACATTTTTACATGCAGTTTTAATCAAACTGCATCTATTTGCAATTACGTATTATAATCCTAACGGTTCCTGTCCGCAATTTTCATGCAATTAAAGTTCATCTGCATCTGTTTGCAATTACAAATTAGAATCCCATCAGTCTCCGTTCGCATCCTACACGTAGTTTCAGTCAACTGTATCTGTTTGTAATTACGTGTTATAATATTAATTAATAAACAAACGGTTTTTGTCCAATGGTTTGTAACAGTATGATATCTAGTAACATTATATGTATGTCTTTATACATATTTACTGTATGTTTCGAGTCAATCCTGTGATAAATCAATAAATGCAGTTATAAATCTTATTTACTCCTGACTGAAGACCACTTCTTAACACTTCTTAACAGTTACTATTTTTATTATGATACGTGTCTACAATTACGGATACATACAGATCAAATTCATTGAGTATACGCAAAAAATCGTTAGGATTATAACATGTATTATGAATAGATACAATTAGAAAGGGCGATTTTTACAACATAAAAACAGAAATTATTATTGTACAGCATAAAAACAGATTTATTATTGTACAGATTAATGCAGATGGAGTAAAATTCCTCATAAGATGTGTACAGAAACTGTTAGAATCCTTATACGTAACTGCAATTTTTTTATCCGCATGTACAGTTGCAGCCATTTTGCAGTTAATAACAGATAGAAGTAGAACCTAATTACTAATACAATTTTAGAACAGATAGCATTTCGTTAGAAATTTTATCAATTTTTAATTGTTTTCTACGAGAATTCAGTGAAAAAGTACCATAATGCGTATAAGTATTTATACTAAAAAACGAACAGGATACGTATACTCGAATGCAGTAAAAACCGGATAGGCTACAAATATGCAATTGCAGTAAGAAGCAGTTACGATGCGTACACTAAAAATCAAATTTTTGCTTATTCTCAACTTGTATTCAATTATATGTGTTTCCATAACCATTACTGTAGAAAGTAGTACCAGCAATGACAACCAACAGTTTTATTACACTCTATCCTAGAACCCAGACAGCACACGGATATCTTATGGACATCCATAAGGTGTCCTTGAAGGACATTGAGGATATCCGCAAGCTATCCGTTTTAGGTCCTTCGGACGTCCACTGGACGTCTATGGGATATCTGTTT
>NW_012026814.1:7665390-7668356 GCF_000956235.1 Wasmannia auropunctata
GCGCGCGGGAAGGTGCCTGCGGTCCGCGGCGGCGGGGGTATCTCGCCGCGCATTCAGATTCGACGAGCTTTATATATTAATATCTCGAAAACTATTGCGAAGATCGTAAAATAATAGAGGACTTTTTTATTCAGTTTTGTCCACACTACCTTCCCACAAGCGCTGTACTGTGTATTGAGTATAAGACACCCTGTGTATATATATATATATATATATATATATATAAAATAGATTATAATAGATTATAAAAGAGAGTTATATATGTAATTATATATATATATATATATATAAATATATATATATATAGATTATTATATAATAATCAGTAGTATAATCAATAAAAAGTAAAATATTATATAAAATTTAATAAATATATGTATATTGCAGTATAATAAAAATACTGCAAATATATTGTGATATTGTATTAAGTATACTGTGATACTGTGTAAGTATACTGTGATATACTGTGTGTATACTGCTGTAAGTATACTGTGAAAATATATATGAAATAAAACTTTCAGTTCTTTACTAAATTTATTATCTAATTAATTCTAAATTATTCAGGTATTATAAGAAGCCGAAATATGTCCAGTAAAAGTATGAATTTCGTCCATAAAAAGTCCAAAGTACGTCCATTAGATTAATAATTTATATCCATTTAAGATCCATAATCCGTCCATAAGAGGTCCATAATTCATCCATAAAAAGTCCAAAATTCGCCTATTACATTCACAATTTATATCCATTTAAGATCCATAATTCGTCCATAAACGCCCAAAAATGGACGTCCTATGGATGTCCAGCCCAGTTGCAAACGGACATACAATGGACGTCCATTGTACATCCGCCGTACTTAATATGGACGTCCAGTGGATGTACACAATGTCCGACATGGACGTCCACTGTACATACATAAGACGTACTTGTGCTTATTGGGACGTCTTCAGGAATATCAAATTCAAAATTGGATTCTTTTGTAATAAAAACTACAAAAAAAGAAAGTAAAAATATTGATCTTCAAATTGCAAAATTTATATACGGTACGAATTCATCGTTTCGTCACGTAGAACACAATGAATTTAAAAAAATGATTAATCTGCTACGTCCAGGTTATAAACCATCTCGTTATCAAATTGCCAATGAATTGTTAGACGAAGTATATGTTTCTATAAGACAAAATATTGAAAAAAATTTAAAAGGTAAAGTTTCCATGATGATGGATGGATGGAGTAACGTTCATGTCGAACCAATTATTTGTATCTCAGTAACTGACATAACAGATGGAAATGTTTATTTAATTGATACGATAGATACGACAGAAAATAGGCATACAGCAAATTATTTATTAAGTTTAGCTATTGCAACAATAAAAATCTGTCAAAAATTTGATTGCTTTGTTAGAAGTTTTGTCACTGACGATGCAAGTAATATGACTAAAATGAGAAACCAACTCTTGGAATGTGAAGAGTTAAATATGCCAGATATAATAACATATGGTTGCTCGGCGCATATTTTAAATTTATTAGCCAAAGATATAGATATGTCACATTTGAAAGAGGATATAAAGAAAATAATAAAATATTTCTGAAATACTCATTTTCCAGCGGCTAAGTATAAACAAGCAGGTGGTACTACTCTCATTTTACCCATAGATGTTCGTTGGAATAGTGTAGCCGATTGTTATGAATCTTATTTAAAAAATTGGCATATTCTTGCAAAAGTATGTTCTGAAAATTTTACTGTGATTGATACAGAAATATGTGCGAAAGTTCAAAATCTCGATTTAAAAACTAATGTACAGAATCATTTAATTAAATTGCAACAAATTTCTATTGCGTTGAATAAAGTTCAAAGTGAGACGTGTACTATTGGGCAAGCTACCGAAGTATGGTTAACATTACTACAAAGTATTGACAAAAAAATTTTTACTGAATTTGAAATAAATTGTTTTGATATGGCGATGACATCATGTCATTACTTGGCTAATTTGTTAGATCATCGTTTCAGTGATCAGAAATTAAATCAAGAGCAAGTAGAGGAGGCATTGGAATATGCAGCTTCATATTATCCTGAAGTAATGCCATTTATAATTCAATATCAAGGAAAAAGTTCACCATTTAGAGAATATTTATTTTCAATTCAAAATATAGAAAATGTCAGTCCAATATCATGGTGGCGTGCTCTTCAAAGTAGCATAAATAATACTATGTTTAATTTAGCTATGCAACTTCATACAGCTGTCGCATCCTCTGGAGGTATTGAAAGATTATTTTCCACTTTTGGTTTAGTACACAGTAAACTGCGTAACAGGTTAGGAACAGAAAAAGCCTCAAAACTGGTATCTATTGTTAGAAGCTTAAATTCTAATATTTAATTTTCTACAGAGTAAATTAAAAATAAATTTTAACTGTAAAAAATTAGTTTTTTAATCAGAGATTTTGGTTTTTTATTTGGTTTTTATAATTATAATTATAATTATAATGATTAAAATATAATTTATGTTTATAAAGTTTATAAAGGCAGGTTTAACAAAATTATATTTAATAAATCATAATTTATAAAATAAAATAAAAATAAACGTTATATTACAAATAAAACTAAGTATGCAGATATTGTTCTTAAAATCCATGTTAAATCTTTTCCTTAAAAAAACATGTTTCAACATTTGTTTTAAACATGTTTAAAATCTGTACAAAACACATGTTTGTTTTAAACAATATAATGTTTAAAACATGTTTTAAACATTTGTTTTAAATATAAATGTTTTAAACATAACAACCCTGCTTACAAATAATGATTTTTAGTAAACAAAATGAAAACTCTGAAGAAACTAGTGACAATCTTGAACGTAATAATAATTATGAAGAAAATGTAAATGAACAAACAGCCGAAAACACTGATGGATCCGTTGTTAGTACTGTTTAAGTAAATAATGATAAGGTTAATGAAAAATGTGATTCGTTATA
>NW_012026814.1:7668406-7671191 GCF_000956235.1 Wasmannia auropunctata
GTGTGCTCTTCCGATCTCGAATATTTAATAAAAAAAAAATATTAAGTAAATGTTAAATAAATATTTTTTCCAAAATGAGTTCAGGAAATGAAAAAAAAACATTTAAAAAATATTGTGTGCTGATTGGGAGGTAGGTAAAATATTTTGTTTTGTTGTCAGTAGAATACCAGCGCGACAACAAATGCAGGTTTAGAGAAAAGAGCAAAAAATGCATGATTCAATTACATATACAATTGAAGAAAGGAGTCATACATTTTAGGATTTGGAAAGCATATATGCGGCGGGGAACGTTGGATTCACCTTTTTTCTTACTCAATTTCATTTACTGAAACTCCGAAAATTGTAATTAAAATTATCCTAGTATTCGGGAAATATTTATTTTTACATTTTAAATAGAAAAAAGCAACGGTTAATTTTATCACTTTGGTGAATCATGTTTGCGAGTTTCTCTTTGTTCTTATATAAAATTGATAAAAATATAAACAATAATTATATAAAAATATATTTTGATATTACCTAAACTCTCATCCTTTCGCATCAAAGCTTGAGAATCTGTAAGTTACCTTATGTTACATTTTAAGTTTTGCATCAAAATATCTTGAAAAATATAAAAGACACGGAAAAATGCTTTAGATAAAAGTTATACTGTTTGAAGAAAGATTTCTTTTATTATTTTGCATCTAAAAGTATTGTAAATCTATCCAAAATTCAATAGTTTACGAGATATTTTCTGCTTTATTATATCATATTTCGACATAAAATATTAAATATTTCATAAACTATTGAATTCTTGATAATTGCACCTTAATACTTTCATGCACAAAATAAGATAGAGATAAACCGATGGTGTAAAGAAAATACTAAGTTGATTTTTTAAAAATGTAGTTTTATATTGTATATTGCATATATTCTTTAGAAGCAACGGAGTGTTTTTTTATTATAACTGATTCATATATTGAACTCATTATTTTTAACTTAAAAATACCAATGTAAAGAACAATTATCAAGAAATCAATAGTTTATGAGATGTTTAATATTTTATGTCGAAATATGGCATAATAAAGTATAAAATATCTCGTAAACTATTGAATTTTCTCTAGTTTTACTAATACTTTTATATACAGAATAATTTAAAAAATTATATAGTTCGATATAAAAAATGGCAATACTATTTATATGATCTTGAAAAATTAATTTTTTCGAAAAAAATTTTACCATTATTTGTCCCCCTTCTAACTGTAATATAACTTTTATCTAAAACATTTTTCCGCATCTTTTATACTTTTTAAAATATTTCGAGATATGCAAAACTTAAATTGTATACATATAGATAACTTGCAGCTTCTTAAGATAAAAAAGAATGAGGACTTAGGAAATATCAAAACATGTACGTATATTTTTATAAAAACAAAGAGAAACTTGCAGACATGGTTCAACAAAGTGATAAAATCAATTGTTACTTTTTTCTGTTTAAAATGTGAAAAAAATGTTTCCAGCCGAATACCAGGATGATTTTGTGGAAGATGGTGGGGCTATCTCGTTTAATACACTTATGTTTGCGAGTAATCAAAAACGTATATTTAACAGAAAAAGGTTTACAGCGGGGCTTTGGATCGTGTTAGCGTTCTCCACGAGCGAACAAGAAGTGAAGGCGCAATCTTCCTCCACGTCCTGAATCCACTTATTCACCAAGATACGCCACTCTCCTCTTTTCCCGTGTTGCTTCTGATTGATCATCCTTCTAGAGATATATTCAGATCTAAAGGAAAGAACTAAAAGACAAAAATGTAAAAAAGAAAAAATAATCCCACAGATTTTAACTACGATTTTTGGATTCAGCAAGCGAAATTGAATAAGAAAAAAGATAAATCCAATATTTCGCGTGTGTTTCCCAAATCGCCTAAAATGCATGAACTCCTTTGTAGAAAAAATTTGATTCTCTCCGTATACATCAAAGTTGAAGTTTTATTCTACAATTTTTCAAGGTTTAATTTTAATTAATATCATTTGTAAATAAAGTAATTACAGAGGCATGGAGTTTAATTAAAATATATTCAAAAGTTGAGATTTTAAGTTTTAAAACACTATTTATACTATTACGCCCGCGATTCACTGATGTGCGCCCGTCTAAAGAACGGCGCCGATTGGATTAGTTTAACTCAAGAAATAATTGGATAATTAAGAATTGTAAAAAAAAAAGGATCAGGACTTTTTGACTCAATTTTTTTATCAGGAATAGCGCTATATAATTAGTGGTCGTTATTTAAGTTACACCCTGTATACAGGGTGTCCTAGAAAGGTCGTATGTCTTTTCACTGGCAGATTCTAGAGAGCATTCTAAGACGAAAACTCTTATACGAAAATGTCGACGCTATAATACTTTTTAAATTATAATCGATTAAAGTTATCCTATTACGGCGTCTGAAATTCGCGCGCTCAGGCATGGTACATTGCGCGCGCGATTGCGGGGTGTCCTTGTCCATTGACTCACATTTAAATATTGACATAATTGATGCGCTTATCGCAAAAATATCTAATTATCGAAATTGAGTTTCTTATTTGAAAACATTAATGATTTTATAAGTTAATAACGCTTTAAGTTTAAAAATCGAATTTTGACAGTTAGGTACTTTTGCTGTAGGCATCTCAATTTTTCATACAATGATAAAGNGATCGACTTTTAAGCTTTGTCTCGTTTATTATGATTATTGTAATATCAGTATAATATTACAAAATATCGAATGAATAAAGTAAGATAAGAGAAATAGTATTAATTTTAAAAACA
>NW_012026814.1:7671241-7681762 GCF_000956235.1 Wasmannia auropunctata
CAGACGTGTGCTCTTCCGATCTATTAATTTTATCCAAATCCTCTTTATTTAAAAATGGCACGCAAGAAACTTTATGTCATTTCTCGCTGTTTCTCGCTTCTGACGTCACGAATCCAATATGGCCGCGGTGACTAGGCAGGGCCCTTAAAAGCCATTATAATCGGCAAATTATAAACTCGTGTACAAAGTTTCCATAAGTCGAATTTTCATGTTAATTCTGTTTTACTCAAATTTTGATAAATCGAAACTTATAATTCAAAGATTTTTATATTTTTGTTCCCTTGAGATTTGAGTTATCGAGGTTCAATTGTATTTTGATAAATTTTTTTTTATTGAAATTATATGTAACTTTATAATAATTATGCATAATAATACAATCAATACAATACATATTATAATATATATTTAACCTATAAAACTAAGAAATTAATTTGGCAATAATTTGTTGCAATTTTAATATTAAATAATAAATACATTTATAATTCTTTTTATACCGGCATGTAAAAAAATGAGAACCGATTTTCTTACTTTTAGATTATGTTTCAATAATTTAGCATTAATTATCATAAGCAATTTATTCTATTGTAAGTTAATAATTATTATTCGTTCGGCATTTACTTGATACAAATTTTGTCAACAGTTTTCCATTTCTTCCTTGTTTGCATATTATTTCAAATTCTTGATTATCTTTCAAAGCATTCCAGTTATTTCGGACACATTCTCGAATTTGTTTAACCTACTAGTAAATATAACAAGTATTATTGTTATATAATAACTTTTATCCTATTAAATTTCCTTTGAACTTACATTTTTTAAGACGGCATAAAATGTGATATATTTTATAGAACACATTATGAAAAAAATATTGTAAGAAAATATATTTAAAAACAGATCAAAGTTATATTCCGAGACGATTAATTTTATCGGCTAAAAAGATTATAATATGTGATTACCCACGTGAACAATATATGTGATATTACAAAATATAAACAAAAAAAAAAACACTAAAACGTCACTAACATCAAAACGAAAGTTATATATTCATATCGTCATAATATAACTATAGTGAACATTAACATGAGAGACCTCACAAAATCGTCAATCAAAAATTCCATTTAAATAATTATATCAATACCTGAGTACTTGTAAATGATATTACTATTAATAAATATATTGTAAAACGAAAATGTCTAATTTTGAAATCATCATATGGCCAAAGACCTATTGTGGATAGCAAAATGCGATTCAATCTGGAATATTGCTTTTCGTGAACCTCCATTTCAGACAACAGTTTACACGCTACTGAGCATACGGAAAGTACTGTCTATAGACTCTATAGAAACTTTTTTCTCTCTCACATAAATTTTCGCAATTATTTTTTTTATTTCTTAGACTTTTCTATAACGCGTGTGTCTGCTATATGTATAGTTGAGATAGAAGGTATATATTTAAAATTAGAAATTCTTTCCTAAAGTGCTTCTATTTATGCAAATAGAGATAAGATAATAAGAGGTAGCAAGAAAATGCGCTACTCATCCAGAAAAAACTATATCTATTTATTTAGATATGCCTATTAAGAATAACGATGGATAATGAAAAATAAATTGTCATCATTTTGAGTGCGCGGTGCACGTTAATATTTCATATATTTCCTCCTCTTATTGTTAGTAGACGCAAGCACAACAGATAGTGCAGTGTCACTTCATCGAAACTGATATTTACGCATAAGATAGCGAAAAATATTGTAATACTTCAACTGAAATATTTTGTGTTTGTAAATTATCTTAAATTAAGAAAATTTGTTACCATGTTATCACATACAAATCTTCATATTTTAATATAAATTACAAAATAAAATTACACACACATACAATAAAAATGCATAATTTATTAATGCATTTACTATAGAAAGAAAAAGAAACTTAGATGATTGATAAGATAAATATTTATAGTATTTTTCGTATTATAAAAGATAATATGCGCACATTAATTTTATATCTCCTGATAGTCTTCAATTTTCTTGATATTATTTCCGTTTTAAGTCGATACAGGCACTATCGAAATTTCGATTGAAATTACACTTTTATTACGGGCAATAAGATAGTTTCACACTCATTACAGTTATATATCATAACAGTACAATACAATAAATATACCAATATTGTACTTTAACATTTATAGACTTATCGCTAATACGTTCTTGTTAAAAAAAGTATTATCTTTAATTTTATGAATCTGTGTAAAAAATTAATATTATATATATATATATATATATCAAGGTATTTTTTAATAGATTAAGAATATATATAATTGGTGTAAAAATATTTATTAATATTCAGTTGTTATATTTTCATACCATTTTTCATAAAACTTAATAAATGAACATAAAAATGTTTTGCCAGTATTTTATTGTATTATTATTTTTTTCTATTAATTCGGAGTTAACTACGATTTATGTTATAAATTTTTCTCGTTAATAGAATTACTTCTGTACCGACCAGAGTACGGTAAAGTACGACAAAGTCGTGCTCATAAGCTGAAATTTAAAATTTACTATATAGAAAGAAAGTTAGATCGGCGATTTTTATTTAACTCTTTTTTAGCAATAATATAAATCATTAATTAAAATTAATTCATATATAATTCTCCTAAATAATTATGTAATGTTAATGCTAATGTTAATTGTAAGCAAATTTTAAAATATATCAGAAAACTGAATAAGTTAAAAACTTGGAACATTAATAAGATATTGAAATTAACTCGATTATCTCTAAAAGAGTTAAATATTTCGTACTGAGATTGCATTTACCGCTGCAAAGCCTTCCAATGATGGAACAAACATTCCGCCCACAACCATCTTGCAACTTTTCATACTTCTTTGCATTATAATTGGCAATAATTTTTGTGCTTGCAAAGGCGCGTCTTGCCATCGTGTTATGTATCTAAAAGTTTATCTGGATATTAATTTTCATTATTTATGACATCACATATCTCATTATCATCGTATTATTAGTACAATACAAAATTATTTAGAGCGTTTTTTTATTTTACGTATGTAACGTATATATTTGAATAAAAAACATATCTTAACACTCGAATACAATGATTAGTGTTAATTATGTTAAATTTGCTATCACACGTACTATCATGAAAGAGATATAAATAATTAATACATATAGAGTATATCAAGATAGTTCATTAATATTGTCAGTATCACATTGGATATGTAAATATATTTTATCATTTTAATACTTTAACTGTAATGTTATTCATATTTAATGCGTAATGCGTAAAAAATCGCAAGAATTTCATTAGAAGTAACGATTATATTTATCCGATTAAGAATAATTTTATAACAATAAGTATTTAAGACTCATTAAAGAAATAGTACAAATTAAGACATTACAAAAACAATAAAATATTAAATCAATTTGGCAATTAAAATGTTAATCGTGTATTGCGTTACAACTTACAATATTCGGCAAAATTTAATAAATAGAAATATTTATACAGATATCTTTTTAAAAATTTTATAAATCTTTTAGAATTCTGAAACATTTGCGAACTTGTACTTACATGTTTTGAAAAATACCGGCGCTATGATCTATTAAAATTTGACCAACGTAGTTACCCAAGAACAAATAAACAATATGACCAAAAATAAAAATAAATAATATTACGATTTCATTAACTCCCTTTGTAAACAGGATTACTTGAAAAAGCTAAAAAAAATATATATAAGCGAATAAATTAAACAAGTTTAGGAATAAAGTTAAGAAATATTAGTTAATCATATTAATAAAAAATTATTATAAAAAATAAAATGTTTTTTAATTGTGAAATTGATTATTAATATATAATATTCATTTCACACACTCACATATGACATATTGATAATCACAATTGTGTATAATATATAGGTAGTTATATACATGTAGATATATAGGAACATTCTCATTTTGTGTGTGTGACAATTTTTAAAAAATTTGATGTATGGAAATTTAATTAAAGAAATATTACTCACGCAGAAAAGATCAATGAGTAAAGATGTAATACCAATTATAAGGAGAATGCTGTATGATATCGCCAGAGTAGACCACAGGAATTCAGAAAACCTTGAAGAAAAAAAAGTATTGCATCGATTGATGATCGTTGCAATTTTCGTGTCCTGTTTACTATGAGCGAATTTTTGAGACATTTTCAAAATCTAATGCTATAAATCTTGTCTGAATATCGAAGATTTAATAATCCGACATATTAATCGTCCAATTAAATATCTTTTCGTTATTAATATATGTTATGAACAAAATATATTATACCGACTCGAGAGCTCTGTTGTGAATGTGTATAGCTTCAATTATCCTTTTGCAAATAATGATTGCTTGCTTTTCAGACGTGTATTCTTGTAAAAACTTTAATTGCTTGAATGCTTGTTCCATTCGATAACTGCATAAAGCACCGCATATTATCAAATTAATTGCGTATCAATTAATTAAAAAACTTAAACTAAAATAAAATAATGTTTTAAATAAAAATAAAACCAAATTATCTACATTACGTAGATTATATTATGTAGATTTACCCAATCTTCTTTTATTTTATTACCTAGCAATTTGAAACATTCCGCAAGCATGTTGTACGTACGTTACGTACAACGATTCCGTGCCTATCAAAGTGATGAGTATTAACCCTATAGCAAAATTTATTTGCAATAAAATTGCATAAAAAAACTTTTGCTGATCAACAAAGTAGTCTCCCGGAAACATAAGTTGTCGTGGACGCGAGACATTCAATGGCATAATGATATCGAGGATGCTTGGTATCAACGGCAAGAAAAGACAAAAGAGCGTAGCCATAAAACCGAGTACTGAAATTATGAAAGAGTAACTTTTAATATATTTATACGATTATTCCAAAAGCCGATAAGTTATGTATAGGGATAATTTAAGAAGGTAAAATAGAACTTTATTCAATTAATTTTAATTACATCAAAATACATATAGAATGTAATACATTATTTACAAATTACCTTATTTTTTTATGTGTTTGTCATCACGACGCTATCATATTGCTTGATAATTAACCGTTATTTTTTAAATGACTTCTTGCAATCTCAAAGTATTGATGAACTTAAATATATATATATTCGTAAAGAAATTGTAAATATCACAGTTGAAATGTTGTAAGAAGCCATAAAAGACTTCAGAGGGAGATTGCAAAAATGCATGCACTCAAGAAGTGATCATTTGAAGAAAGTTTTTTTTAAGATGTAATGTTACGCGGTATTAGGTCGCGACGTCAGATACATAAAAAGAATAAGATAATTTATAAATGACATATTACATTCTATATTTTGACGTAATTAAAATTATTTGAATATTTGTAAGTTTTTATTTCACTCTTTTAAATTTTCCCGTTTCTTGGGTTTCTACCCTGTATCTAATGTATTTAATATCTATCTCTTACTTGTCAAACTGAAGGTACACATACTTCCAATGTAAGTGTATCTTTCTAAGATCTCGCATTCTTTTTTATCCTTAAGCATATTCCAATCTTCTTCTACATGATCCATGAGATATCTTATCTGTTCGAAAAATTATAAAATAGGTAAATAAATTTAAAGAAATTAGGACTCTCAAGAATAAATCAGCAATAATAAAGTAACACCAATGCGTGCCGACATAGATGTTGGTGTAAATTTAATCGTTTCATGTTACAAATGTTAAAATGTATTTTCAATTCTTGTTATAAAAACTGTCACACATTGGTAAAAGATGCGACAAATAAAAAAAAAATTGAAAAGAAACTTATAAATTTATTGCGCATGTTTTCAATATCACACAAAATTTGAATACATTTGATAAGATACACTACCGTGTCTCTTGATTTCAGATCGGTAGAATAGAATATGCATTAAAAAGTAGGGTGGATCGAGATTTAATTCATTTTATGTTTTATGATAATCAGGACAACACTTATTTATTTTAATATTAATTTGTTTTAATATAATATTTTAAAATAAAAAAAGCAGTAATACGGATGGGGAAATACATTCTCACCTTTCTAGAGACAATACAAAATGTTATATATTTTATAATATAGATTAAGCCAAGTATGATAAGACAGAGAAGTCTCATCATGACATCAAGATTTCGATTCAATGTTACGAATTTCGCAATCTAAAATCATGAATGTCGATAACTCAGCAATACTTATTAGAAATTATTAATTTTTAAAGCGAACTCTTGTGTACGGATTGTATTAAAGGGATAATGATTTCTTGCATATAAGCTACATAACATACTCTGATTAAATGAGATAGATGATATGCTTAATATGTAATAACAGCAAAGTTTTTTCATGCGGAATTTTACATAATTCTTACCTGACCAATCATTGTGAATATTACAATAATGTTACAAAATATCGCTTGACAATACTTGTAAACTGAATGTTCATATGGCCATAAGCCAATTAATAACAAGAGACGTCGATTGAGCTTATAGTATCCATCCCCGACGAAGTTCATCTTACCGCAATTGTGAAAATACTTCTGTGCTGAGGAACGAAGAATTACCTTCACGTTCTCTTTCCCCCATTATTTTCCATATTTTTTTGAACCTATCGTATTTTCCGCTATATTGCATCTCGCTGGTCTATGAAATAAATGCGAAGAATAAGTACCGCAATTTACATATAGATCATACAATTTAGCAATTTACAAAATCATCTGTTTTAGAAAAGAAACAGCTAAAAATTCCATGTGTATTTTACATATCACATTCACACAGCGCGAGAAAATGACATGCATAGAAAAATTAATGTAGGTAATGTAAGCAATTACAATACAAGCCTCTTTCCTTTAGAGGGATAATTTTCTTATACCAGATCGCATATACATTCCTTTTCATTGTTCGTCAAGCCGTCGATGGTTGCATTTCGCGTTGAAGCAAACAGTACAGCTCTAGCATATCAGATTGTCGCTGGAGAGAAACATGGAATATACGTAAATGAATAAATCTCTTAAAACATACTTATTTCACACATATAACTCTCTTTTATACAATATACATATATAAATATAATTTTTATAAAATAAAAAAGATAAAAGTTGCGTGAATTTTACAATTTTTGGAAATTTTTATTTTATAATGTAAAATATAATTAGATATATAAATGTTTCGAATATATTCCGCATTTATCAGATAATCTCATATTAAAAAGAAGATAAAGTGTTGTTTTATGTCAATAGTACTCCAGCTTTTTTTATTTAAAATCATTGTTACGCTATAATCATAAAATCATAAAATAAGGTAAGAACATACTTCTGACCAGAATTTTTTTCTTCAATTATTGATATCATTTTTTATTTCAAAATAATTATATTAAATATTAAATCATATATTATACAATTGTAAAATTGACATTCGATAAATATCTCTTTTCTTTTTCAAATATTTTATGACTATGTGGGTAAAATTTATTAATTTAGAACATTAAAATTTTTTATTTTATTTTATTATTATAATTAAATGTATAATATATATAACATTATTATTAAATTTAATAATAAAGTAGAACACATTTTTTTTAACTTTCAGTTTTTTATTGCTAATCTTTATTATAAGAGATTTCAATACTATACAAATAAATATAATAAAATATTCATTTCTTAGTTTTTTTCAATGAGCAATCGTGATTCTAATTGCTCGTAAAATATTGAAGAAAAGATCTTCTAGTATTATCATTCAGATTGTTTAATATAATTGTGAATAAACAATGATTCAATATTTTTCAGTGTTGACTAAGAATATGGCGATTCATCTTTTTTTTTTCAAAATTTGTTAAATGTATGTGTTCTGATATCTCAGAGATATTCTATCGTGAATTTTATCGATGAGAAAACACTATGTCAAATATTTTTTAACATCATCATATGCAGTAGATACAATGACAAAACTTTTGCATCGATAGCTAATAAAATGTTGCATACACTATATATATGTCAGCTGCTTCAACAGGTAAGCAGTACAGTGTGACGCGGCGCGGTGTCGCGTCGGCGCCGGCGTCGCGACGCAGCGCGGGCGCAGTAGCGAACAACAGTCCCCATTCGCGATGTTCCCCTCAATACAGTATGAACCATGTTGTGAGAAGCTTCGGTCGTGTATATTTCTTTATTGTCGCGAAATATCATGTTTCCGTAGCGTTAGCGATATTGAGCGCATCCGTGATGAATCTTTGCCTGCTCGTAAAGTGCCGTGTGTTTATCAGAATTGTGATGTGATGTGGTGTGCTTTCTTAATTTCTAATAAAGTTTTGATAAGTCATGATAAATCGCACATAGTGTAAAGTACATTTAAACAGAGTACATTTAAAAAGTATTTTTATAGTGATTTAAATGTCCTTTGATGTGTTCTTTAATAGAATTAATAAGTAGAGCAAGAACTGTGAGATATATATATCAAGGTAAAAATAGAAATAACGTGTGCATCACAAATGAATTCTTCTGCACAACTCTTATCTAAAATTTTTTATAAACATAATGTTTTTCCTTGTTCGTTCAAAATCGTACCTCTAGCGTAAAATATAATTAATGTTGATATCTTTGCTACCGATAGTTGTCACATAAAAAAAGAAGTAATATAACAAAATAGGATGTACACTTACACAAGAGCATATAATTAATTACTCCTACAGTTGCATAAAAAATAAATTGTATATGATTTGAGAGGTCATTAGATGCACTTCTATGCTTTTATTTAATATGAAGTCCAGTCTCCATTGTTATCAAGTATTATTTGGCAGTATTTTTCATATTTTCAAATTTTCAATATAAGCAACCCCAAACATATACTCTTGCTGCGTGTTTAACGAATCTTTGTAACATTGGTAATCCACGAACTGAGCTTAATTCTCTTCTATTCTCCTTGCCAAAAATGATAATTCATCAGAAAATACTACATTGCTCCATCTTGTGTAATTTGTTTTAGCCTATGTTTTTCAATGTACTTTTGTGATTTCAACTGTAGACTGGATTTCATATTAAGTCAGATTAAAGTAAGAGTTTTATATAAACATAAAAGAGTGTATTTAATGATTTCTCAAACTATATATAAATTTTTTTTGCCAGGCAATTATATATTAGACATAAGCTTTTGTGTGACAGACTGTAAATTTAATTTTGCGAAATCTTTCTGAAGTCTTTGCGTATTAAAAACGAATTATATATATATACATATATGAACATTGGATCTAAAGTTGACTATCGAGATATTTACAAAAGTTTTATATTAAACGAGTAATTTCAGAGCATAAAATTAGGTGAATGTTCATAACTTTTTATTCAGTTGCTAATGGTTCTCTGATTTTCACAAAAAGCAAAAGGCTCCATTCAAAAAATTCAAGATAATATAGATATAACACAAGTTATATTTATATTATAGAAGCGTCAAATACAGTCGAGGATCTTGATGCTTGATAATTTTTCTATATATAAATTTTAAATACATTTGCAGTTATATAAACTGCGTGTTGATCGCTGTCGAACTTACAACGTAATCATAAATTGAAGTTGAAATAGTAATATTACAAATTAAATTGATCATCAATTTAATAATAATAATAATACTAATAAGCAAATACTAATAATTGTAAAACATTGCGAAGAATTTCTTGCGAAAAATATTACTTCGGTCAGGGTTTAAACCTGGACTATCTGAAGCGAACATCTTTTCGAATTCGGCCATTGTAAGGTGTATAAAATTTATCGCAATAATTGATACATAATAAGGAAAAATGTATTGAGAGATGAACGTATATAAACAATAATAAGTTAATACGTATATAAACAATAATAATAAGTTAAATTAAATACCTACAGTGAATAATACATCAAATAAATGCACCATACGATCGAAGTTCGATTGTAGTGCTTATAATATTTCTATGTAAATTTTAAATATATTTTTAATAATTCTATAAACTGTATGCCCGTTATTGAATTTATAACGAAATTATTAATATAATAATATAAACAAGGTAATCTTTAAAGTTCGATAGTATATATAAAAAAGTAAGAAAAAAATTAAGTTTCTGTTTAGAAGACCCACTTTCTTTATCTCTTAAAATATGTTGATAAAATCATGATTTTATAAGTAACAATCAAAAGATTTAAATTATTATATATTATTTATTAAATAGTTATTGACAAATAAAATAAACTATACAAAGAATGTATGTTAAATGCCAGATTTAAATTATTCCAGAAAATGATTAAAAATAAAAAATTTTTAAGTATTGTAATAGTTTCCAGTAAAGTTTGTTTGATGGTAAAAACTCCTTCTTAGATTAGTCACGCTTTGCGTGATAACTTTTAACTTTGTCTCCCCAAATAATTGTATATCTCGATTTTCCCTCCATCGAGTTGCTCCTATAATATTGCCACCATTAGGTAAAATTACAGTGTACGAATGGAAGGGTAATATTTTGAGATCGATGCCATATGCAAAAAAAAGGGAAGCG
>NW_012026814.1:7681812-7688292 GCF_000956235.1 Wasmannia auropunctata
TATCCCCTGTGTGCCTTGTCGACTCAGTTAATGAAAAATTGGGGGTTCCATTTAAAAAATTCAAAGTGACCTTGTCCTGTATATATACAGGGTGCCCCAGAAAGGTCGTATGTCCTTTCACTGGCAGATTCTAGAGAGCATTCTAAGACGAAAACTCTTATACAAAAATGTCGAAGCTATAATACTTTTTAAATTATAATCGATTAAAGTTATCCTATTACGGCATCTGAAATTCGCGCGCTCAGCCATGGTACATTGCGCGCGCGATTACGGGGTGCCCTTGTCCATTGACTCACATTTAAATATTGACATAATTGATGCGCTTATCGCAAAAATATCTAATTATCGAAATTGAGTTTCTTATTTGAAAACATTAATGATTTTATAAGTTAATAACGCTTTAAGTTTAAAAATCGAATTTTGACAGTTAGGTTACTTTTGCTGTAGGCATCTCAATTTTTCATACAATGATAATGTAGACCGTTGGAATATACATGAGCACTCGGCGTGATATTTATATTATGTTTATACATGTATTTGCTGGGTCGAGGGACAGGAGCCGGCGACGTGCCGGAGCGTGATTGGGCCACGACAGAGAGCCCTTGTGACAACGCTCGGTTTCGTCGGTCCCGGGAATCGGCCGCAGCGAGAGTCGTTTCCCGCCAGGCGAATAAAGTTGTACTTAGTTCCTGAAACGTACTCTAGTCTTTTCTACCCATAATACGCCTACAATCTCAGAAGTGGGATTCGAGGAGCTAGAATCTTAGTCGGTTCGTAAGATTCATCGCGATTTTACCCGCGCGCGAGTGGTATCGGGACGCGTGGTGTGCTCTGTGGGAGTGCGCGTGCGGGGCTGTGGCAGTTTCCGGCGACGTCAAGCTCCGGATCCTGCGTGAGCAGAGTGCACGCGGCGGCGTACCGTTTTCCGTATCGCATCCGTCGCGAGGGAGATGGAAACGCCTCAGGGCGATAGTTTTACGGTGGCCGAGCTGAGGAGATTGAGCCCTTCGCGAGAGGGGATTGCCGTCTGGGGGAGCGAAATCGGAATTGATCCAACGTTTAGAAAGAAACGACCCGAGCGTCTGGACAGCGTTGACCGTGCGACGGGAGGCGTCGCGCGTGGCCGGCGCTCTGAGTTTGGACAACGCGTTGGAAAACGTAAGCGGCATGGAGGACGAAATGGCGGGAGTCACAGTGGCGCAAGAGGAGCGCGAGAACGTTCCACCGGAACCGGAGGAACGTATATTGCAAATGGAGCTGGCCTTTTTACGTCGAGAAAAAGAATTATGGGAAAGAAAGCGGCAGATATTGCTGCGAGAACGAGAACTGGCCCGAGGTGCGGCGGCGACGCCGCAATCGTCGAGCGACGTTGTTTCCGGGATCGGTGGCGTCAGGGGCATCAAAGAATTATTACTGGAGTTTGATGCGACGGAGAACACATTTTAAAGATGGAGAAACCAGCTCGAGCTCCTAAGAAACACCTACCAAAACCACCTACTTGATGAAAATTCGGCGAAAGTTCTGATTGGCTCCCGATTGAGGGGACACGCGTTAGCGTGGTTTTACTCAAAAGCGGAGCATGTAGCATTAAATACCGAGAATCTCCTGACAGAAATGGAGCGAATGTTCGATTTGCGCCAGGGTAAATTAACGCTCCGGAGGGAGTTCGAGGCACGCGTCTGGAGGGGCAATGAGCCTTTTTGCAATTACTACCACGAGAAGGATCTTGGCCAACCGGGTTCCGGTCGCAGAGGATGAGCTCCTGGACTACCTGATCGAGGGTATAGTGGACACGCAGCTGCAGAACCAGGCGCGCTTGATGAGATTTCAATCAAAAACAGAATTACTGATGGCATTTAAAAAAATTAACACCGAGCCCAATAGACAGCGGAGAGACATCACCAAACCGGCTGTCGGTGGAACGGGATCGACGGGGGTGTCGGTGAGATGCAACCAAGGCCGGCAGGTGGGGCATTCCGCGGCGCAATGCGGACAGCCTCCAATTCTGCGAATCTGCTATGTGTGTGGATCATCGGAGCACTTGGCCGGGGATGTTCTAAGCGCGCGCGATCATCGGCGGTGGAGACGGCTGCGAAGCCGACACAGAAGATACCGGTGAACTTGGTGCAGTCTACGCCTCCAGAGCCATACACAATTGACATCAGTATCTCGGCTGACGACGAATGCGGTAACTCAGTGAACTATAATGTAAGCGCAATAATCGATTCCGGTTCACCAATTAGCCTCATTAAAAGCAGTTGCGTTCCGAGCGTGCTTTGCTTGCCCGTGGACGAGAGTGCGGGCCGGTTCTATGGGATTAATGGTTCACGACTTTGAGTCGACGGCGTTTTTTGCGGTAGCGTCGAAGTCCATGACGTACGCGTGGGAATAAGATTTCATGTCGTTCCGGACGACACTATGCTTTTTAATGTTCTCTTGGGAAGGGATTTCTTGACGTGTCCGTCGATGCACGTTACGCTCGGGAAAACCGTTATGATTGCCAGCGTTGGCGAGGCTGACGATGCTGATCAAATAATGCACATCGAAAATCGCAATGATCCTCTTTGCGTGCGGAACGTGTTGCAAATCGGTGTGGGCGAGAGAGAAGTCCGAGAAATTTGCGATGCGTACAAATCGTGCTACCTCAACAACTTACGGGCCGACAGTCGCATACCGGATTTTGAAATGGCTATTGTACTCAAGCATGATCAGCCAATAAGTTCGCGTCCGCGTAGATTATCGTTTGCGGATAAAGAGGCATTGCGTAGAATGTTAGACGAGCTCATAGATAAGGGGATCATCCATTGTAGCGATTCATCGTACGCGAGCCCCATAGTGCTCACAAAAAAAAGGATGGCAGCCTTCGGCTGTGCGTTGATTATCGCGAATTAAATAAGAGATCACCATACGAGATAATTTCCCGACTAAATTAATTGATGATAACATCGATCGATTGAAAGATAAGAACTACTTCACAATCTTAGATTTAAAAGATGGGTTCCATCACGTTAAGGTGCACCCAGATTCAATAAAGTACACGGCGTTTGTGACGCCACTGGGGCAGTTCGAATATTTGCGCATGCCATTTGGGTTAACTAATGCGCCGCGCGTATTCCAGCGCTTACATTCGATATTCGCACCGTTGGTTCGAGAGAATAAAATTTTGCTTTACTTGGATGATATCTTAATCGCGACGAGAGACATCAGTGAGCACGTCGGAATTCTGCGCAGTGTCTTCGAATTGGCCGGTAGGCATCGCTTGCAGTTTTGCCTTGATAAATGTTATTTCGCGCAGACAGAAATTAAATATTTGGGCTATTGCGTTAGTGGACACGGAATCCGCCCAACCGATGAGAATATCGAGTCGGTATTGAACTACCCGGTTCCGCGTAATGTGAAGGAAGTACAGCGGTTCATCGGGTTGGCAAGCTACTTTCGCCGATTTATCCCAGGGTTCTCGATAATAGCCGGTACATTATATGAATTAAATGATAAAAAAGAATGTTCCTTTCGTGTTCGAAACCGTGGAGAATGCTGCGTTCAAGACCCTCAAAAACTGTTTAGCGAGTAAACCGGTATTAGCGGTCTACTCGCCACATGCGGATACAGAACTGCATTGCGATGCAAGCGCGAGCGGCTTTGGCGGAATTTTACTGCAAAAGCAAGGCGATGGAACGTGGCGACCGATCTCGTTCTGGAGTCAGAGAACGACGCCGGTCGAGGCGAGGTATCACAGTTTCGAATTGGAGTGTCTCGCTGTCGTATACGCCGTTAAGCGATTTCACGTCTATCTCGCGGGACGAAAATTTAAAATCATAACGGACTGTGATAGCTTTCGCTTTACACTAAACAAAAAAACGTAAACCCTCGAATTTCGCGCTGGGCGCTTTTCCTACAGAATTACGATTACGAGATTGTTCACCGTCCAGGAAAGCGTATGAACCATGTGGACGCACTTAGCCGCTGTCACAGCGTGCTCGTGCTCGAGGGCAGCACGTTCGAGCGTACCTTGTCCGTATGCCAGGACCGCGACAAGGAAATTTCCGAAATCCGCGACAAACTCGAAAAGGGCGATATAAAATATTATGAATTGCGCAAAGGCCTGGTGTACCGGAAAGATAAGAATAAGAAATTGTTGTTTTACGTACCCCAATCGATGGAGGCTAATGTAATTAGAACTTGTCACGACGATCTGGGCCACGTAAGGATCGATAAAGTAATTGACAACTTAACAAAGGTTTATTGGTTCCCTCAGATGCGCGACAAAATAAAAAAATATATCGCGAATTGCCTGCGGTGTGTAGAATTTTCGCCGCCAAGCGGCAAGGCGGAAGGCACTTACATAGTATTCCGAAGGATAATTTGCCTTTTGCGACGATTCATATCGATCATCTTGGACCTTTGGAGAAAACAAAAAAAAATATCGGTATTTGCTCGTCGTGATTGATGCCTTCACAAAATTTATCCGACTCTATCCGTGTAAATCAACCGCGGCCGAGGAATCGATCGGATATCTCCGCGATTATTTTCGAGCGTACAGCAGGCCGAACCGTTTGATCTCGGATAGAGGCACTTGCTTTACGGCCGACGCATTTGCTGAATTTTTGAAATCCAAGATGATCAAACATGTTTTAATCGCCGTGGGGACTCCAAGGGCTAATGGTCAGGTAGAGCGATTTAACAGGATTATAATTCCGATGTTGGCAAAGCTAAGCGAGTCACCTTCCGATTGGGACTCGGTTCTACACAGGATCGAGTATTATCTTAATAATACGATGTGTCGCGCGACCAGCGAGACCCCTGCTCGCTTGTTATTTGGCCTAGGACAAAAAGGAGAGCCAAACGATTTGCTGCGCGATTTCCTTCAGCTCCTCAAAGTGCCTCTTCGGAACGCAATTTCGACCAATTGCGACAAGATGCCGCAACAAACATCGAAATGATCTTAGCAACAGAATACCGAGCGATATAATTTAAGGCGGAAAGCGGCGCGCCCATATAAGGTTGGCGATTATGTAGAAATTAGAAACATCGATACTACCGTGGGCATAAATAAAAAACTCATACCAAAATTTAAAGGACCATACGTTGTAAAAAAGGTACTGGATCGGTACGTCGTAACCGACGTCGACGGATTCCAATTGGTACAGCGACCGTATACCGGCGTTGTAGCGCCTGACCGAATGCGCCCATACGTGCAAAATTAATATTATACGTCATAATTATACTTCAATTTTATATTATTGTAAAAAGTAAAATAAATTTTCGACAAAGACGCGTTCATCAACGCGACGTATTTGGCGGAGACGGTCAACGGTCAGAATGGCCGAACTGTAGACTGTTGGAATGTACATGAGCGCTCGGCGTGATATTTATATTATGTTTATACATGTATTTACTGGGTCGAGGGACAGCAGCCGGCGACGTGCCGGAGCGTGATTGGGCACGTTAGAGAGCCCTTGTAACAACGCTCGATTTCGTCGGTCCCGGGAATCGACCGCAGCGTCGTTTCCCGCCAGGCGAATAAAGTTGTACTTAACTCCTGAAACGTACTCTAGTCTTTTCTATCCATAATACGCCTACAATCAAGAGATCGCTTTTAAGCTTTGTCTCGTTTATTTATGATTATTTTTAATATCAGTATAATATTACAAAATATTAATGAATAAAAGTAAGATAAGAGAAATAGTATTAATTTTAAAAATAATAAAATTTAAGGAAAAGTAAGATAAGACAAATGGTATTAATTTGAAAAAGAAATTGGCTAGAAATTGGCCTTCCCGATCACCGGATCTAAATTCTATGGACTTTTTTTTTATGAGGTCACTTAAAACAATATATTTACCAAGAACCGATTGGTGATCTCGAAAAATTAGAAGACAAAATAATAGAAGCCATTGCCACTTTATCGCCTAATATGATTATTAGCGCTACAACAAATCTTCTTCGATGCGCCCAATTGTGTATTGAGTGCGATGGTGGCCACTTCGAACAGTTCCTGTAACTCTCATTATTTTTAAAATTAATACCATTTCTCTTAGCTTATTTTTCCTTAAATTCATTATTTTTAAAATCATTTCTTATATCTTATTTTTATTCATTGATATTTTGTAATATTATACTGATAATAAAAATAATCACAAATAAACGAGACAAAACTTAAAAGCGATCTCTTTGTTATTGTATAAAAATTGAGACGCCTACAGCAAAAGTAACCTAACTGTCAAAATTCGATTTTTAAACTTAAAACGTTATTAACTTATAAAATCATTAATGTTTTCAAATAAGAAACTGAATTTCGATAATTAGATATTTTTGCGATAAGCGCATCAATTATGTCAATATTTAAATGTGAGTCAATGGACAAGGGCACCCCGCAATCGCGCGCGCAATGTATCATGCCTGAGCGCGCGAATTTCAGACGCCGTAATAGGATAACTTTAATCGGTTATAATTTGAAAAGTATTATAGCCTCGACATTTT
>NW_012026814.1:7688342-7696495 GCF_000956235.1 Wasmannia auropunctata
TAAAAGTATAAACATTATTTTAATACGTTATTTATGTGAACGTAACATTTGTGGTAAACGTATTTGTGGTACGTATTTTATTCTATTCTTTATTAGTTTATTATTAGTTCTACATTATACTTTTAATTTCTACATTAGTGAATTGTCTCATAATTGCTAATACCAGTTTACAAAAATGCAGTTTCATTGTATCGATTATTACTAGAATCAGATTTGCTGTCTGTTTTGATTTTAACGCACGGAGTATATCATGGTAAGATAAGACAGCGTCAAACTCGCCATCTAAAAAATTAATTATAACATAATATTAAAATCTAATATAAATAAAGTACTTTAATCGGTTTTATATCAATTTTGGATATTATATTATTGACATTAGTGCCATAATAATGAGATTATTTTCATTGTCCTCTAATTAATTATTCAAATTTATAACGAAAACGAAAATTTATAAAGAAAAACGTGTCATTACCGATGCGAAACCTTCCAGCGACGCCATAATTACACTACCAATATTCATCACGTAACCCTTTACTGTCCTTTGCAGTATAAATGCGAAAAGTTTCTGAATGTGCACGGGTGCTGTATACCATGGTACTTCGTACCTACATAATTGCATAAGAGAATATGTCCTCCATTCTTTCTTATTAAAATTCTTATTAAAATGTATGCCATATATTATACATATATATTTGTATATGCAAATGACGTATTATGAATTAAATCTAAAAACTTACGCTTTATCGAATATAAGGAAACTACGATCTGTTAGTTTTTGTCCAAAATAATTTACGAAAAACAAGAAACCGTATTGGCCTGCAGTAAAAGATACAGCTCCTATTAATTCCTCCAAATCGGTCATTGCCAAAACAGCCTCAATGAACTAAAAAATAATGTGTATAATATAGTATTTTTATTTTTTAAAGTTAAACAAATATAATTTTTTTACAATTGGAAAACAGTTTTTCAAATAAACAGAAAAAATAAAACATGTATTATAGTATAAGATTACAATATTTGTTGAATAAAGTAACTCACACGGAACGTGTTAATAGTTATCGCGATCACTCCAAGTATAAGCATAATCAAATAGACTATTTTAAATGAGGACATTAGGTAATCTAAAAATCTTCAATAGTGAAAAATTGCATGAATATTAATTATGAATAATATTACTAATAAAATGCATTATTTTTTTTTCGCTCTGAAAGTATGTGTAACAGATTTTCCAGTAAAAAAATTAAGACATTTTGCATTTATTTAATCATCAATTTACTCACTCGACAGTTCTTCTGTGGATATTTATGACTTTTACGATTTTGGCATGAATTATGATATTATTTTCATTTTTAGCTCGCTCATCAAAAACATGTTTCAAACGATAGCTATAAATACGGGTTCCACATTATTTTTAAGTAAATAAAATGAAGATGCGTTATCAATTTATTACATATAATTACTATCTAAGTATATTTGAATATAAAAAAATTATATATGTTATTCCCTTTTTTCTATAATTTATGTCATAGCTTGCTTTGCTTTTGCTATGTCCGTACTATACTTTGTAACAATAATAATGATTGTTAAACGATTAATATCAGAATTATGTAATAAAGTACAATCAACAAAATGTACAAGATTATTAATATATTTGTTGATACATGCAAAAATATTCGAAATATAGGCGTTGTTATTTTCGGAAATTCACAATATTCTATATCTCACCTAGCAACTTCAAACAATCCACAAGCATGATGAACATATACCATATTTAGTGATTCAGTTGCAAGTACTATGAGTATGCCTAATGTGATTAATAATAATTGATGCACCAGAATAGGATAATAGTATTTCTGTTCATCAAGAATAAAATATTCCGCTAAAATGGGCAATTTTCTCGAACGAGATTCGTTTAAGGGATGGACGAAATCCAGAAGGCCTGGCAGAAACCAACCCAAAATATAGCAAGATAAACATGGTAAGGTTAGAGCTAAAACAGTACATCACATTATTTCGTATTAAAAACAAATTAACAGTCTCCGTTATGTTTAAATGCTTGTAATTTAATATGAATGGCGCTTTCTGACATCTTACCAAACAAAATTATTGTGTATCGCATTCCGATTATGGTATAATATCGTATAATCTCGCATTCTTTTTCATCATTTAATGTATTCCAATCATGCTGAATTCTATCCATCATTTCTTTTATCTAATAATGTTAGTGATAATAAAACGTAATCGCTAATGTTATATTTTAATCTCAATTAAACATTCTTTATAATTAAACAGAATATTATGAATTAAATTTTTATATACGTTTTTATTGTTATTACGTACTCTGTCAATTTTAATAATGTAGCTAAAAAACTTCAAGACATAGATGAGGCAAGGGACACCGTATGTCAAATTGTACAGAAAACGATCAAGATCGTGAATTGTATTTTGCAATTTGGCGAGCTGCAGAAGAAATTTTATTATACACAAAAAAAAACACACACAATACACAATGATTTTTTAATTCAAAGAAAGATATAAAATCACTATTGCATTTCTGATTCTATCTGATTCTTATCTGATTCTATTATTAAAGTCATTTTTACAAATGTTAGTTAAAGTTAATTAGATTTTTTCTGATATTTATAAAAATAATTCATAGAAAAATATAAGAATATATAAAGGATATAATAATATAAGTATTAAAAAATAAATATTAAAATATTCAATTAAGTAAAAATATAATTTAATATATTTAATAATATGTATATATAAAAGCAGCATTAATCTTATATTAAATCAATGTGAAAAAAATTACCTGAGTAATACAAGAAGACACAAGAACGAAAGTCGTAAATGTTCTGTAAATGTATATATATATGGAATTATTGTAAGGCCATAGTCCCATCATTTCTAGAAAGAACCGATTGACCCTATAGTAACGCTGACCGTCGAAGTTCATTTGGCTTCAAGAGTTTCACTACATTTGTCAGGAGCTATGCCGAAGAAGCTCCATTTTTCCGACAGTATTTGTTATTGATTATTACACTCATAATTTTCTCAAATTTTATTTAAGAGATCGTGGTAAGAAAGAGAAATGTAATGATGGGGGTGAATTACGTAAACTCGTAAAGTGCGTGACGGAAAACAAATGTTCGCCGCTTTCATTATTTATTGATACATAGAGCTCGCGCACGCGCAATTGTCATTGTTTTGAGACTCACGTTGGTGAGTCTTTATTTTCACGCAAGCTGCTGAGCCGTGAAGATGGCATTAAGTTGTATGTGTTGTATTAAGTGCTTCAGTATATATATAATTTTATTCATATATTGTTGTATATTGAGAAAAATATTAGAAGGTAAATCATAATCAGACATTTTAGACATCCGCGCCGAAAAAGAAAATGTTACATTAGAAAGATGTCTTTATAGTTGATACATTTAAATGAATTACATGAGTCACAAAAAAGTATCTTACTCATTGTTACTTATAGCATATATTTATTTATCAATTAAAATTAGAAGTTAATATTATATTAATATCGGCATATGTACGATTGTTAATGATAAAGAAGCAAGATAAAAAAATAACCAAATATGTCACAAATAATGATAAAAAAATAATCAAATATGTCACAATATGTTCATGACACAATAGCAATAATTCCAAAAAGTGCAGAAATGAATGTATTGTTATTTTTATTGTTATTTCAAAATTTACTTTATTAGTAAATATGCAGAGAATATGTAATAGTACGTACTGAATGCGGTCTAACTCTGCGAATTAAATTCTTAAATATGATTATTATTATTCTTTTCGTGGCTTTCTTTGTGTACTCCAATGGATTGAAGGACCATAACGTAGGATATAGACATACTCATGAGCTGTATGTAATAAGTGTTAAAAAATCTCTTTCTTTTACGAGATCAAAGAAAATTGCTCATAATTCCTTACTGTAGCAAAACCTTCTAACGACGCATCAAATAGACCTCCCGCTGTTAAAGAACTCTTTCTGCTACTTCTTTGCATTATGAATAGTATCCATTTTTGCATACATACTGGCGCAGTATACCATCGTGCATTATATCTGTTAATACGTATACAGATAAATGTACATATACAGCAATTAATATCGATTAATAGATTTTATTAAATAAAGTCATTAAGTAATAAAATAATTTTTTTTATTCTTATGAAGTTTTGAATTTATAAATTATATTTAATGAGATAAGAAAATGATTCTCATACTACATAATTCACATACTACAGCAAGTATTAAAGTTATCAAAATTGTATTATAAATGTATTTAAAATATTATAAAATTCAGAAAATATTTTTAATACTTACGTTGCTTGACATACGCCAATGCTGTTGTCTATAATATTTTGTCCAACATAATTTCCCAGAAATATATAATACAAATGTAGAAATATAAGGTCACTAAATATCAATAAATCCAATTTTTCCAGGGATATTATTGCATTAAAAAGCTTGAATCGAACATTATTTATTAATTATGTATTTTTTGTGAAGTTTTATATTTTGCATATCATAATAATAATTAACCTTCTTCGAATAAATGATATTGTGTTCTTTTTGCAATAATTTACGCTTACATTAAGGATATTGAAACTCGTCGAAGCAACACCAAATCCTAATAACACGAAATACAATGTCGCAAAACTGTTCGTCAAAATATTGGCCAAACTTCAACAGCAAAATGTGTATTTATTATTAATTCATTGCAATAATATTTAAGCCTTTGTACTCAACCTATTCTGCGAGGATTTTCAGATGTATCAAATTGTAAGAAAAATAGCAGTTTAACTTTGTTTATAAGAGTTGTTTTCTAAATAAATTGTATAAACATAAATTAATATTTATAATACATTGCGACAATAATTTTGCCAAATTACCCAGGCAAAACAGGTCTCGAGTGCAAAGGAATGATATACACTAATACTAACTCCATAGCTCTGCGATGAATATATACAGCATGAATTAATTTATTATAAAGTATATATTGTTTAATATCCTTTGACATATGTTGCATTTCGTCAAATATGTGTTCTATTCGATGGCTATTAAAATACGATGATATTACTAAACTTGTTCTTATACTGCAAGTTTTTTAAATAAATCAACGAAGCTCGTGATATTTAAGATTATTCTTGTTTCTACCTGGCGATTTTAAACATGGCGCATGTGTGCAATACGTATGCTATGAGGATTGATGCGAAAGATGCTATTGTCGAAGCACCAACATATAAAGTTATTACAATATGTGTTAAAATAGCGAGGAAGTATGTTTCTTCGTCGACAAAGTATTCCAATGCAATTACTGTTTGTCGCGGTCGAGAAACATTCATTGGTACGATCACATCGAGTATAAGGGGTACATAACTTATTATTAAGAATCCCAGTACACTGCTAACCATCAAAACTGAAGCAAACGAATTATGCTACGTAGTACGAAAAACAATATTTTTATATTTCATTAAAGAAATACTGGTAGAGAGACAAAGATTATATGATATATTAATCTAATTGTATTTGCATCATCATCAACGGTTATCGTTTTAAAAAGTTTTATATAACTTTTGTATAAAAATATTAATTGAAATATTTTAATAAGAATAAAAATATGAATATATAATTTATAATGCACATAAAACGAATTAATATATTCATATATAAAAATAATATGCCAGAGAAGGAATTGATTGATGTTTGATTTTATGTCTTACTCATAAAACCGATCGTATATAATTTTGCATCGCCTGCATATTTCCGTATCATTTCTAATTCCGCCTGAGCTTTTAATATATTCCAATCGTATCGAATTCTCTCGAAGATATATTTAATCTACAATCATAAATAAAGTATTTTAGTTTTTTTTGGTATTATTGGTATTATATGTTCCATTACTTTTAGACTATTTATTACTTTTATGTAATAAATAGTAATCGTTTTTTAATAGACTGAATAGTTATTAAGTATGTTATGGTACTATTTAAATGAAGAAATGGAAAAAATTAAAATATTTTTACAATAAAAATATTATGAGAACATAATTTCAAATGTATAAAAAAAGAATATATGTAAATACTTACATTATTGGTGAGTAGGAGACATGCGTTATATTCTATGATAAAAATACAATTAAGAGTAATAAAAAACAAAGCTCTGATGAGACAATCAATGCTGCACTTTTTTACAAAAAATGTATTGCACTAAAAACAATATCTTTATTTTGAACAATTACAGAAAAATATGAGTAAACATTAATTTATATAAAAGCTTATCTATTTTATATTAAAGGCAATTGTCAATATTTAGTAACAGATTTGACATAAATTGTTATTGAAATAAATATATATACTGTAAAATAAAAAACCATTTACTACCTGACATATTAAAAAAGATATCAATAACGTTTGGAAAAAGATTATTTGAATTATTTTCAAAGTTGAAGTTTGATAAGGCCACAGACCGAGACATAGCAGAAAAATTCTATTCAGTTTATAATACTGTTCGCCAACGAAGTCCATCCTCGGCGAAAGCTAAAATGCGTGTATCAGGAACAACGCCGAGAAACTGCGTTTCCCCCTCCATGTATTGAACTTAGATATACGATAAATTTTTCTTTCTCAATAGTCTCATGGTATTATTTTAAGTGACGTTCATCGTAGCAATAAATAGCAAAAGTAAAAAATTTATAAAGCGCCGGCAGGAGAAAATGAATGTAAATAAAGAAGACTAATTTTCTTTGATTATCTTCCTATAGATCAAGACTATAGAATGAAAATAAGTCATCAAGATAATAATAACAAAATTGGCAGTCGTTTTCCTTGGAAATAAATATTTATTTTCAAGAATATTTTTTCGTCGCTAGTGTAAAGACTGGAAGCTCTACGGATAGCTTAGATCATTTTATTATGATACATGACAACTTTACCATCTTTGCAATATATATGTAATAGTGATATCTTTCATCTTTTATATCTATTCGATTATTAATTCAAATGAAAAGAATCGGATTTATTAGTGTAATGATATAACGTTTTATAGAAGCGTGAAAAATGTAGGTTCATAATATCATGTGTTCTTTGTTCGTGTGCAAAGAAGGAAGATACATCTACCTTTCTAATTACCTTTCTATGAAATCTCGTATGTTTAACACAATGCATGTACGGCTCCGTTCTCGCTAGATATTGCACTTTTATTATTCTCTTAATCCTTTGGGTCATGACGGGACGCTCAGCGTCCCACTTTTTGCGCTCAGTTTTTAATTATTTTGATGAATATCTTGACATTAAGTACCAATTTTTTTATTTTCGTACAGTCCGTAGAACATAAGTAAATATTTGAGAAAAGTAAACAACCATACATTTTTATTTGCGTAATTACTAAACTAAACAAGTAGTTAAAATTTGTCCATTTAAAAGAAAATACATTTTGTGCTAAATTATTATTAATATCAAAACAGCTATTTAGGTATTTATTTTGAATATTCTAAAGTATTTTTCAGAATTTTGTTAGATTTTTCCGCTACGTTGTTTTTTTAAATTATAAATTGATAATTATTAAAAATAAGAAAATCGATATTTTGTACTGTAAATCCAAATAAATAATTTAATTATAATGATGTTCTAGAGGTTTTTTGGATCACTAAATCTTATTGTTAATCTGAGGATAAATATTTCTAAATTGAATCCAAAATGACGGAACCGGTAATTATTTGAATTATTAGTCAACCATATTAAATCAACCATTTTAAATTTTAAAATTTTGATGTTTAATTTGTAATCACTGACCCAAAAAATCTTGGGTATAAAATTAAAAAAGAATTAGTCTGATACAAACATTCGTGATACAAAGAGTTAATTTATAAAACTTATTCATATATCATTTATGTCTTAATAATAATTCATTTATTAAACACATAAATATTTTTGATAATATTATTGGTTTTGAAAATATCGAGATCTGCATGAATAATACTATATATGTATACAATTACACATACAGACGCACTTGTACACGCGCGCGTGCGTGTATAACTACATGTGCTATATGTATAGTATTATTTATTCAGATCTCGTTCAGATCTCGATATTTTAAAAAAATATATGTATATATACCTATATATATA
>NW_012026814.1:7696545-7697144 GCF_000956235.1 Wasmannia auropunctata
TAAAAAAGTACCGCGGAAATAAAAAATAATAGAGAAATTTGCATACAATTACGATTCATTGACTCATACAAATTTCTCAGTTCAAGTCTCGAAAAATTGGCATCATATCTCGCGAAAGATAAACTACGGATAATGCAACGCGAATTTTGTAATTTATCAGCTGACCATTTCGATTTACTGACGCGAAAAGGTGTGTTTCCGTACGAGTACATTGACTGCTTTGAAAAGTTGGAGGATACGAATTTACCACCGCGCGAATCGTTTTATAGTTCGTTGACGGACAACACTGTATCCGAGAGCGACTACGAGCACGCGGTCAACGTATGGCAGCAGTTCTCAATTCAAACGCTCGGAGAGTATAGCGACTTATACCTAAAAACGGACGTCTTATTGCTGGCCGATATTTTCGAAAACTTTCGCGACAGTTGTATCACGAGTTACGGACTCGATCCCGCGCATTATTTTACGTTACCAGGTTTCACGTGGGATGCAATGCTGAAGCATACACTTATAAAGTTTGAACTTCTCACGGATATTGATATGGTCATGTTCATCGAGCGCGGTATACGTGGCGGCCTTAGCCAATGTTCCGGCAGATA
>NW_012026814.1:7697304-7698935 GCF_000956235.1 Wasmannia auropunctata
TTAATGTAATATATAATAATTTAGATGAAGGTGCTACTTGACATTGTTAAAGAAATTTTACAATACAAAAAGGAAACGATAAACTCATTATCGTATCGCAATGGGCTACTGGAAGTCATAACATCACCTGTCCTCAATGAAAGATGCTACATTTAGCAGATTTACAGGAAGTGTCGTTATTAAAGATTGACAAGTATGTATTTTATGGGTATCAATAATACGTATATTTTTATATTTTATTAGGTTCAAGAAAAAAATGTCTCCTGATTAACACTTATTTTTCTTTTAGAATATAAAGGAATCTTTTAATAGCCAAAATTCCGGTCCTACAATTCTATCGTTGTCATTTGCAGCTGGCGGAGTGGGATTAATTTTGGTAAACGGCAATCATTTGTTGTTATTCGTTCGACATTCATTGGAATCCGCAGTTGGAGACACAAGCACAAGACCAGATTTACCGCTTTGGTCAAACAAAGAATATTTACAAGTTAGTATAGCATGCTTGTTGATTTCTACGCACATATGTTCTTTGTAAAGTTTATTTTTTGAATATTATATCATTACGTTTCCATTTCAGATTTGTGTTAATACAATAGAAAAGCGTATTAAAGCGTTGCAAAAACGAAAACTTGAGATAACGAGGAATGAATTGAGCGGCGACAAGAGGAAAGTTACAAAGCTTGCGCTGAACGATCTCAAATCTCTTTTCGGCTTCTAATTTATTTCTTGTAATAAATAGATAGAACAATAGAACAATAGGATAATAGTTTTATGTTGTAAAGAATGTTTTACTTAATCGTAATTATATAGAATCGGTTTTATTTTGCGCATATATAAAATTAAAATATATCTTCTACATTAAACACTATTTTTTTTATAACAATACATACTTATTTTATTAAATGATAAAATAGCTGTATCACATGTGATTATCTTGACTATTAATATGTGCTTTAACTGTTTTAACTGTTGTATTTGTAACTGCAAAAAATTTGTTTATAAAAGGGGATAGATAAATTTTTTTCAGTTACAAATACAACAGTTAAAACAGTTAAAGCACATATTAATAGTCAAACAAAAAATAATAAAAATAATACACAAATTGTCTATAGAAAATTCACATGTGATACAACTATTTCATTATTTAATAAAATAAGTATGTATTGTTATAAAATATTGAAAAAAAATGTATTTAATGTAGGAGTATATAATAAAATAAGTATGTATTGTTATAAAATTAAAAAAATAGTATTTAATATAGGAGATATATTTTAATTTTATATATGCGCAAAATAAAATCGATTCTATATAATTACGATTAAGTAAAATATTCTTAATAACATAAACCAGCTAATATCCTATTGTTCTATCGTTCTATCTATTTATTACAAGAAATAAATTAGAAGCCGAATAGAGATTTGAGATCGTTTAGCGCAAGCTTTGTAGATGCGTTCTTCTTACCGCCACTCAATTCATTCTTCGTTATCTCAAGTTTTCGTTCTTGCAACGCTTTAATACGCTCTTCTATTCTATTAACACAAATCTGAAATGGAAACGTAATGATATAATATTCAAAAAATAAACTTTACAAAGAACATATGCGCGTAGAAATAGATCGGAAGAGCACACGT
>NW_012026814.1:7698985-7699636 GCF_000956235.1 Wasmannia auropunctata
TTAAACCTCATTTGCGTGCGATTTTTAGTTTAGTTTTTTGGAACTTCGCAAACTTGGTAAAACATTTTTAGATTTGATGCATCTCCATTTGCATCCGTGCAGCTTTGTAAAGAATCAGTAAGTAATTTAATGAATTATGGGTATCGAAAGTAGAGACTTTAATCTTTAAAATGCTTTTTTGATCATTCCGATACGATCATTTTTGACGAAGTTACACTCTCTTGAAATTTGCCTATTTTTAGTGATCAGAATGGGTGATGCTTTAATTTTGCTGTCGAGTGTATATATATACTCTTACAACTAAATTTGTGGATTACCCACATTGCCTCGCTGTTCGCGCTGCTCAATTAACGTCGCGGGAACTACGGGCTCTCTTGTCGCCTGTGCAGTAGAGTGAGTAAAAATAGAGTGAAGCCAATACTAATTCCTCTTTCTGATTGGTTTCGCCATTTTACGATCAGTTTCCGGCAGCCAGACCACCTGACACACATGGATAACCTTTTGTGTAGTTTGTTTTCATATAAAGTCTAGTGGTAAGTTGGTTTTACTTCATAATTACTAAAAAATCAATTTTAAAATACTTAAAATGCTTAATTGTCTATTTAGAATATTTTTATGATGGTCACATGTGCTGCAAAAGGATGCAAGAAT
>NW_012026814.1:7699686-7706181 GCF_000956235.1 Wasmannia auropunctata
TATATATATATATATATGTGTATATATGTCGCAGGCTTTTTTGTATAATCAGCTTTTTTGCAAAACGACGCCTTTTTGGATAACGCCAAGAAATATATGATTTGGGTTAAGTTATTTATTGCAAACATTCATTGCAAACCCATGTGGATCACTGGCTTTGCGTTGTAAAGTACATATGTGGAGGCAGTATGTTTGAGCCCCCCCTATAACCCAAACCTAACCCTAACCCAAATCATTTTCGAAGGCGTTATGCAAAAAGGTGTCTTTTTGCAAAGAGGCTAGCCTTTTTGCAAAAAGGCTGATTATACAAAAAGGCTGCAAAATATATATGTATATATATATATATAATTATATCGTATGTATGGATTATACATAAATATAGATTAAAGCCTATAGCATATACACCTATATAAACTTGTTTACATTTTAAAACTTGTAATTATATAGCTGCATAATACATATTTGATATATAATGCAACATAATACAACATTAAGATAATTAGTAACATCAAATTACCTGAATAAATATTTTCATTTGACAATATTAAAATAATTAGTACAAGATTCTATGAATAAAGATTTTCTCTTTTAAATAATTATCTTGAAATTATGGAATAGATTACCGTAAAATAAGATATTGACATGCTCGCAAGCTGTAAATTTACGTTTTGGTTTAGATGAAATTTAGGATATAACTATTACAAATTTAATTGTGTTCATTACCGTAGAAAAACCTTTTAGCGAGACTACAAATATTCCAAAAACGAAAGAAAAGTTTTTTGAAGTCCTCTGCATTATGAACAATAACGATTTTTGTTCACGTAATGGTGCCATATACCAGTATGAATCACATCTACATAAGAAAGAGAGCAAAAATTTTAATTATGAAATATTTCAAATATTTGTTTATGTATCATACAGTATCATACAGATCTTATTTTTTCAATATATTTAAGTGTACATTTTTCAAATACATTATATAGCAAATGATTTTACTACTTACGTCGCATTAAATACTTCGACGTAATGATCCGTAATTATCTGCCCACCGTAATTTCCTAAATACATATAGCACAATTGTGCGGCAACAAACGTAAAGGTTGTAAACAGTTCATTCATATCATGTGTGGATAATGCAATGAAAACCTAGAATTATGTCTAATATGTAGATTTAAAATGAGTACTTTATTAATTGTAGAAATAAATTGATTAATACATTTTCCCATTTGAAAGATCGACACTCACTTGAAATATATTAAGAACTAATGAAGCTATCCCCACAGTAAGTAATATGAAAAAAGGTATTTTCATATCGGACACGATTAAATCAGCAAATCTTCAATAAAATAATATAATAATATAATTTAGTTATAATATTCATATTTATATTAAATGCTAAATATAATGTGAATGGTTATAAATGGCAATGAGACATGCATAAAAATAAAAAGTTTTTCATTAAACTGTCTCTTTAAGTCAAGATTTAAGTCAAGAAAGTTACAATTCAGAAATATTTGTTGCAAAACTTTTTCTAAAGTCCAGTTTTAAATCTTCATTTAATGATATTCAAGTAACTTGTTACTTGCAATACCTGAATAAAAAATTGATAGTATATTTTAATAATGATTAAGAATAAAGTTTTAAAGATAAAAATTTTTCTGTTATTAAAATATGTAGTATACGTAGATAAGATTGAGAAATACAATATTTTAAATGACTATTCAAAATATATTAATTAAGCATAATATATGTTAATATAATTGTAAGCCACTTTTTCTAAATTTAATTATTATATTATATTAAAATTTTTGTTAAAAAATACCAACTCTATAGCTTTTCGTTGAATATGCACTCCGTTAATTATTTTTTTATAAATTGCATGATCTTTTTGGGAAGATGATGCTTCAAAATCCTCGGTCACTGCATGTCTAATGCGATAGCTGTAGATGTGACATTAAATATTCAAAAAGTTTGTGATTATATTCTAATTAAGAAGATAAAGAAATTATTAACCACATTAAAAATCTTACATCTATTAATAATATAAAGATTAAATATTAAAGATTACATAGATATGTCATACTACATATACATATATAATCGTCGGGAAACACGTAGAGACTTAACGACAGGAATAATTCCCTTCATCGAATATAGTGAGGAAAGAATGAAGTTTCGAAAAATATTTAGGATTGCTCGTGCGACTAATTTTACATTGTGAGAGAAGATCTAGAATCGGTTCGCGTGTGGTTCTGGGTATATTTCGAAGAGTAACAAATAAAGAAAGATGGTGGGAGACGAAAGATTAAGTCGAAGACGAAAAACGCGATGAAATGAATGGTTAAACATGCTAATTGGTGTGAGGGCTGCGGAAGATGAAAATCTTAAACAAAATGGAGGATCAAACGAGACAACCATGAAAAAAGAAATCGATTCGTTGTTCGTAGACGAGATAAGATAAGATCTCGAAAAAATGGATTGAGACTGGTGCAAGCAAAGTGGCAATAAAAAAAAGATTACAAGTAGCATTGGCGAAGGACGATGCGAGAGGCACTGAGCGGTAACGAAAAGCAAGCCGACGAACGTGCCAAAGGGAGCCATCGAAGACGTATGAAAAAAAGATGAGAAGTATGAAAAGAAGATGAGAAATGAATGTATGCCTCTTCAGGAGGCACACGACGAAGAAGATGAAGATGTTATTGTTGATGCATTAATCAAAGACAAGAATTAAAGATGCGCTTGTGAAATTTGGGCTTTGACCGGTGACAAGGCGATGTTGCAAATACGACTTAAAAATGCCGCTAGAAAAGACGACAGTGAGACGGAAAGTGAAAGTGACGACGACGATAAGCAGGAAGAAGAGGACACAGAAATATGACGCCACGTGGCGGAAACAGATGTCATGATCTCGATTCGCCAGAATTATGGTGTAATATTATAAGTAAACGATGTTTACATTCAAACACAATCATCAAACGGACACAGTTCGATGATCTAAGGGTGCATACGCCTTTCTTAGGGTTCTATACGTCTTTCTCATAAAGTAAGAAAAACATTAAAAAACCATATCATTGTATGAAACGTTGGTATCACGAAAAATCGATTTACAAGCGTAGGAGCGGATCATGAAGCTCTGGTCTATCTCGCAAAGTGATGAACCAGCTATCAACGAATCATTTAATGATGGCAATCCATAACCGCCTCAAAATCAAAGAGAAGAATGGCTATATCGAGCGATGCCAACTGCAGAATTACCAAATGTGGGATGAAAAAATGTGTACGTATTTTTAATATGTGCTAGTGAGCGAGCGTGTTCGAGTAAGCGTTAGTTTTTCGATCTTCATGAATCGTTGCGAAACACGTAGCGATAGAAATAATTAGTAGTTATTGTCGAGCAGCAAAGGACAAAGTTTTTGAGAAATTCGGTAATGCAACTAATTCTTTAACAAATTAACAATGATATCTGAGATCTGCCTATAGTGTCCATGCAGTAATTGTTAATTAGAATTTAGAAATCGGTTTAAACTGTTGCAATTGTTTAAAATCCATTGTTTAACAATCGGGTGAAAATATCGATGATCCATCTCTTTGATAATTGTTATTTAGCATTAATAAATCGAACAAAATAAGTTCTAAATCTTTTATACTATTCATTTGTTAATAACGCTATATTTAATAAATTAATGATTATTATATTCTCTAAATTTTCTGGAGTGAACTTTCACTCTTTTGAAGTGAATCTCACTCTAGAATATTTAGAGAGTATACATATGAGTATATTATATTATATTATATTATTTTATTAATATACATAAAATTTTACCTTGCAATTTTGAACATTGCACAAGCATGGAAAATGCAACTCATGAGCATAGTTCCAACGGATATCATCATTATCAATGCTGTAGATATAGTCAAAATAGTATGTAACAAAAGCCAAAAAAAATATTTTTCTTCATCGATAAAACATTCCACTAAAATGTAGAAATGTCGTGGCCGAGATGAGTTCAACGGTACCATTGTATCCAAAATCACTGGCCATATGTGGCCTATCATCATAATGAACATGCTCAAAGCAAAGGCGTCTATGACCAAAATAGTAAAGATAATTTTTTCAGTATATTTTAAATGCATCAAAAATAATATTGCCTGACATCCTTACGTAGTATAAAAATTGTAAATCGCCTGGAGAATTTGGTATACTTTTCTAATATTGCAATTTCTTGTTTATCCTGAATTATAGTCCAGTGATACCATATTAGATTTATAAGATGTTTCATCTGCGATTATGCAAATATATTTCGCTCAATTTATGATAGGCAGCACGATAGAAAGAGTGACTTACTTTTCGGCTGTTGTAGAAGAAGGCGCCGTGTTTTATGATGGATACTAACATAGGAAGAACGATCGATAATACTTTCGTGACTAGGTTTATAGTGAAGTCCGCGCTGATGAAAGTCGTAAGCTAAAATATTAATTTTGTATTTTTATAATATCCGATGATTATTCGCGCTTAACATATGTATTACATATCTTGATTTTTAAAATTCATTTTATGTCACTGCAAGTATAAAGCCATCATACCTGAAGCACTATAAATGAGAATATAATAGTGAGGTAGAATGTAGCCTGAATGTTTCTGAATTTTGACTTCTGATAAGGCCATAAACCGCATATTAGTAAAAGCCATCGGTTTACACTATAGTACTTACTCGCAGAGACAAACATTTCTCTTCAAATGCCGAAACTCGACTGCAAGGCTATCGCGGAAATTATTCTTTTTCTCCCTTCCAGTTGTGTTGCATTACGTATTCCGCTTATTTTCCCCTTATATTTTCCGTAAAAAACATCGAAGGTATACCCTTAGAGTAATATTAAATGATATAATAATTTAAAGAACAAATGCGCCGTTCGAAAGTCGTTTTTCACAATTACGATCGATTTTGATATATAATTATATGTCATTTTACTACAACTTCTAACTGACGCGAATAACATCAGAAAAATTTTTCGCGACCATACTTCGTTTTATAGTTTAATACGTCGCAAAAGACATCGTATCTACTTTTATTTTATAACATAAGAAATATTATACTTGTATAATACGTTAAAACGATAGTAAGAATTATGAATAAAGTAAAGTATGACAATTGCGATTTTCTCTTATGGTAATATTTATCTTAACATTTATTTATAATATTTTTGATGAAACATTATTAATCCGACAACAACTCACGTGCAATTTGTTATAATTATATTATTTTTTATTATAATACATGTTCATTATTGCGCAGAATAGATTACCATAAAATAAGATAACGACATACTTGAAAGCTGAAATTGTGATTTAAAAAAAATCTTTTATCATATAGTATCATTACTTATATACATATATTGTTTCTTAGAATTAAACATATTTCTATAAGAAATAAAATTGTGATATTGCATAGAGATTAATAATAATAATAATAATTATGGAACTACTAATGCAAAACGTGCAATACGCACGATCGCATTAGCATAATTCGCTAAATAATTGCACTGATTGTTAATTATGAATTTTCTCACCGTGATAAAACCTTCTAATGACGCAACATATACTCCTCCAATGACTATACCGAAACTTTTTGTATTTTTTAACATTAAGAAAAGAATTAATTTTTGCACTTGTACAGGTGCCATATACCATTTTATGTGATATCTAAAAATTTATTTGTAATCTGTTGAATGAGCTATTATTTATTTTATTTATTATTGCACAATTAAAATATGTATATCTTATTATTAGATTTGCTTCTAATAATTAATTATGCATATATGTACAGATTACGCAAAATTTTGTAACAACTTACAACGCCTTTAACACATCTGCGTTATGATCCGTAATTGTCTGCCCGCCATAATTCCCTATGAAAATGTAAAAAAAATGAATAATGACATAGAAAGTAGATATTGCTAGCTCATTCAAATTGTCTATAATTAATGCAGCTTGCATCGCCTGGAATTAACATGTTAAAATAAAATATATAAAAATTTGTGAGATCGAATTATAGAATCCATTTGGTAAAGCGTCATTATAGATATAACTTACATGTAATAAATTAATAGCCAATGAAACTACACCTATTCCAATCAAAAAGAAGTAGGATTCTTTAAAGCTATCTAAGGCACGTTGCGTGAACCTTCAAAACAGCAAGGAAATTCGGTATCTATTCATGAATCATTTGAGCATCAATTTGCATAAAGAAATAACGATGGACAAATTCTGCATTAAACGAATTTATCTGATTTGTATTTTTTATATTGTCCGAAAAGAAATATTAGATATTATACCATGAGTAATAAAATTGATATAAAAATTATTAGAAAAAATAACGATTAAGTAAAAATTTTTAATACACGGAAAGAACAATTTTATTGAAAGGTCTAAAAATTTTGCTAAAAACAGATCTGAAAATAATTTTTTATTAAATCATCGAAATAATTTGTTGGAAT
>NW_012026814.1:7706231-7706964 GCF_000956235.1 Wasmannia auropunctata
GTGCTCTTCCGATCTCTTGCCATATATACAATCAAGAAACGTTCACATTTTTCTAAAAATCAAAAAGATCGACACTATAAAAAAAAGTCAATATAAAGTCATTCTTTAGTCATTTGAAATCTAGATTTTAATCATAATGTAAAAAATGACGTAAATTCAGTCAATTTGACGTCAAATTGATATTATTTTGACTTTTCTGTTCTCCTTGGGTCAACGTACAAAGATCGATGTAAACTTATGCTGTATGCCATAACTTTGATGTAGGCTATTCCAAAATTCACTGTCAGTGCTGAGAATCTATATAGTGCACGTAACGTAAATAGTGCAAGTAACGTAAAAGTATAATAATAGATTTTCAATGCGGGCAGTGAATTTTGGAACACAACCATAATATAATTGATCTCGAAAATCGTTTGACAATTCACATGTTATTTTTTTCTGACATGTGTCGACTTATCTTTTATTCTATGTACTTATATGAACTGAAAAACAGATTGACAAATAATATAAAAATTATATACAAGTACTTAACATATTTTAGTATTTAAAAAATATCTTGTTCTTAACTTAATTATAACAAGATTTTATTATGCAGGTGACTGGATTTGTGTGATTTCACCATTTGATGAAGTATAACTTCATTGGTGCATTAAAATGTAAGTATAATATTAATATATACTACATAAATAAAATAAATACTACGTATTAATTTTTTCTTTGAATTGCACTGTTT
>NW_012026814.1:7707014-7707587 GCF_000956235.1 Wasmannia auropunctata
CCTCGGCTTTGGCGTCCGTGGCTGCGGCTCTTCTGCCATCTTTTTGCTGAAACAAATAAAATGTTTCATAGTGAGATCAATATATGAAATTTACACGCGATCAACGTCATTATCATGCGAGCAAAATATAACGTTAAATTGTTTTTTATTTTATTTATTTATTACTTACGTCGTTCTATTTGAGATAATGGCGGTCCCGGCGGTTGCGATGCTGACGGCCCCGGTGGCTGCGATATTGGCGGTCCCGGCAGTTGCGACGCTGACGGCCCCGGCGGTTGCGACGCTGACGGCCCCAGCGGCTGCGACATTGGTGGCCCCGGCGGCTGCGACGCTGACGGCCTTGGTAACCCCGGTTGTTGAGGTAACCCTGAGGGCCGAGTTATGTCTGCGAGTTGTCGCCGCAGACTTTCTACCTCGGCCCTCAGAGCCGCTGTTTCCTCGTTATTATTTTCTCCGTCTTTCATTATACTGAAAAGAAAATAATTTTAACATATTTATTATATTAAAATATGTAATTTATGTATCTACTTCCACATCCTTTTCGGCGTCCATGTTGGTACTTGTTTTAAATGA
>NW_012026814.1:7707637-7708066 GCF_000956235.1 Wasmannia auropunctata
ACATTATCCTGCCTTATGGAATGTGGAGGATGTCATTGAGAGACGTATGGATATTGAATAATTTCTGCAGTCAAGCGTCCCGTCATCGCTACGAATTCAAGATTTAGTTATAGATCTCGTAAAAATACGCAATGAAAATATTGTAAAATTGGTGCTGAATGATACTTGTATGTATATGAAACCGTCGACTATGATTTTTATATTCGAACTCAAACATTGCGTTGAGCAGGCATACTTTAATTTAAATCAAAATACGGAAGCCGTTAGTAATAAGTTTAAACATTTTGTTGATTATTTACGTCACAATTGTATCGTGAATAAAGACAATGCGATAAAGATTTTGCGTAACGTATATAATAAAACGTCGCTTATTGAATGTGAACTCATAGCTTACGCGACAGATCATATTGTGCACGATGCGTTCCATAA
>NW_012026814.1:7708116-7709462 GCF_000956235.1 Wasmannia auropunctata
TGACGGCCCCAGCGGCTGCGACATTGGTGGCCCCCGGCGGCTGCGACGCTGACGGCCTTGGTAACCCCGGTTGTTGAGGTAACCCTGAGGGCCGAGTTATGTCTGCGAGTTGTCGCCGCAGACTTTCTACCTCGGCCCTCAGAGCCGCTGTTTCCTCGTTATTATTTTCTCCGTCTTTCATTATACTGAAAAGAAAATAATTTTAACATATTTATTATATTAAAATATGTAATTTATGTATCTACTTACACATCCTTTTCGGCGTCCATGTTGGTACTTGTCTTTTAAATGACAGACTATTTCATCACCATTTGCCGCGCGACAAGATGTAATAGACCATAGATTATGTTTATGTGGATGCAATGTGGTAGTAGCCAATAACCTTGTGGCTTCGACATATCAGTCAACGTGATAAACGTCGCACGTGACGCGTAATATCCAATGAGCGTAGTTTTTCGAATAAATTGCGTTCACGCGGCTAATCATGAGATTGACCGATGAGTCTCATGATTGGCCATTTGCGATGTCCAATCAGGACTGGTAAAACTGGTCACACTTATCTGATTTTTATAGAACTATACAACGAACTAAAGACAAAAACCAATTATAATGAAGATTTGGTGTCCCTAGAAGGGGTCCCTTTTAGGGACATTATAAACATCTAGTGAGACTAGTGAGAGCTCGTTGGGCGGCTTTATTATCAGTTTTTTGAACGCACCGTGTTGATCGATGTATTGATTCATCTATATATTACGATTTCCGCAATCGTTATTGTCGCTGTCTTTTCTGGTGTATGGTGTATAATAGTTATTACTAGCAACGGAAGACATCGTATTCTTCGTTAATTAAAAAGGTAATCTATCTTTTTCTAATATTTATTTATACATAATATGCATTGACCGGTTTCTTATAAATTTAAAATCTTGAAAAGGTTAACATTGGTTTAAACGGTGTTAGAGCTTGAATATAAAGATTTTCTTGTCATAATGTTTCCGACACAGTTATAAATGTAAGTCGTAGCTGTAAGTCAACGTACAAAGATCGATGTAAACTTATGCTGTATGCCATAACTTTGATGTAGGCTATTCCAAAATTCACTGTCAGTGCTGAGAATCTATATAGTGCACGTAACGTAAATAGTGCAAGTAACGTAAAAGTATAATAATAGATTTTCAGTGCGGGCAGTGAATTTTGGAACACAACCATAATATAATTGATCTCGAAAATCGTTTGACAATTCACATGTTATTTTTTTCTGACATGTGTCGACTCATCTTCTATTCTATTTACTTATATGAACTGAAAAACAGATTGACAAACTGAGTCGACAAGGCACACAGGGGATA
>NW_012026814.1:7709512-7709832 GCF_000956235.1 Wasmannia auropunctata
TTTCAAGCAGAAGACGGCATACGAAAGAGTGAATCTTTACCTTTAATTTGCGTACTCGTTGAGCATTTTGCGATTTTTTTTCACCGAGTTATTCAATGTTGAAGCATAAGATCATTTTTACTTCAATGTTGAATAACTCGGTGAAAAAAATCGCACAATGCTCGCCGACTGCTCAAATTAAAGCTAAAGATTCACGCTTTCGAAAACTGTAAGCCGCCTTTATGTGCGAAATTTAATTCAGATCGTGGAACCTTGCAAATTTTGGGGGAGATTTTAAAATTTGACGAATTTTTTTTCAGAACTTTGCAAAGTTCCAGAAA
>NW_012026814.1:7709882-7714815 GCF_000956235.1 Wasmannia auropunctata
TTTGATTTCATAAACATTTACTTAATCATTATTTTTAATCATTTTTGTGCTATTTGGGTATATAAATATGTAATCGATTGGCTTAGATATCTTATGGATATTTCTGAGATGTCGTATTGCGGACATTTGGATGTATAGAGGATGTCTACTAGCTATTTATTAGAGATTTATGGATATCCTATCATGGATATGAGGATATCGAATAGATATCTAACAGATATTATGTTCTGTATGGGCCTGTACACGTGTGTTCGAATAATATAAGCGATTCCAGGACGGTCGTGAAGTTTTGGAAAACGACCTAAGTTAGACCAACCAAAAAACAAAAATCACGAAGAATTGGTAGAAAAGTGCGTGAAATGATTGCCTTTTCGGTTAAAATGTAACTGAATATTATTTGAGTGTTTTGGAGCGTTTATGGAAGAGAATCGTTCGAGTCAGACCTGAATATTGAGCGCCGGGAAGTTGATTTTTGTTACACGATAATGCACCACCTCACAGGATCATCGCAGTTTGTGAATTTTTGACGAAAAAACAAGTCTGTGTGCTTCAACATCCTCCGTATTCACCTGATTTATCTCCGTGTAATTATTTTTTTTTTGTGGCAATCGTGGCGCGAGGAGCAGCGCGGCAGCTTTATAAACTAAAGATCCGGGTTCAAATTCACCCAGAATAATATAATTCTGATATTGATTTTAATCAATTCGGAAGCGATCGCCGCCTCTCGGAAGGCAATGGCAAACCACTGAGAGTATCTTTGCCAAAGGAACCTCTTCTTAAAAAATGGCCGTTCGGAACTGGCGTTAAAATGTAGGTCCCGTATATCTGCGTAAAAGTGTAAATAGCGCACATCGCAGAAATACGAGAAGAGGTCACTACGCTCTGTCAAGAGTAGTAGGACTATTGATTGATTGAATTATTTTTTGTTCCCGAAATTCAAACTGGCCTTAAAAGGAACGTTTTATGACAGCGTTACACAAGTCCAAGAGGCCGTGACGAGGGTCATTGAGGCAATTCCAAAAAACGACAAAAATTAATAAGAAATAAAGGGCTATGAGTCAAAGCAGAGTGTTATATGCTCCAAGTAAATATAACTCTTTAATTAAAATATAGTAAACAGACGTTTCGATCCAAATAGGATCATTTTCAATGTTAAACGCAAAATTAATAATACATAACTTAAAAACAATATTCGGTCATTCTAATGGTCTAACCATATAAAATTTTAAATACAAACACATACACGGTCGTCTAAAACGGTAAAATAATATAAAAATGTAAGTACTACTTATATCGCATTATATGAACTAGATTAAGACGCAACTCTTCAGATGTATATAGGTCCGCAAAACAGTATATTACGAAGTGTATAACTTCATTCTTCCCGGTTTTATGATAGAGCTTAAAGCTCGGTTGGTTTAAATACATTATTTGAATATTGCAGAATATACTATACAATACAAAGTCAATGCTGGTCAATACCGTAAAAAATTATAAAATAAAAAAATAGAATTACTTAAATTAAATTAAAATTAAATACCTTGAGGAGTCCCTGTCACGCTTTATATAAATTATCCAAATGATTATACAGTCAGTGGTAGTTCTAAGTATGTTTTTGTGACTACGTATGTTAAGTGACACTTAAGAGTCGTTATGTAATGCGAGCTAATGCGACATAAAAAAGTCTATGTTATCATTGAGTGAACGTGCACAGTGGTGTATTGATACGGAAGAAATGTATTTTGAATAAACAGAAATAATTTTGCCAAAATAACTGATTGGTTTTTCTTTAATTTATAAAGTTCCGTTATTTTTCCGACATAATGTGTATGCATTTAGAAATACATAGTCTGAAGTATTCAGAATATCAACTATATTTTCGTTTGCAGTGCTACAACACACTAGATGACACTCTAAAAATCCATCTTCAGGATAAAGATGTGCTATTAGCAGCGAAAACTGCATTACAAATGAGGACAGAAAGATATTGATACGTAGTCGTAGCGGAGCTGGTAAAGTTCACGATAGCTGGTGAGTATTTTTATAACATTACTATATCTTAGCCTTATCTTCCTTGCTGCGGACCCTCGCTAGCGTTAAATAACATTAATATTCAAATGAGCATAACTCTGCGAAAAAAATTGTAGAAACCTGAACAATTTCGTGTTCTTATCTCGAAAAGCCCTTTCAAATAGGCCTTTACTCGACGTGCCCCACGTGCCATTTAAAATTTTTTAGCCCCCTTTCCTCTCGCCCTCCTAAGAGTTAAAGTAAGTGTTTTCGAAATTAAAGGTAGTTTGTGAAATTTGAAACAAAATGATTTCACTCTCAAAGACGAGGTTTGGGTGTTCCTGCACTGTGGATGATGATCTACTGGAGCAAGCTATCGCCGAAAATCCTCGTTAAAGATCTTGGAATTCTGCCTTGAAATTTTCCTTTTGTAAATTAAGGTCGGTGATAGAAATCTCCCTTCCGCTGTACAGCAGGTCACCAACGTCAGTTTCTCTTCATTTGCCCGTCGTGATTTTGTGAACGACTTTCGCTCCTTTAGCGGTAAACACTTATCCGACTTGATTGATCAATTGAACATCTAATTCGTCCATATTCAAAATATTCTGCGGTTTGTCTTGAAGTCAGTATTTCCGTATTTCACTTTCCAAAATATCAAACCATTTTCTAATTTCTATTCTAACCAAACCGCGATCTCTGGCGATGGAGAGAACTAATTCAACTTGGCGAACACTTATATCGGGGTTTCCTTTCAAGAATGACGAAAGCCAATTGTAACCAGCAATTTTTTTCCCTCGATTGAATTTATGGTTGACGCGCAAGGTATCAACAAACTCGAAAGCGGCGTAGATCGCATTCGATACGCGATCAATGCCTGCACCCCCAGCCCGGGGGTGCGCAACATAACGGCGCACATGGTCGCGACCAATCACGGCGCTCCGCGGGGGTCCGGCCGTGGCACGGGCGTATTTGACAAATTTTCCTGCGGGCGCCTCGCGTCCTCGCGAGGCCGCCCTATTTCTTGGATGCTAACTGTCGGAACTTTATTTGGTCAAGACAGAAACCAGCAACGCACAGTTTTTTAATATATGCCAATTTCTTCTCGTTTTCCGTACCAAGAGAACCTGAAACATAAAAAAAACAAAATCAGTTACCATTATTTACAAGACATTTATGTAGATTCTAATAAAAACAATTATTAAAAAAAAAAGTACTTACAGTACGGTCCGCGATTACGATTTTCAGTTTCAAGTCCATCCGTCTTGCTATACAACGCCACGGTTCCTGATAATGTTTTTCTGCCTGTCTTTGTGACATTTTCCCTTTTTTGATTTGGATTACTACTTCTTTGAGTATCGCTGGATCCCAGTTTTTTTGGCGGGGCTTTACCCCCATCTTACGATTATAAACAGTTGATATTTATTGTCTAAAAGAAATAGAAATTCTACAGTGAGTAAGCGAAAACTCGGTGAGGCTTATCTTCCGGACAAAAGGCTTATGTTTTGTTTGTACAGGTACTGCCCAGTAGTTTTTCAAGGTTAACTTGAAATATAGTGTGCATCGTGAAAATACCTTCTAGAACGTTCCCATGATTGTAATAGCGTAGCCACAGAAATAAATAGAAAGAACCACGTACTAATCATATGGAAAAGTGGCCGCCGTTAAAATAGGAATAACATGTGTGAAAGTATACTTTATGAAGTATTGAACAAAAGTCTCAATTGCATCAATCTTCTAAAACCGCTAGTTTTTACACTATCAGCTTATAAAGACTGTTTGAAATCATTTTATTTTAGAAAATCATAAAAGTACGCTTTCTTGCATTCTCCCTCTCTCTCTCTCTCTCTCTCTCTCTCACTCACTCACTCACTCACTCACTCACTCACTCATTCACTCACTCACTCATTCACTGTCATATTGAAAGTGCCTATATTAAAGGTTCCTATATTTGGTACATATGTATATCCCAATAAATAGAAATCCCCTATATTATATGTAAATTAAAATACGGAGAACTTCATAATTGAGACTCCGACCAACAATAATTATATTTTTGTAATACTTGGATAAAAATGTTGTTTATCGTGCTTGTTGAAAAGCTAGTGCGAAAAGTGAATCTTTATCGCACTAGAAGCAAGCCACGATGCATTTGTTACAATAAAATATCGTTTGTATGTCGTTCAAAGCATCTTTTTCGACTCGTGTGATGATAATACACTCATCGATAAAGTCATGCTTTTCGCACTTATATCGAAATATATTTACTTATGACTTCATAGACGTCTGTATTATTTTACATGCAATTAATTGTAATTATGTTACTCACTTTCAGCGAGAAAAACAAGAAAATAAAATATCAAAAAGTAAAAGTAAAAGTAACAAAAAAGTATAAAAATAGTAAAAAAAGTAAAAAAAAGTATAAAAATAAAAAAAGTAAAAAAAAATCATATACTCACCATTTCCACGTTGATCTTGGGTAGCGCTAAGAGTAATATAATTACAATTAATTGCATGCAAAATAATACAGACGTCTATGAAGTCATAAGTATATTTCAATATAAGTGCAAAAAGCATGACTTTATTGATGAGTGTCTTATCATCACTCGAGTTGAAAAAGATGCTTTACACGACGAACGATATTTTATTGTAACAAATGCATCGTGGCTTGCCACAAGTGCAAAAAAGACTCACTTTTCGCACGCTCAACAAGTACAATAACAACATTTTTTGGGCATGTATTATACATACATATTAGGGCTGGTGATTTCGTTCGAAGGCTTCGACATTCGAACTTCAAACCTTCGAAGCTTTGAAATTCGAAGGTCGAAGCCTTCGAAGCTTCGCAGGTTTTGAAAGATCGGTATTGAAATCTTCGAAATTCGAAGCTTCGAAACTTTGAAACTTCGAAACTTCGATACTTTAA
>NW_012026814.1:7714865-7715425 GCF_000956235.1 Wasmannia auropunctata
TTAAAATTGAAGATTTAGTTCTCAATATTTTATTTATTTTTATTTTATCAGTTGCAATTTTTCTTTTACTAATCCATTTTCAGCGACAAAAAATCTAAAAATTACTTTGTCCCGTTCGTGATTTAGAGAAAAAGTTTTGTTGATGGGTGATTAAAAAATAACAATTTCCGAGATACATTTAATCAGAAATAATGAACAAAGAAGGAAGGACACATGTTTAACGTGTGTTAACCAATGTTTACTGACAAATTATTTAATAACCACGTGGCTTTCACAAAATAGAGAAATTATATTTTAACAAAAAAATTAAAAAAAAAAATCTGCGCTTTAAGTAACGCGGAGTCTGCTCTTTAGCTAGCAAAACAATATTCAGTCAGTGTCCTACTACTCTTGTCAGAGCATGGTGACCTCTCCTTCGTATTTCTGCGATGTGTGCTATTTACACTTTTACGCAAATATATACGGGACCTACAGTTTAACAATACTAATTGTTACAAAACAATATTAATTGCTTTTATTTCTAAGACTTATTATTTTATTTATTTATCTTTATACCGCAA
>NW_012026814.1:7715475-7718093 GCF_000956235.1 Wasmannia auropunctata
TCACATCCACCCACACTCAATCACCTACTCACCTATCCACAGTCATTCATCCATCCGCACTCAATCATCCATCTACATACGTCCACCCATCCACTGACATACGCACACGCACCTTGTCGACTCAGTCACACGCACACGCACACGCACACACACACACACACACACACACACTTACCCACTCACCATTTCAGCATATATATATAATAATAAAATAAATAAAATTAACTTTGAAGCTTCGAAGCTTCGAAGTTAATTTTAAACTTCGAAGCTTTGAAGCTTCGAAGGTACCTTAAACTTCGAAAGGTCGAAGTTAATTTCGAAGCTTCGAATATTCGAAGTAGTGAAAAGTAACAGCCCTAATACATATACAAAAATATAATTATTGTTGGCCAAACTCAATTACGAAGTTCTTTTATTTTACATATAATATAGGAGACTTCTATATTGGGATATGTACCAAATATAGGGACCTTCAATATAGGCACCTTTAATATGACGGAGAGTGAGTGAGTGAGTGAGTGAGTGAGCAAGAAAGCGTACATTTGTTTTTCTAAAATAAAGATTTCAAGCGGTTTTTATGACAATGTAAAAACTGTCGGTTTTAGAAGGTTGATGTCATTGAGACTTTTAATTAGTACTACATAAAGTACTTTCGCACATGTTATTCCTATTTTAACAGCGGCCACTTTTTCATATGATTAGTGCGTGGTTCTTTCGGAGGTAAACTGAACTCGAGAAAACGGCGCTGAAAATTTTTTGGATCGCTAGAGGCTACTATTCACAAATAAACGCATTTAACTTACAAAATATGAATGGGAAATAATTTTTTGCACTTACCTTTTCCGATACGTGTCACAATTGTTCTAAATTGAGTGGCGCTGCAGTCGGCCAGATAACATAAAAAATAAGGTGGGGATTATGACCCGATGGGACTTATGACCCGGATTTACCATATATACACCAATGTGTATAGCGTTTGTCATGACAAAACGCAATTGATTAGACGCTGCAAAACGGAAGAGATAAAAATTCAGCATCTTACGTGGTATATCTTGGATAAAGCTAATGATGATAGTGATAACAGAAATGTACATACATGTATCCATGCACGCATGCACTTGTTCATATTATTATGCGCCGTGCAAAAATATTAATAAAAAAGTACCTTTAGCAATCATGGCTGTATCTTGGTACCTAATAATTTTTAAATTAATTTCTTAACTCTATTATTTAACTGTTTTAAACTGCGTGCCGAAAATTTTTGGATTTGTAACGCAATCATTAACTGAAGCAGAAATAGAGAGATCTTATTGGTCTTCAATTCTAATAAATCGATGCTTATAAACATCTTAAAATACTAAAAAAAACTGCGATAAATATTACCTCAGCCAGGATCGCCCGCCTCGGAAAGGTCCCATGTTCAAATTCTGGCTGAGATAATATTCTTTGTAATAAGTTCTTTTTAGTATTTTGAGTAAACCACTTTTCTTGCCACTTTTCTTTCCAATATTTTGAATCATTCAGAAATTATTTAGGTGGTCCGGAACTTTTGGCGAGCATTGTATACAGGGTGATTCAAAATAACCTATGTGTCCTTAAACATACATATACCTACCCATATTTTTTACGACAATTTTTTCTTTGGCAAAAGAAACTTACGAAGCTTACTTTTTTTAAAGAGAAATAGTTAGCGTATCACGGGGCGAATACGGGAAATAGACAGGGCTAGTGCGACTTACCGTTACACGCGGATGTTTATGCAAAGCACCTGCTGTAATCAGCTGACGCACGCATACACACATTCGAACTCTCTTTATCTTACTCGCTCAATCTGCTTATGTGTCTATTAATTTGTCTCTGATTCTTCTTATTATCAAATAGTAAATAATAAATTGATTCTGTAAGCCGCCGTAGTTATTAGTAAGTAAAATAATACAACAATAATATAATAAAAAATGTACTTGTTGAACAATTTTACATGTAGATCCCAAACATTTAGCAAAACTCAAAGTCGAAACGTTTACGATCTAATCTCATGTAAAATTGTTCAGCAATACATCTTTTACTTTATTGTATAATTGTTGTATTATCTCACACACAACAACTACCGCGGTTAACAAAGGCAATTTATTATTTACTATTTGATTTATTCTTGGAGCTGTTAAATTTGTAATCATTTTTTTATTATGCTGGCCTTAATTTAAAAATGAAATCTATCCAAATAATTTCTTGCTTACTATTTTCCAAGACAAGAATTTATTGTCTAAAGGCCGTAGCCGGATAAGGAGGGGCGATCTGCCCCCGCGCCGATCATAACCATTTTTTACAGTTTAATTGCTATCAATATCAGTTACAATTTTACCAAACATTAGCCCTTAATATTCAACCGTTGGGGTGTGAGAAATAAAAATCAAAATTTCAAAAAAAATTTATATCTTTTAAATGGCTCAATCAATTTTCATAAAAAAAATATGTTGTAGATGTAGACAAGATACATTTGTAAAAAAATTTTAAAGATTTTTTGAGGCCAGAAACATTGCAAAAAAAAAAAAATATTTTTATTTATTTTTTTTTTAGCTATCTTATCGGTCTTGTACCACCTGTCTCTTATACACATC
>NW_012026814.1:7718143-7718738 GCF_000956235.1 Wasmannia auropunctata
TACAAAATTGAACAATGAAACCTAAGCGGTACATCTATTATCGAACAAAATTTGATGTTTATCATCTTCTTTTTAACAAAAAACAGGTGTACAAAATTAAACAATAAAACCTAAGCGGTACATCTATTATTTCTTCAAAATAAAACCTAAATGCTATTTCTTTTGGTACTTTAAATACCGATCTCTATTTTAGTGAAATATATATATATATATATATATGTATTATTTGTATAAAAGATCTGATATCAATAAATGGCGCCAAGTTAAAATTACCATAAAAATTAGTTTTTCCTTCTTTAAGTTCATAAATGTATATTACTTGTATGAAAGATTTGATATCAATATGTGATGCCAAGTTAGGAATTCCATAAAAATTGCATTACCTTACTAGAATTATAAGTATATTACGTATATGAAGATTTGATATCAATAAATGGCGCCAAAGTTATAATCCCATAAAAATTACGTTACGTTATCTTACTTAAGTCACATATGTATGTATATCATTTGTATACAAAATTTAATATTGAATTTGATATGGATTGTTCTGAATCTGTCTCTTATACACATCTCTGAGCGGGCTGGCAAGGCAGAC
>NW_012026814.1:7718788-7718954 GCF_000956235.1 Wasmannia auropunctata
TGAGTCTCAATCTTGACGATGCTATTGTCAAAGATCGGCTCCAATGTTCAGGATATCAACCATTTTAGATATTTCGTACAATGAATCCCAATGATTTCAAAAATTTAACGTTCGACGCAGTGAGTTTCTTTTTACTGAAGGTTTGAATACTCTAGATCGGAAGAGC
>NW_012026814.1:7719004-7719926 GCF_000956235.1 Wasmannia auropunctata
GCGTCAGTACCCTTGCACGCTGCGGACTCTCTCTCTCGCTTTCCAAGGTCACTCCTCACAGGCGGTCGGATTCACCGCGCAAAACACTAACCGCGTCACGAAAATAACACGTGAAATAATAATTACCGAGCTCTAATAGCACGTAGCTAAGCGACAGCACGAAGGACACGGAAAGATTCCGGTAACAGCGCGAACGTAAACAATTACTCGTTCGCGTCGAAAACAACTAAGGAGAAATGACCGACAGCCGTACTTCGCGAATGGAATGTGAGAGCCACTGTTGAAAACGACAAGCACACTCCCGAAATAATGCACGCGAATTTACTCTTAGAATTTTTCACGAAGTTTCAGGTTCCTCGCGATTATCGAAATCTAATATTCGCGACACGCACAATACACTGCTGAAATAAAGCGAATTTCAACACAGACACAAAAAGCATAATCAAAATACAAGCAAGCATGAAATAAATTCGCTGCAATGGCATAAAGAATAGTAGTACAGCACACGCAAGAATATATGCAAGCTTCCTTGCTCTTCGCTCCACAGGGACGATCTTTAATTTTCCGTGGGCCCCACGTTGGGCGCCAAATTTGTGACCGCTCTTTCTCAAGTGTCGGACTACAAGATCCGGCTAAAGACAACAATTAACGTAACTCGTAATTGCACAATATCCAAAAAAACGCGAAGTTGGGCGCCAGGCACGAGCGGGCGTGCCACCCTTCGAATTATCACGCGGAATTGGAATCTAGAACGCGGTAGAGGGGCGGTTCGCAGGGTGCGGAGGAATGTGGAAGAGCAAGGGCGAGATAAAACACTCGAGATTTCAGTAACAATAACAATGAGTAACTAATATATTTGCGTGTGCTGCAATTTTACAGGCGATTCGTTCGGCCGCGACTAACGCCGCGGCAGCCGTCGGCA
>NW_012026814.1:7719976-7720628 GCF_000956235.1 Wasmannia auropunctata
TGCCCGTTCCTGGTCGCGCGTCTCTTTCTGCAACGAAACGTCAGAGTTTGCTCTGTTGAGTCGTCATCGTCGCGTCGTCGCATTTGCCGCATCGCATCTCACCCGCGATCGTTCCGCGCCGCAGGAGAAAGTCCAGCAACCTCTCCCGATCGTCGCACATGGCGCGAAATTCCACGTACGTCAGGGTCATCGCGACCTACGCGTGGAGAGCGCGCGTAGGTGCGCGCTTGCGTCGCGGTGGCGGCTTTGAATTAAATCGATTGTCGCTCTCGTTCGAGATCTCGCCGATCGTTCGACACCGCGCGGCGACGCGCACCCGACGATCGTGCGCGCGCGCGCGCGCGCGGATCGCTCGAGCGGCGCGTGAGAGAGCGGAAGGATCGAATCGCTCGCGGGGGTGGGGGACCTCTCTTTGTCGCGCGCACCCGCGTGCGGAAAACATAGAGACGACCGCGCGAGACCCCCCCGTCGCGACTCCGCCTGTCGCTGCGTAGAGTGAGAGAGATTGTCGCGCGTCTCTCGCGGATGTGCTGACCCTCCGCTTCGATCGCGCGCTGCGAGAATGATTCGAGATAGTCCATGGGCGTCGATCGCTGCCGGTGGATACTTCTGAGACACACACGCGCGCGCGCGTGAGCGACCTCCGTCGTGG
>NW_012026814.1:7720678-7721321 GCF_000956235.1 Wasmannia auropunctata
AGTTCTAATATTGTACAGATCCTTTATATTCAACAATTTCCGTTTAAATTTCTAGCTTTAATTTGTACTGTTATGAACATTGAGAATGACCTGATGCAAGTCAAAACGTTTGTTATTAATTGTATTATTTAATGTATCTTAACTAATCATTTATTCCACTCGGCACCAGGGATGCCAGGAAAACCTTTAACAGCCACTGGCTGTAAGTGGAGAGAATAGGCTGCAGCCGCCAGCAGCCAACCACCTAAGCTATCGCGACTGCCAGCCTACTTCCTCCACTTGTAGCCAGTGGCTGTTAAAGGTTTTCCTGGCATCCCTGCTCGGCACCCGGCTCAAAAAGCCAGGTGGTTTTTTCACCCAACTAAGATGGGCAGAGTGACAATGTGAACGCTTCACCTAAAAATCCGGCAGGGGCACCCAAAGAGAATCTGAACGCTTTCTAGGTGTCTAAGTGCACCCGGGTGTAGAATCTGAACGCAGCCCATGGTGTGACCACATCGAAAACCAGTAAGATCACTCACTTTTAACGCAGTATTTTTACTCCTTGTAAACTTATAATGAAATCTCACTTATGTGTAGCTTTGAATGAATTGGTTAAATTTTAAAGTATATTACATTTAATATATTAAATAGATCGGAAGAG
>NW_012026814.1:7721371-7722452 GCF_000956235.1 Wasmannia auropunctata
CTCTTCCGATCTTAAGAAATGTAGATATTGTTTTTTCTGAATTTTCTATTAATATTTTTATTATTAACTTTTATATCCTTTATATATTACATAAATTGTATTTTAATTGTTGGATTGGTTAGTATTTTTAAAAAATTGTAGATTTCTTTTTTAAGGACTTTATTTATTTATCAAAGTATCCTTTATTCTTCAGATAATCAACTTTCTCAAAAAAATCGTCAGCAAAAAAGAAAAAAGTATCCTTAAAATAAGTCTCAAATCTATGTTTATATTATCAAAATTTAACTTTCTATTTTATGTTGGTAGATAAAATTATATTATGTCCAAATCAAAATTAAAACTAGATATTACTCATTTAACGCCAAGACAGCGGCGACGTATTTTTTTAAAAGAATTATATAATATTAGACAAGTGATTATTAATTCAAATAATTTAGAAGTTGAAAATGAATTTATAAATGGCTCAAATAGACCAGATAACATCCAACAATCATCCCAGCAGCAAAATGTATTAAAAGAAATTGATTTCGATTATTCCAATGTAATTAACACTAATGAGTTTATTGAAAATAATAATGACTTAATTTCTATACATTCAGGAGTTAATACTGATGAAGATAGTCTTCAGTCAAATATCTCAGATAGTGAGTTTTCTAATAAAACAGAAATTATTAACGACATACGATTATGGGCTATTGAAAATCGTATAAGTCATTCTGCTATAAGCAATTTATTGAACATTCTAGTAAAATACGGCCATGATCTTCCTATTGATGCTCGAACTTTGTTACAAACACCCAAACAAGTTGACATTATTGAACACCAGGAAAATATTATCATGCAGGTTTAGGTGACAGTTTAAAAAAATCTATTTGTAAGCATTACTGCCGAATTACTTGTCCATCGCAGATAAATATTAATATAAATATAGATGGCCTTCCTTTAACAAAATCTTCTGGCAGCCAATTTTGGCCTATTCTAGCTAGTATAGTTGCAGATTTTTATACTGAACCGTTTATTGTCGGTATCTACCACGGTTTTCAAAAGCCACAATGTTGCAATAGATCGGAAGAGCACACGT
>NW_012026814.1:7722502-7723357 GCF_000956235.1 Wasmannia auropunctata
AGGTAAAATTACATCTTTCAAAAGCTTTAGAATATCATGAAAAATTAGAGGAATTACAAGAAGCAATTTGAAAACTGCGAAGCAACTACTTCAACAGCATTTGGATAATTGGAAAAACAGAATGTGTCTCAAGACGATCCTGATAATCCTATAGGTGTTCAAAATATTGAAGCCGGTGAAGCGATGCAAGATTTTAAGGATCTTGGGAACAAACAGGAAATCGATATATCTGAAATGATTTTGAAACTGAATGCAGATCAAAAAAGAGTATTTGATAAAGTCACAAATACAATACAGTCAGATAAAAAATTACGATTATTTGTCAGTGGAGAAGGAGGTACCGGCAAAAGTTTCTTGATAAAAACTATTAAATGCTGGATAAAACAAAACCTCAATAAGGATACTGCTGTAGCAGCACCTACTGGTATAGCAGCATTTAATATAGATGGTTTGACAATTCACAGATTGCTGCAGTTACCCGTTGAACATGGTTATACACCTAAGTATAAACAATTAGCTGACCACGTTTTGAAAGTATTACGAGCAGATCTTAAAGATGTTGTTCTTATTATAATTGATGAAATGTCAATGATATCTAATTTGATTTTTTTGTATATACATTTACGACTATCTGAAATATTCGATACCACTGATTGTGATGATGGTTGGTTCGGTCAAAGGCATATTCTTTTATTTGGAGATCTGCTTCAATTACCTCCTGTACATGAAGATCCTGCCTTTGTATCTTTATCAGATGACAAAATTCGTAAATATCTTGGTTCTCTAAGTGCTACTAACCTTTGGACTACTTTATTTGACTACGATGAATTAACGATCAATATGCGTCAGCAAGGA
>NW_012026814.1:7723407-7723882 GCF_000956235.1 Wasmannia auropunctata
TTATTTGTTCCAAAGATCATCTGATAGGAGAAGTAACACATTACTTTTGGCGACGAGAATATCAAGGTAGAGGTGTGCAACACCTTCATCTATTAATTTGGATTAAAAATGCGCCAATTATTGGTAAATCGTCTGTAGAAGAAGTTTCTAAATTTATTTTACAACATATAACTTGCAAAATACCAGATAAAAATATTTCCCCATTATTATATAGGCGAGTTGTTACGCATCAACAACACAAACATAACGATTATTGTCTTCGTTCGAAGAAAGCGAAGCGTGGACATGTTCGTATATGTCGTTTTGGTTTTCCTCGTCCTATTACGGAAACATTGGTTTTAAGAGATGTCATAAGTTCGATTGCAGGGAGAAAACAATTAAAACATAAAAGTAGGCTTTATGATCTTCCTCGAATAGATAACGAAATTGCTATTAATGATTATAATCCTATTCTTCTAACTGCATGGGAAGGAAA
>NW_012026814.1:7724492-7725480 GCF_000956235.1 Wasmannia auropunctata
AACAACGAATAGAAACAAATTCATTAATTTTGTATCAAGTTAATTGCATGAAGTTGGTCGTGAAATAAAGAAAATAAAAATCCGAAACATTACAATAAAACTCTATAACTCTATAATATCTAGCCACTTAATTGCAAAATCTTTAGAGAATGTGCTCATAATTGAATAAAGGTATTATATATGTTCAAATATACATTTCTTAAGTTATGCGTTAAAAATTGAGTTAGCTCTTCGTAGTGGACTAATAAGATGGTTTTAAAAAATCAGGAAAAGAATATTTTCTTTAAGTATCAAGTACCCATTTCAAAAATTTGAAAAAAATATATGTTGTAGAATAGCATCCAACAATTTCACAAAAAAATTTTCGTAATGGTATTGGATCGATGAGATGGTTAAAAAGTTGGAAAAGAAAATTTCTTTTTTTTTAAGTATCAAGTACCCATTTGAAAAATTTGAAAAATTACATGTTATAGAATAGCATCTAATAATTTTACGGCAAAATTTTTGTGGTAGTACAAGACCGATAAGATAGACTAAAAAAATAAATAAAAATATTTATTTTTTTTGCAATGTTTCTGGCCTCAAAAAATCTTCGAAATTTTTTTACAAATGTATCTTGTCTACATCTACAACATATTTTTTTTATGAAAATTGATTGAATCGTTTAATAGATATAAATTTTTTTTGAAATTTTGATTTTTATTTTTCACACCCCAACGGTTGAATATTAAGGGCTAATGTTTGGTAAAATTGTAACTGATATTGATAGCAACTAAACTGTAAAAAATGGTTATGATCGGCGCGGGGGCAGATCGCCCCTCCTTATCCGGCTACGGCCTTTATAAATGTAAAAGTAGAGAAATACATAGATAATAATGTCGCGTGTCACATTGTCAAATTGTCAAGATCCAAAGTTATATTTCCATAAGAATGAGTGAGAGAGAGAGAGAGAGGAGAAGAAGAAGAAGAAAACGCCAAATCGTCTCGA
>NW_012026814.1:7728498-7728987 GCF_000956235.1 Wasmannia auropunctata
ATGCATATGCATGATGTATATACATGATAAGTCATAACCTTAATTTCAATAAATTGCAGTGTTAACTAGCATCAACATCCGTACTCCAATTATTTAGCCTGGATTTTCCATAGAAAGTAAGGGAATTGATCTACATAAATATTAAAAATAGATATTATAATACTCATCTGACATAACGTGGAAGAGAACCTCGACGAATTATAACCTTACGTACACCCCAATACTAACCAAACTTATCCAACGTGTCACGACGCGAACTGTCATCGCCGCGAAAGTTCAGAGCGCGACTTCGACTTCGACTTCGTACGAGGCTGCAAGATTAGAAATTCTAGCGCCTCTTGTGTCAGAAATTGTAAAAGTACACTTCCCCCACTCCGCAACTGGTCGACGATAATGACGTTTCTTAATCTGAAATTCCTACATTTCGGACTTTGCATTGCAATATCTCCGCTCGTAGGACAACTGAGTCGACAAGGCACACAGGGGATA
>NW_012026814.1:7729037-7729622 GCF_000956235.1 Wasmannia auropunctata
GAAGAGAAGAGAGCGATCCGGGAAAGTTCCCGGTTTATATAGGAGATCTCAAGGGATGTGGGATGTCTCGAGTCGAAAGAATTTGAGTCTGATTGGCAAGATGATATCGATGAGGTTATTCCCGATTCGTTAACCCCTCACTTAATCTAGTTGAAATAATTCACTCCGCCCATCTTACATTGTTATGTCTTACAGCTATTGGTTGGAGAGGTTACAGTTTTTGGTGAGACGCTACCCTCTCCATTTCGATTTTAGTTTGATTGGTCATCTATTGGGGCTTCGTTCTAGCGCGATCCCGAAATTTGGGTGCTTATTTCTACTTGAAAAGCACTGTTTTTCTAGATATCTATTAGTCACTGATTTCTCCTGTTATCGAGTGACCCTGAGGTCTTAAATTCCGGCTGGGGTTTTGATAGTTGAAAACAGATAAATCACCTTTTTTCTGAGGAGATAACTTTCTCTTACGAAATTTCAGAAATCTTGAGTTTGTTTTGCGATTAAATTTTATTACATCCCTTTGTGAGTTTTTATAGTTCCGCTGCGACGGTATGTCTAAACAGTATTTGTTTTTCTTATATCTTGGAA
>NW_012026814.1:7729672-7730006 GCF_000956235.1 Wasmannia auropunctata
TCCGATCTTGGCTCTCAAATGTAAATCTTGTTTATTATATTGCTTCATATAACAAATCTTCTCTCGTACAGCAAAAATCAGTGATATAAATGAATTTAATATCGTACGCGCCGGATAAATGCCTTGAAAATTTACTGCAAACTATACAAGATCGGATATATAGTCGACAATAATAAACTGTGACTGTAATTACAAAGGTTAGAGCAATTTGTCTACTTCATTATCGTTTCGCTATTATTTCTAAACCTAATAAATAAGTCGAAAATGAAAATTAAATAATTACATAATTATTATCGGTTACTTATAATTTTTCTAAACATTTTAAAATTTAATA
>NW_012026814.1:7730056-7733646 GCF_000956235.1 Wasmannia auropunctata
GCACCGGCACTGCACCGACACCGTCGCTTCGAGCTCGTACCGAATTTCTGCACTAAAATGCAAAAACTGATCGACATCAAGTCTTCCAGTGAAAGCTCGCACCGACTTCGTGCGCACTGAAAAGTTCAATGAAACACGCTGCTCTCGAAAAGTGTGCACTCAGTGCGCACCAGTGCGACTAATGAAAATGTATATGTTACAAAAGATATAATCGAGGACCGATATAATGTTTTGCAACTCTCGCGCAACTTTTCATCTCAACGCCTATGTACTGAACGACTAGTATTTTGCGATAATTTCTTGCTTGATGTCTAACAAATAATATAAACATAGAAGACAGTGGTACAAACCAATGCTTTTTGTATTTACATTACTTAGCACACTATTCTCAAACATTATATTTTAGACATTGTTAAGGATATAACTATCACTCCCGTTACGTCAAACTCGCTTTTATTAAACAAATAAGGAAAATCGCCTAATGCGTCCAAACTTTTGACCGGTATTGTATATTTTCGTCTTTTTGATAACTTTATTGATTTGATCTATCACCGAGAATGTCGAGTCAATAACATTGAGTAGTCATGGATCATCACAAAATGTCTGCCAGTTGTTCACAGAAAGTCAAACAACGTTAGGGCGGTTATATGTAGCTTGGATGGGTGACCGTTAGATTTAGATACTTAATTATCCTGCTCGAAAACTTTCGATTAAAACCGATAGGCAAAATTTTAATCGATTAATCAATAAAATCCCACTGCATCTGCCCCGATTCATTCCGATTTGAAAAATGAATCGGAAAACATCGGAAATTTTCGATGCATTAATCCGATTAAAACCGATTCCAATTTTGCCAATCGGTTTTAATAGGAAATTTTAAACAGGGTAAAGCTCTTTAAAATAATTCCAGAAAGATTGTCGTAGGATTTTTTCACAAATTAACAATTTTAACTATTACAATAATAGTTTCAAGATCTACCATTTTTCTGCAAAAATTTACTGATTCTTTAATTTTGCTAATAATATATTTTTTTATAACATAATGACTTTTTAACATTTATTTACATAATTTATAATTTTATATTATATTTATTTTTTCTTATTAATTTTTTAAGAAACACATCAAACCTGTAATTGTGATCTCCTTATTCTACACAAAATTAGATTGAACAACACTTCCATTAATGCCGTCAATTCCGATAGTGCCTTCATCATTCGAATAAGATCGCCTCCGGAATACCAAGCACCCAAAATTAACGGCGGCATTGATCCTAACACATTCAAAATTGCCAAAATCCAACCAAAATCTCGAAGAAAAATTTCCCGTTTTCCAGCCATAAATTCGGGAGGCCATGTACTCGTAAATGTTCCACAAATTTTAAGTAGATAAAGTAGTTGATGAATTTTTATGCGGATTAAAACCATTGTTTTTGAGATCGATTTTTTGCACTTACAAGCAATAAGGTTCTATTTTCTATGCAAAATATAGTCATATTCAGATATACAAGCAGTGAAAGCAAGACTTTAAGCAATACTGAACAGCGTAAATCGATGCCACATTATTCATTCTTTGTGAGGTGATTAAGATAATTAATGGTTTATGAACGGACAGGAAATGATACATGTGGAAATATGCTGTTAGAGTTCTTAAACGAGTTAATAAGCAACTTTCAAGAGAGAGCTATACTTTGCGGCGATCGTACATTATAATATTCTATAATTATCCTTCTATCTACAAGATCTCTTATTTATGAATCTTACAACTTGTAAAGGTTGTATCTAAGAAAATGACTGATGTTGATGCCTATAAATGTGTATTTGATATTTGACACGAACAAAGTATGATCAAGTAAAATTACTTAAAAGAATTCATGAAGAAAGGAAAACGTCAACCTAAACTTTATCTAAAAAATTTAGTTTCTTGTTTTACAAGGAAATATATATATATATATATGTTTATTCCCAATTTTTACAAATTTGATGTGTATTTTGATGTATAAATTAAAGTGAAAAATAAAGTATGTTCGTACGCGGAGTAGGCGTGAGCTCGCGCGGAGGCGAAAGCTAGCGCGATGGAGTTAGAAGAGGGAGCTCGAAGAAGGCACTATTTTCGCGACGGAATAAAACCAAGCTAGCGGAATAGCACGCAGCGCAAGCGGACACGTCTCTCTGAGAGGAACTTCGAAAAAACTGTGTACGCGCCCCCTCGCTCCTGCTTTTTACACGACACATGCCCCTCTAGAAGGCTCCCTCCTTTCCTTTGTCAAACAACGAGCAGGATTGCCTTATAAGGTGATAATTGTCGGAGCCTTGTAGAAGGGCATGAGTTGTCATCGCTCGCTTTTGTAAAAAAACATGTTTTGCTCGCGCCGTTTCGCGCCGCTCGAGGAGAAGCAGCCCGTGATTGGGCGCTGGTGACGGCGGCGGGCGCTGAGCGCGACCGTTGCCGCTGCGCTCGGGTTTGGCGTCACGCGCGTATGCCGTGATTATGGTCAATCTCGAACAAAGTAAATCAAAGGAACCACTTTGTTTATAGTTTTCTTACAAAATACGCATTTTGACTGCAAATATGTGTAGTAGATAATTGCAAAATTATCGACGCGGAGGAGAATTTTGATAATATTAAACATCGGCAGAAATTTGGAAAAATATAAAGAAGATAGATTACGAAATATGTTCTTTATAATATTTTGTAATATAATATTATAAACAAATTTAAGGTCTGTTTGATGTTTAAAATTAGATAAACGATACGATTTTTGATCAGTGTTTTATTGCAGCATATGTGACTAATACATTACATTTTGTGAAATTCATGTAAAAATCATTATATATGTATAAGCTGTAGTGATATCTTCCTCTAACATTTAAAAGGAAGATACCAGTAAATACAAAACATAATTTTTCGTTAATAAGTTGAACTGAACCACATAAGTAAATAACACAAATTCGAGAGTGCCTTCTATGATCAAGGCTAAATCTTGGTACCTAATAATATTTTAATAATAATTAAAATTGTAACAATAAAAAAACACATTATATTGAATTAAAATTTGTGAACTGACAGATTATGATAAAATATGAAAATGAGCCTCTTCTAATAAAAACATCAAGCTTTGTACTTTTAAACTATATATCTCTAAACTGTGTTCTTATCTAAATAATTTTTCATAAAAATATCATTTTAATGTCGCATGTCTTTCTTGGTGTTTATACAATTATATTGGCTAGCAGTGTTTTTAATTTACCTACTTTATAATATTGTCTACTTTATATGCATTATACTTAATTGTATTGTTACGTCCGGACCCCAGGATATTTAATTCGGTAGTTTGAGTGTGAGAGTAAATCCCGTGTGCGAACGAGATGGGACTGGAAGTGGAGGGGGTAAGGAATGACACAACTAGATGAGCTGTCTCGCAGGTACGCGCCGAGGCGGACGATGCGAGTCGAAGGCGCTTTTGCAAGAGTTCGAAAACGAGTCAATGTCCTTAGAAGGACACTATTACTTCGTTTTATTGAACCAGCACGATCGTCGGTCCTATTTTAGTCAGGGAACTTAATCCCTATGACTTGGGATCGGACCTGTG
>NW_012026814.1:7733776-7734285 GCF_000956235.1 Wasmannia auropunctata
GAGTTTATTAGAATCTAGATTAACATAATTCATAGTATCTACAAATTTGAGTATGACAGATTAATTGAATGCGTTTGGTAGGCTTTTAATTTCATTTCGAAATGTTAAACAAGGTTACAATCAAATAGTTTATTATTGGGCTAAGTTTATGTCTAAATGTTATAATTAAAATTCATAGCGCGTCGAGAGTTCAAGGAATAAATAATTCGGAAATTAAAACAATAATCGAGATTACGGTTACATTGACTTGAATATAAGAAGATGAGCGGGGGAGTGAATATCGGAAATTACTAAGATAATAAACATTATGAGCGCATAAATATGTCTATATGTATATACACATGTACATTTAATGAAGTCGCCGTTAATCTTCGGAGAGCTTGAAATAGCGAGAGCGATCAGGGACAGGTCGCGGAACAGAGACCCGAGGATCTCGAGAAGGTTATTCGCGTGAGGAGAAAATGACGAGAAGGACTTACTGTTTGGCGATGTGGTGTCGTGCGTACGCT
>NW_012026814.1:7734335-7734979 GCF_000956235.1 Wasmannia auropunctata
AGCGCAGATTCTTATATTACCATCTTTTTTCATAATTGGCACCAAAGGCGTACCCCATACTGAATTATCCGTTAACTCAATTATTCCTTTCTTTTCTAAATCTTCTAATTGCTTCCCCACTTTTTCTCTAAACGCTAAGGGTATTGGCCTAGGTTTGACAAAAATCGGATTTGCCTCTTACGCTAACTTTAAATTTATCTTTTCATACTTATATTTACCGAGCTCATTATTAAATAAATTATAATATTTTTTTAATAAAACTTCGAGACTGTTGTCTTTTTCAATAGAATGTACTGGTGCAATTTTTATTTTTAAAATTTTCATTAAATCTCTTCCCATTAATATTCTATCTCCCTTTCTAACCACAATTAAATAAGCTTTTACTGAGCTTTCTTGATATCTAATTCTAACTGCAATCTGTCCTTCTGGAATTAAAATACTTCCATCGTACATTCTTAATCGAATCCTTGTATCTTCTAATTTACAATGGTTAAATCTCTCTTTAAAAATCTTTTCTGTAATTACCGATTTACCCGCACCAGTATCCAATTCCATATTCACGGACTGATTTTCGACCTCAACTCTAATCATCAAGGGTTCTTCGTCTACTACAGAATTACTTAAATTATACATGTCAACAATTT
>NW_012026814.1:7735029-7736150 GCF_000956235.1 Wasmannia auropunctata
TAGCTTGTAGCGTAGCTGTATGCTCTTCCTCACATATTCTATCCAAAATCTTGCCTTTTGCTAAACCTGTGACAAACTTATCTTTAATTTTATCATCCAGCTGTGCGCCAAACTTACAGTTAATGGCCTTGCTCTTAATTCGAGCAAACCAATCGTTAACTGACTCCTTCTCTATTTGTTTTAATTCGTAGAATTCGATTCTCTCCTTGAAAACCGAGACCCTCGGTGCGAACTGCTTCTTCAAAATTTCGCACAATTCCTCGTACGACTTGGATTCCGGCAATGTAGGATCACAGAGGTCCTTGAGAATTTTATAAGCCTCTTGCCCTACTAAGGTAATTAACACTGCTACCTTGCGTTCTTGCGAAACTTGATTCGCTACGAAATACTGCCCGAGGCGCTATAATTGATACAAATTTCAATCTTCGCCCATGCGAAATTCGGATAACGCTCCAATCGTCGAATAAAAACTAATGTTTGGCACTATTTGCTTAGCCTGTTTCCCAGGCAAAATTAATTGTCCTTTCTGCACTTGCTGCTGGATTACACTCTGCTGCTGTTGCAACTGCCTCTGCCACTCAGCTAACTGCATTTGCTCTTGATGCAATTTTGCCTTCAATTGCTCTTGCTCCTTGCGTCTATGATCTAGAATTTGTTGTTGCTCGAGCCATTGTTTCTGGGCCTTCCGCCACTGCTGCTTCTCGCTGCCCTCTTCCGCATCCGACATCTTTAACCTTCTTACTTACAGCCGCCTTGGTCGTAAGATTGTCTTTTATAAAATTTGCTGCACACACTAGCCTTGATTAATCCTCGTCGCCAATATGTAATGTCTTCGGGTAATAATGAGAAGCAGGATACGAAACTATAAGTTTATTATATAACTCAAACGAAAAAGCTCTACAGAGTAGTTATACTTATGACTGTTTAGATAAAAAGCCATGACGAAAAGACACAGGAAGGAACGCGTGCGCCCTCACGCTCTAGTAACTAAATTAACCTTAAGAGGATGCTGAAAGGTCGGCCAAATTTGTACGAAGTCGATAAAGCAGACTCTTCAGTGTCAGTGGTATCTCTAAATGAACTTCTTACAATATCTTCTGTCTCGCTCAAACACGTGGAAT
>NW_012026814.1:7736200-7743573 GCF_000956235.1 Wasmannia auropunctata
TACGTTTTTCAATTTAAAAAGTTTACTTAATATTTATTTGTATTTGTTACGATAGTTCTGAGATATTGTTTTTCTATAATAATGATTATACATATAAAATATGAAATTATACGGTTTTATTCAGCGCTAATACTACATTATGTATTTGATTTGTTACATAAATCTAAAGTGTGTATTAGCGGTAAAAATACATCTTCGTGATATTCCACTGCCACTAATTTACATTTGATATCTATTACATTGTACCATTTAAGCAAATATTCCTTGCGGTTTGCAGAAAATATATTTAAATAAGAAGATGCAATTGGTGTTTAAAAAAAATTATATACTTTTTTCAAACACGAACCAAATATATAAAGGGTATAGCGGGTTAAGGAGGTGAATTCGGGCCCCGCGCGTAATCGATCGTTATAGTGGGTAAAATGTCCACCCAGATAAAAGAAAATTTTGTGCCAAGTTTTATTTCAAAAGACCCACACAATTTCGAAATATCACAAGAGATGTGATTGTTTTTGATTTTTTTTTTCTCCGCCAAAGGACCACGCACAAAACATATGGGAAATAGATCCCAGTCGATTTGGCTGGGCTTTGGGTATAATGTAGATAAAATGGTCCTGATCAAATGTTCTCATGGGCTGAAGGACCAATAATGGCTAGTTTCCGAGATAGTCGAATCGAAAGAATAAAAAAATAGGTAATTTAGGTCTTAAGGCTACAGCCTATTTTAAACATCAATCGTTTCTTTGTATGTGCGTGGGTTAGTATGTGTGTGTGCTAGTCAAATGTATAGGACATATAAGATATGTATTGTAAGGTAGTCTGTGAGTTTGTTGTAATAACATGAATTATGATAACAAGAGTTTGTTATATGAGCATTAAATGTATTACATTTAAAAAACACATTTTATACTATTTATATTTTAAAATATTTAGTCCAAGAATTCAATTTATTAAAAGTATAATTTTTTACTAAAATTATCGATAATATTGAGAGTATCGATGTTTTTTTCCACTATCAACGACTATCGATGATTCGACTATCGAGGTTTAGCCTTCACTAATACGCAGGAATGGATACATAGCACCTGGCTTTTGTTTAGTCGAGTTAAATTCTCGTTAGTGACGCTTCTTTGACATAGATATTTCGTCTCCATATCGCGCTTGAATTGTGCGAAATCACGGATACTGCGCGTGCGGAAGTCCTTGCGAATTTTTCCTTTTAATTTAGTACAGATTAAGGCTTCTAGAAACGAATTCTCGTCTGCTGGATGAATGTTCTTCATTGCATAGGAAGCGGCTTCCAAAAATTTGTGAACGCGATCCCGCGAGCTACCATCTATTTCGGGAACTAATTTTCGCGCCTCGATAATGCTTATAAAACTGTGAATCCGTCCCGGTTGGTTACGAATATCGTCTTGGGATCTTGATATATTTAAAGCGAAGCTACTGTGCTCTCGTACCGATTGGTTGCGGGTGTCAGCTTAAGCCCGTGACACGTTTAACGCGAAACTACGATCGTGCGTTTCGCGATGTCGGTCGCGGTGCTCTCCGCGTTGATTTATCACGAGCTTGTTCATCTGTGCTCTTATTCCGCGCATTTCTCACATTAGCTCGACTATATCATTCGTTTTGTTGGTAGGGTTAAATCCGCTAGTTGCCCTTGCGTTGTCTCGCCTATCGGCTGTCTCGCCTAAATTTGCATCGTCGTCGCAAATTATCTTGTTAGAGAAAGAGGATGATTTACTAACAAAGTTTTCGTCACTGAAAGTGACACGGCGCCTTGTCCGCACGTTATCTGTCTGCCCGTTTATCTCTAGTAAACGTGGCGGTTCCTCTTCTGCTCCCGCGGCAGAAGTTCCTGGATTCTGGAAATCCTGCGGTGTTTTGGTAGGAGTACGTGACATCATGTCCGCTTCGGTTGCTTTATTCTCGCGTATCTCGTACGAAAACGGTAGCTTACGCCTCTGTCCCGTCTGTACGTTCGACTCGGTGTCAAGTTCGCCTTCGGTGTTTATGCCGAGTAAACTGAAGTCGTTCGCGACGATTGGGAATTCGCGTTCGCGAGTTACGTGTGCGGGTGAGCCTGTTTCGCCTTCCGTAGGGAATTGTAATATTCTACGCACGCTGTCTCGGATGTCTGGTAGCGCTCTCGCGGCTCTATTTAGTTTGGGTACGGTACTCATAAACTTTACGTGATTCCTAAACGGCCACGTACGCTCTGGCGACGAGTGACGATGTAAATGTCGGTCGCTTGATATTCGCTATTACAGTGTTATGAACTTACATTACGGCGCTTGCTCGTATGGTGGCCTGCTTCGCTGTCCCGGCTGGTCGGCTGATCTTTATCGGCGCTCGGCTCGGTTCAGGTTACGGCAGCGGCGGTGGCCTTCAACTCTGCGATACGGCGTCGGTTTTATCGGTGGTCAGGTCCGTGGCACCTCTAAGGCTGCTGCAGCGTTGACCACTCATGGATTTGGCGATAGGCATTCTAGATCCTTCTCCAATATGTATGCGACGCGGGAGTTCGTGCATTTCTTGGATTGCGCGTTTTATTTCCGTCCGTTTTCTTCGCCCTTTTGCAATGCCGGCTTTTAGCGTGCTACGGCTTGCTTTTAATGGCGTCGTCAGCGTCAATGTATGTTGCGCTGACTATGACTTGTCTATGGTCGTGCCAGTAGACAAGATTTAATTATCTGTTTCAGATTTACAGATTTTCTGCTTTGTGAGTCTCTTCCCTGGAATCGCTTCTTGCAATCCCACTTCTAACATCAATGTTACACCGTAGGTAGAGTGTAACGGGAGAGACTCGTGGTGATAGGTTATTGAAAGGATTTACTTGGTGATGTTGTTACTTCACACGACTTTATTCTGTGACTTTACACTCGACTTAACTCTTATCACTCGCGTTAGACTTTCGATACGCGCACCGACAGCATGTCGTTTAGTAACTAATTGTGAACGTAACGTTCTATGTACAATGCAATTGTGAACTTCGTAGTGGTCCGCTGGACGGCGGGTTTTATCCCGTTTCAAGTGGGCCACTGCACTGCTCAGCAGTTGCAATTATTACTTAATTGTAACGGCTGCAGTTTTTGGAGGACGCACGCATTGAGGTTGCCGAAGTCCTGCGTCGGCAGTCCTTAATTATTATGGGTCACCGTTGCAATATTAGATTGCAACAGCGACCTGCTTATTGCTAAGTGTTACGTTGTAAATAGCGCACGGAGGAACTTACAACACCTTTCCTGTCACATAGTAATTCGGAATTTCGTTTATTTTATTTTCTAAATATGAAATAGTTATTTATATCAAATGCGAATTTAAAATTTAACACATTTTTTAAAATGTTTTTTTCTAATACTGTTTGTAACAGAATTTTTTGAAAAAAAATTTTGAAAATATTTTGTTACGTCCAAACCCCAGGATATTTGATTCGGGTTGTTGAGTGAAAGAGTGAATCCCGTGAGAACGAGATGGGACTGGAAGTAGAGGGGGTAAGGAAGGGCGCAACCAGATGAACTGTCTCGCAGGTACGCACAGAGGCGGACGATGCAAGTCAAATGCGCTTTAACGGGTTAGGAAATGAGTTAACGTCCTGGAAAGGACGGTGTTACTCGATTGTGCTAACCAGCGCGATCGTTGGTCCTGTTTTAGTTAAGAACGAAGTTTTACTTAATCTCTATAACTTGGGATCGGACCTGTGCGATTCTCCGGGCCGGAAAGAGATGTGAGACGGGTGAGATCGTTTAATTAAAATAAAGAGAGTTGCATTTAAACATAACAATTGAATTTATTACTATCTAAATTAACATAATTCATAATATCTACAAATTTGAGTATGATAAATTAATTGAACGAGTTTAGTAGCCTTTTAATTTCATTTTAAAATGTTAAGTAAGGGTACAATCAAATAGTTTACAAATAACTTATTACTAATCTAACTAAGATTATATTTGAATATTATAATTAAGATACATAGCGCGTCGAGAATTGAAGGGCTTAGCAGTTCGAAGTCGTAAATAATAATTGAGATTACGATAACAATGCGAATTACATTGACTAAAATAAAAGATGAGCAGGGAAGTAAATATTACCAAGATTATAAAACATTATGGATGCATGTATATATCTATATGTACATATGTACATTCACATGTTATCGAAATTGCCGTTATTCCTCGGAGAACTCCTCCAACGTGGCGGTGGAAGGGGGAAAGAAATTATAAAAGAAAAGGACGGGAATTATATAAGGGAAGAGGGAGCCATAGAGAAATAGTGGAATTGAATCGTGAGGCCTGAGCCTAGCGACCACGGAACGAATTTCCTCGACACTGAAATCATCCGGGCCTATGGTGTAGGTACCGGGTTCCAGCGGGGAAAATTGTTGCGAAAACTGAGAAATTAAAGATTCGAAAGAATCATGCTCGTCATAATAATAATAGAGACGTGGACGAGAAGGGGGAAAGAGACAAGTTTAACGCTCATAGTTGAAAACGACGAAGGCAATTAGAGACAAATCGCGGAACAGACCACTGAGGGTCTCGAAGAGATTATTCGCGAGAAGAGAAGATGGAAAAAAAAACTTACTTTTCTGCTGGTGCGATGTCGGTTGGTCGCTACCCTTGGCTGGTCGTGTCGCACGGTACTTCGGATCACTCGCGCACTTAACTGAATTCGCGGATAAAATTCGGCGATGTCTAGCAAGGATGTTACTCTGGGTGAGAGTGATGTCCTGAGCGCGGATGATGATCTGAGCGGTCTGAGCGGTCTGAGAGAGAAATCAATCCGGAAAGTTCCCGGTTTATATAGGGGATTTCAAGGAATGTGAGATGTCGCGGTTTGAAAGATTTAGAGTCTGATTGGCAAGGTGGTATTAATGAGGTTATTTCCGATTTGTTAACCCTCACTTAATCTAGTTTGAAGTAATTCGCTCCGCCCGTCTTACATTGTTAAATCTTACAACTATTGGTTGGTACTACAGATTTCGATGAGACGCTACCCTCACCATTTCAATTTTGGTTTGATTGGTCATCCATTGGGGCTTCGTTATAGCGCGATCCCGGAGTTTGGGGATGCCTACTTCTGTTTGACAAAAGCACTGTTTTTCTGGATTAGTCATCGATTTCTTCTTTTATTGAGTGACCTTGAGGTCTTTAATTCCGGCCGGGGCTTAATACGAGGGTCATTTGAAAAGTTTCCGGCCTTATCAACATAAAGTAACTGTAGAAAAAAATTTCTTTCGCCGACCGATAGATAGCCTTGACATATGTAAACCGTAAAAATTTGAAGTCATTCTGCTCATTATTCTGTCTATGCAACTCTCCAAAGTTGTCAGCTGACATTGTCTGTCAACAATGGAGAAAATCGAGTATCGCGTAGTGATAAAATTCCTTCATTTGAAAGGGAAAAAGACTCAGGAAATAAAAGATGAGTTAGACTCTGTATACGGTGAAGCTTCCCCTTTATTTACAACGGTCAAACATTGGGTGGCCGAGTACAAACGTGGTCGTACGAGCATTTTAGACGAGGAACGTTTCGGGCGTCCGAAAATCGCTACAACTGACGAAATGATCGATTTTGTGCATCAAACTGTGATGGAAGATCGTCGATTGACTGTTAAGGATATTGCTGAGGCTTGTGGGATATCATCTGAACGGGTGCACAAGATTTTATATCAAGAATTGGATATGAGAAAATTATCCGCGCGCTGGGTGCCGCACTTGTTGACGCGCAGGATAACGCTCGGGTTCACACGTGCATGGTCGCAATGTCAAAATTGAACGAATTGAAGTTTGAATTGCTTCCGCACCCACCCTAGCTTCCAGCGACTTTTTCCTGTTTCCAAATTTGAAAAAATTTCTCGGGGAAAAAAAATATAAGTCAAATGCTGAGGTGGAAAACGCTGTAAATCAATATTTTTCAGGTTTAGACAATCAATTTTTTTCTGACGGTTTAAAAGGATGGTAGAAACGTTGGACCAAATGTATCGAGTTGCAGGGAGACTACGTCGAAAAATAAATTTTGTTTTGCTTCGAAATATGTGTTTTTCTTAAAAAGGCCGGAAACTTTTCAAATGACCCTCGTATTAAATAGATACATAAATAAATAAAAATATATACAATGATTTCATGGACGTTTCAACATTAAATAGATAGTCATTTTCAATGATAACTTACAAATAAAAATCTTCACACAACTTACAAAAATCGCTACACAAAATATAATTTAGAACGCAGTACGCATAGTAACCTCTCTTGTGATTGCATCTTCGTACTCAACTATTCCTCGGGTAGAAATCGCTTGGATATGGTGATCTTAAGGAAGAACATTGCTGTGACAGGTTCAAAAAATCGATTTTTTTTTGCATTTTTGTAATGCTTAAAGTCTTAAAAATATGGCCGAAAAAAGGCTATTTTCATGAATTTTTTTTGCGATAATTAATAAGTTGTATGAATTATTATCTTTATATGTTAAAAATACATATATTTAAAATTTTATAAAAAAAAATCATAAACTAATGTTAATATTTGTGGCTCCGTCTTCGATGACGTAAACTTCTATTGGAAAAACATGGGTGCACGGGCGCCCGTGATGCGTCTGAACGGAATGTCTAAAATCGAAAATTCTTTTTTTATTTTAAAATATGTAAGTGTAGTTTTAGTTAAGCGTACGGATTTTAAAAAAAAAAATTTAACAAAATGGCACTTTAAAAAAAAAATAATTTGCTATTTTGCGAAAAAAATCATTACTTTTTAAAATTATTTTTCAAAAAATAATAATCTGATTGAAAAAATCGTACGCTTAACTGAAGACAATTCTGTTGTAAACATTCTGTCCAAAAATCAAGTCATTTGGATAAAAATTGGCCGAGATATGCGAGCGCTCAGCTACAAAAACATGCGGTTTCAAAAAAAAAAACGCGTTTAAAGTTTTATGCGGCCGGACGTATATATCTGAACACGTGCTATTTTATTACATATTTACTATAGTTCCATTGTGAATTTCAACATAATATTTTAGGAACATATTTTTAAGACCTCAAGCATTACAAAAATGTAAAAAAAAATCGATTTTTTGAACCCGTCATAGTGGTGTTTCCCCTTATGATGATGCTGGAAGGTCGGAAAAATTTGCACGATGTCGATAAAACAGTCTGTTCAATTTCATTCGTATCTCTAAATAAACTTCTTATAATATCTTCTGTTTCACTCAAATACGTACATCCCAGTGAGAAATGATCGCCAATTCGATGTTGAATCGATGTCGAATTGACGTCGATATGATGATTTCGACATCAATTCGACACCGAATTGAAAACCATTTCTCTCTGGGATTGTACTTACCCAACTTATTGAAGCGCCATCTCTTGCAAA
>NW_012026814.1:7743623-7746845 GCF_000956235.1 Wasmannia auropunctata
CAATCAATTTTTTTCTGACGGTTCAAAAGGATGGGAGAAACGTTGGACCAAATGTAACGAGTTGCAGGAAGACTACGTCGAGAAATAAATTTTGTTTTGCTTCGAAATATGTGTTTTTCTTAAAAAGGCCGGAAACTTTTCAAATGACCCTCGTAGTTGAAACAGATAAATCGCCTTTTTTCCGAGGAGATAACTTCCTCCTCTTACAGAATTTCAGAAATCTAGAGTTTGTTTTGAAATTAAATTTTATTATATCAGTTCGTGAATCATTGTCCCTCGACTGAAGGTCAAATTTTATAGTTCCGCTGCAACTTCGGCTCTGGTATGTCTAGACAATATTTATTTTCTTATCTTAGAAGATATAGTTTCGCACATTTTGAAATCGGATTTTACTGCCGCGGATAAGATATATCAAAAAAAGGTTTTATCTGTTTTCGAAATTCTTCTGTTAGAAATATTCTTTTGTTCATTCTTATAATGTTATTTGAAATAAATCTTTCTAAAATGTTTCTTGAAATAAATCTTCCCAAGGAGACAGATAATGGTCGATCTCGATGGGTCGATGTTTGTCCACCGTTTGATGACCAATAAATTTTATCTTATTCTAAGCTCTTTATCTGAGCGAACGTTCGCAAACGGAGAAATCGTGGAGTCTACAGGACGTAACAGTTTGTCGACTGATGTTTTTAATATTACTTAATTGCATTTAGTTAATTTTTAATTAGTTAATTAGATTTAGTAAATAGGTAATTATAATTTAAGTTAATTAGATTTAGTAAATAGGTAGTATAATTAGGTAATTAGATTTAGTTAATATTTATTTTATTTCTTAATTTATTCGTTTCTAAATTAAATGAATTAATTTATTTTTTCGTTTTAAAATACATAAAATATATTTTAAGAGCTCATACTTATTCTACTGATATAAATGATATTGAATTTGCGATTGACTTCTCTACAATTAAATTGGACTCAAATTAAGAATAAGAACAATAAATGTTAATAGAGATTTCATCGAACTTTTGCACCGTGCCGTTTAGCGATACCTGTCGCGCGCCGGCCGATCGCCGATTTAATGAGCCGCCTGACGGCGCGCTCTTAATGTCCTATCGTTGGACGTTCAACAGCTTCGTTCAACAGCTCACCATTCAAAAACCATTGACATCTTAACATTTTACTATTAACATTTTCGACTGAGTTTTTTATGAGGAATACGTAGATGCCGGCTTCTGCGGGTGACCTGGATCACCCTGTATATATATATACATATATACACTGGTCCAAAAAATTTAAGGATCACCTGTTCTATCCTTTAAAAGTAGGCAAATTTCAAGGGAGAGCAACTTCGTCAAAAATTATCGTAACGAGATTTTTAAAAAAGCATTTTACAGCTTCAGAGTTGTATTGATACAAATGGAGATGTGACAAATCGCAAAATTTTTTCCTAACTTTGCAAAGTTCCATTTGCAAAGTTTCCATTTGGACGGCTTGAAAAAGTTGAAGAATCATTGGCTCATGTATCGAGCTGAAAGAAGACTATGTTGAGAAATAAAAATGAATTGATAAAAAAATGTGTTTGACTATGTTTTTCTAAAAACTTATTGACTTGCCCTCGTACATTATCAGAAATAAAAACGTTCGAACTTATAAAAACATTTACTCTGGCTTGTAATGAAAGTCTATAAAAATTATTAGGAACATTGCAAACTAAGCGGGTTTTTCTCCGGGTTTGAGTTAAAACATTTAGTCTCAAGCAGATAGGGTCACGATCTAAAATCGCTAATTCTATATTAATAGAAATATTGCAACGTGACATATTTGTGTTTGATTATTAATGATGAGCGACTGTTTCCCTTCTTTTGCACGTCTAAAGCAGCGATTTCTCATTTCTCTGCATTATTTTTACCATTCATATGAGGTATTTATTCATTCATTTACTCATTCTTAGAAGGAATTGCCGATTACATATACGGTCTGTCTCAAAAGTAAAAAGACTATTTTTGGCGCCAATTAGAATTGTCGGAGGATGGATCCATTGAACGGGGCCTTTAATGCGGAATGTCAAGTATACAGTCTGACTCTTCCCAATTGCCACCGAGCCTTTCTAGCAGTTGATGCCGTCAGTAAAGTGCGTTGTAATTTATGTGTCTTGTTACGAAAAGTCGAAAATTCATTCTCGAGTAGCGATCAAATTTTGCGTGAAACTGAGAAAATCTGGTTCCGAAACGTTGGAGATGTTGAGAATAGCTCATGGGGGTGCTGCTTTGTCTTCAGAATTTGATCGCTGCTCAAAACACAGCATAATCTGTGCTGAATTTGCCCGTGGCAAGACATAAAAAATACAATGTATTTTGCTGACGGTATTGACTGCTAGAAAGGCTTGGAGGCAACTGAGAAGGATCAAATTGTATATCTAACATACCGCACCAAAGGTCCTGTTCAATGGATTCATTCCCCGACAATTTTGACTAGGCTCCCAAAAATAGTCTCATTACTTTTGGGACAGACCATGTACAGGGTGTTACAAATACATATTAGGCAGTACAACAAGTTGCGCGGCAGACTTGCATGGACAGCTTAATAAGTAATGAGTATTTAGTATTTACTTTAGTTTTTAGTAGTTTTTAAATTTTTAATATTATTGAGCCACGTTTACCCCTGCAAAATGGCAAAGTTTGCCGCACACTCCGTCATACTGCCAAATATGTGTATATCTGTTGCAGCCTTTTTGTATAATCAGCCTTTTTGCAAAGGCTAGCCTCTTTGCAAAAAGACGCCTTTTTGCATAACGACTTCGAAAATGGTTTGGATTAGGGTTAGATTTGGATTAGTTTAAAACAAGGTGGAGCCCCCCCGTAGGGGGGGCTCAACATATTGCCTTCACACATGTACTTTACAACGCAAAACCAGTGATCCACATGGGTTTGCAATAAATGTTTGCAATAAATAACTTAACCCAAACCATATATTTCTTGGCGTTATCCAAAAAGGCGTCGTTTTGCAAAAAGGCTGATTATACAAAAAGCCTGCGACATATCCAACACCATACAGTATACCAGGTTAAAAGTTTGGACGCACTATGCGATTTTCCTTATTTGTTTAATAAAAGCGAGTTTGACGTAATGGAAATGATAGTTATACTTACATGCTTAATAATATCTAAAAATCTTATATCTGAGAATAGTGTGCCGCGTAATGTAAATATAAAAAGAACTGGTTTGC
>NW_012026814.1:7746895-7747444 GCF_000956235.1 Wasmannia auropunctata
TCAGTCGCGGGAGCACGTAGTCGGAGACGCCCACCTCGACGGTTGAGTCCAGCCGAGAACGAAGCCGAATCGCGAGCATGCCTCGAGTCGAACCCGCGGGACGCGATCCGATGCCCATTACAGGGATGCTGGCGCGCTTGCGGGGCAGTGCCAAGGATTGAGCGAGAGATTCGCGGAGCGCTCTGAGCCTTGATCAAGGAGAGCTCGGGCCTCTACCGGGTGCCCGACAGCAGAGATGATACGAACGCGTGCGGTCGCCAAGAGAGTGCGGGGCGGGGCGGCGGCGCTGGGAGCGCTGTGCATGGCAATAGCGGGTTGAGCTGATGCCGAGACCGGGCCTGGAGAGGCGGAACCGCCCGACATGGTCGGCGATGCAGTTGCAGTGTGGAGGAGAGTGTGATGCTGACCACCGCAAATGCGGCAGCGTTTAGCCGATCGACACTCACTCAAACGATGCGGGCCCAGACAATTGAAGCACAGCCTTTTCGCGGTGACGATTTTGCGCCGCCCGTCCACGGCTTTCGCGGCGAAGTCTGGGCACGCGGCGAT
>NW_012026814.1:7747494-7752114 GCF_000956235.1 Wasmannia auropunctata
TTTTGTATCAATGAAATGTTTACGTCAGGTGAGAGGTTAAGATTGCTCTACGATGCGGAAAAAAGATAATTTTTTAATATTTTTTCATTTTAACTACAAATTTATAATTCGCGCGTTTACATTTTATCTCAATTTCAATCCTGTAAAAGCGTTTTCAAATCCGTTCAGTCGTTTCGGAGTTATTACTTAGAATGCAAATGTCGGTATTCAGCATCCTCTTAATACTCGAAATAACTAGCCCATAACACTACAAATACAATCTTCATTATAATTTCATACATGAATTCTGATATTTAGAATGTCTCTAAGAATCCAAATCAGTTATGAAAAATGAGTGCAGGTCATTATTTTGTATAAGCAGGGCTACTCTAATCGCCAAATTGCTAGAATTATTCATATTATTAAGAAAAGAGTGCGCACAGCCTTTTTTTCAGGTGCAGCTAAACTTTTGACCGGTACTGTATATAAGATGGTAACAGATTTTGAAAAGCCTAATAATGCTTCAAAATAATAATCCGTTCAAAAAGCGTTCAATAAAGTTGATACAAACAGCGTTGTACCAATTTGAGATTCAATTTTTTTAAAAAATATTTATCAAATCTTCAACTATTAAGATAACTCTCAAATCAAGTTAAAAACACAATAAACTGATATAAATAAGTGATTGTGTAATGTTTAAAAGAAGTAATAAAGCAAAAGTTTTTTATAACTGTTTCATATAGGTTATTATGCAAAATATATGCACAATTATATATATAGCCCGTATAAATTCTGAGATCGTGTCAACCGCAGCTAGTTCTCTCCACTGCTTTCGGAAAGGTTTCTTCTTTTTGATCCCTTTCTTCATTTTTATTTTCTTTATTTTTGTCTTCTTTCTCTTCAAAATCACATTTTCCGTTATAAAAATTCCCCTTTCCCTTAAAGAAATTTTCCTCTTGTATAACCTTTACAGCCTTCGCCCTTTCCACCGCCATTTTCAAAAAAATAATCCCCTCTAATTGAAGAGTTCTCTTAATAAAACCATCCGACAAAGGTGAAATATATTGCGCACAAGCGATCTTATCGCGCACTTCGTAAGTACATTCCGAATAAGTTAAACGGGAAAGTCTGAACCGAGAGCGGCCAAATCCTTTTCAAACTTTTGTTTCCGATTCGTAAATTGTGAGTAAAAATTCTGGGACAAATGCCCCTCGCCGAAACGCATCTCTAATTTAGCTTTCAACTCTGTATATTTAAGATTTTCTATATTCTGGACGCACTCCAAAATTGAACGCGGTTTTTCCCTTAAACTTGAAGCTAAAGCGACAGTTTTTGTCGCCTTGTTCCAACTATTCGCCCGTGCGATTAAATTAAACTGTGAAAAGAACTCTCTCAGCGGCATTCCTCCGTCATACGTGTCAGGTTTTAATATAAAACATAATTCCCCTCGAAATTCACCGCGTTACCGTGCTCGTCATTGAAAGGTTCAACCAACGAATCGCGTATGTCGATTCCGTTATTTAATGTCTATTACAGGAAGGACTCTGGTTTATTGAAATCCCTCGAAACCTCTCTCGGAGATGCTGTATCTCCTCCATACCGTGTTGTTGCAGAGACACCATATACTCATTCTATCTCTGCCATTGTTCCTCGCACAACTGCTGGACTTCCTGCAGCACCGCCAGGAGAATCGAAACCACTAAAAAAGGCTCCAATGTATAGCGTATACCTCTGACGTAATCGATTTAGTCTCTGGCGTGGCAAGCCGCAATCTTTTGCGCGTTACAGCTATCAAATGGAATTCGATTTCGTTCGATTCTTTCGTAGACAATCCCGGACGAGCCCCCCAAAAATGCCCGGGAGGTATGAGCTCACGTGTCTCGCACTTTCTCACTCTCACTCGCGTACTCCCGCTCGGAATAAAAAAGACGGATGTTAGGAACAGGGAAATATAAGAAAACGTAGCGCGAGACAAAGCACGTCCATTCGGATTGTCGTCACAAAATCAATATGGTTCACGTTTAACAAAAATATCACGCGTTAACAAGAGAACGCTTTATAATTTTCTTCAGGCGATAGTTCGGCGAACTTAAAGGTTGATTCAGCAAAAGCGTAACAATATTATATTATGGTTATAATTTTAACAGTCAAATTAACTCCAATAAAATAGTCGGTCTTTAATAGTATCTTGTCAGTGTTTCTATACATAAGACGTGGCAACATTTGCTGCACGACAAGATGCGATAGACAATCATTTTTCCGTTTTTATGGAAAAGTGATAAATTGATTGATTACACATCGCATATAGCTGCGTGATAAACGTTGCTGCGTTTTGTATGCAAGTATTAGATTATGGCTTTAGTCACACGTTTAGTACGTGGTTTGTTGTCAAAGCATGAATAATATTAAAGAAATAGGCATCAATATAAAAAAAGTTGGATTAAACTCTATGAATGTAAATCCGATTATTGATTTAAATCTTTAAATTAATTATTTTATGATTGACATTTTGTAGATTTAAAGTTATATTTCTATTATTCTTTTGAATGATACTAGAATGGAATACCAGTAACAATAAAATACAATAATACAATACAATAATATCATAAAATAATATAATATTGTTGAGGATAGGATGTTCGAGGAAAAATCACTCGCGTATAGTCAAATACCGAAAAAAAGAGCAAGATGATTTATTGCTTAGCGTGATATACAGTGCTTCGCGTTTGACTCTCCGATCGGCAGTGAGTCGAAAAACAAGAACCTGAGAAAAATAGCGCAGGGGTGGCAGGGCCGGCATCGACCGATCAACGCGTCACCGCGTGACCGTCGCACGGGCCGGACGAGTGGGCCGTGCTCGCCGCGATGGGGGGATGTTTTCGCGTGCCACTAAGCTGAGTCACGGACTCGCTCCGACAAATATAAATATAATATATGTATATATGTACATATATGATGTTATAATAATATAATACAAATATAACATAATATAATATAATATTATTACATTAATTGTATATTCAATAGACGTATTTATGGCTTATTGATAGAAGTCATGACTGGAAGTGGTTGTGTGCCGGGAGCAGTTATACTGAATGCAGCTATAAATACATTAATAATCGTTATGAGAAACACTCCCACTACGACGTAATTGTTGATTCTTTGTGCACTGAGAGATTTTGATTTGCCCTTCATGTCAAATCGGCCTTTGAAAATCAAACAAATACCAACGGCGATCTAAAATCACAATAGTTCATAATTATACCAAATGCAATTCTATTAAGTTTATAAATTAATGTTGTATATTACATCTTTATAACATTACAAAACGCATATCGATTTTCTGTAATAATATAATAAAAATAATATGTGCATAATTTAATTGTAATTGTAATACAAATGTAATATCGCTATTATTTTAATGAACTAGCACAACAGACGCGCGCTTCGTGCGCGCTATTTAGCTGCACTTTTTACTTTTTACTATTATTTACAATTACACATCAACTTCAATGCACGCAACTGTCAAAAATATGCAATGACAGCCGCTCACGAAGTAAGCACAGCGAGAGAACTAATCAATGTCACGGAATAGTCAACAATAAAGGGTGTAGCCCACTTTGTATATGAAATCTGCCCCCACACTAAATTAGACCTGCCATAGGTCGATCGTTAGACCTCTATGAAAGAACAACTTTCACCAAGTTTTAACGCTCTACCCTTACTATTACGATAATGGCAAGCTAAAATATTATTTTCAATCATAATTTTTTTTTGCTCTTCTAATGCACAAAAAATTATGAAAAAATTCAGCGATGTTTCAGACGTCAAAAGACATGCCTGGGAATTTTTATAGATTTTTAAGATACAATTTCGAATTTTAAAAAATTAAAGAAGTTTAAATTTTTAGGCGAAATTGTTGAGTGACTAACTTTATATTTTTTCTGTAACAATACCTTTTCAACATTATTCATCTCAAATTTTTTCAGATTTTTTAAAAATAAGCGTCAATGTTTAAAAATTGAGAATATTGAAAAAATGATTATTTTAATTTTTTTGCGCAGAAAAATGACTTAATCCACATATTTGCTAACATGTTATATTTTATATACATACTAATTACATTAAATAACTTTAATTTTAATGTATAATAAAATAATATAATAGTTTTGTTTCTTTTCGCTGAATCTTCTATTTAAAATATAAAAACTTAAAATAGTATCATAGTATAGGTAATTATTAATGCTTTATATAACTTTTAATATAAGAAAATAGTAACAACTAAAAATCTAATACAAAATATTAAAATAATATCTTCTTTATCCAGTGAATTAAATAATTCAACATTATCAAGTTTATTATTGTAGCGCGTTATATTTGTTACTAGAACATGTGAACACACCCTATATTGTATTTGTAGTTTATGGTCTAATATCTTTTTAGTTTAAGCACAGTATAACCAGTAGGTCCACTTAGAGTCCTAGATTATCAGAGAAGCGCGACCGGTGTTACGAGTCCTGATTGGACTCGCAAATGGCCAATCATAAGATTGATTTATCGCTATTATAAATGGCTGCCGAATAAATCAATCTTATGATTGGCCAATCGACGTCCATTTTTAATATTTTCTAGTACTTTTGC
>NW_012026814.1:7752164-7753041 GCF_000956235.1 Wasmannia auropunctata
CTGAGTTCTGGTCACCCAGAACATCTCAACTGCGTCCAGTTCCGCAGGAGTGAGCGATGACCGAGCGGAGGGCCCCCTTTGGTTTTGGAAGATCGAAGCGGCGCGCGAGACCCAGGCCGTGACGTGGAGAAGGCGTGAGAGTTTGGAAAAGCGGTACACCAGTTCCCACATGGCCGGGGGCGTAGAAACGCCAGCGACGCTGACGGAGGCGGCGCGCCGCTCCATGTTGACAGCGGGACTGATCGGCGGTGGAGTCGTGGACCACGAAGACGAGGAGCATCGCAGCCACGCGGGGCCGGTCCACCAGAGAGGGTGCGAAGCCAAGGCGTGCAGTGGAAGGCCCCGCGATGCGCAGTCCGCTGGGTTCTCGGCACCGGCCACGTGATGCCAAGCTGCGTCGCCGGACAGGTCCCTGATGAGCGTGACGCGATTTGAGACGAACTCCTTCCAAGATGAGGGGTGCCCCTGGATCCAAGCGAGGGCGACGCTTGAGTCCACCCATAGGTAAGCCGGCACCGCGCTGAAGTCGAGGACCTCTCGGACGCGCGAGAGCAGGCGAGCGAGGAGGACCGCGGCGGACAGCTCCAGCCGCGGCATCGTCAGCTTCTTTAGAGGAGCGACCTTAGCCTTACTCGTCACCAAGGTAACGCGGATGCCGGTAGAGGGAGAGACGACGCGGAGATAAATCACGGCGGCCACGGCGCTTTGAGAGGCGTCAGAGAAGCCGTGGAGCTCCGCGGATACCGAGGGAGAATAGCCGATCCATCGCGGAATCGTGATGGAAGACACCGCGCAGAGATCCTCCTCGAAGGCGATCCATCGGGAGGCGAGAGCCGTCGGTAACGCGTCGTCCCAGTTGACGTTGAGTGTCCACAGC
>NW_012026814.1:7753956-7754710 GCF_000956235.1 Wasmannia auropunctata
TCCACTGAGTCGGCGCCCGAGAGCACGTCGTCGACGTACATGTTCTCGTGGATGACGCGGGCGGCTTCCGGGTAGAGGTGTCCGTCTTCGTCGGCCAGCTGCTTAATAACCCTGAGTGCGAGAAAGGGAGCGCACGCTAGTCCGTAGGTCACCGTGCCGAGCTGGAACTCGCCTGGGACGTCGGTGGTGCTCCACAGGATTCTCTGGAAGTCGCGATCCTCGGGATGGACGATGATCTGGCGGTACATCTTTTTCACGTCGGCCAGAAAGACGTGGGAGTAGCATCGCCAGCGAAGCAAGATGTCGGCGAGGTCGTGTTGCAGCTTCGGCCCGACATGCAGGTAGTCGTTGAGTGACGTGTCCGCAGAGCTGCGGAGCGAACCGTTGAACACAACGCGGAGCTTGCTTGTTGAGGCGCCCTTGCAGAGGACGCCGTGGTGCGGCAGAAAACAGGCGTGCGCTGGACGCACAGAGGAGGTGGGAGCGGGAGCCATGTGGCCGAGGACTTCGTACTCGCGCATAAAGTCCGTGTAGAGGCGCTTCAGCTCCGGGTCCGCCTCGAATCTCGAGCGCGTCCTGCGGAACGCGCGCGAGGCCGCAAAGTATGAGTCGCCGAGTGCCGGCGGGTCCGACCGGAAGAGGAGCTGCACGACGTATCGACCGGATGGTGATCGTGAGTGGGTTTGGACGAAGTGGCTTTCGCACTGGGCTTCACTTTCGCTTAACGGAGGCGGCCCGTGTGACGGAAGTTCCT
>NW_012026814.1:7754760-7756203 GCF_000956235.1 Wasmannia auropunctata
GCGCCGCCCGTCCACGGCTTTCGCGGCGAAGTCTGGGCACGCGGCGATGTAGTGTGCACCGGCGCACATGGAGCAAACTTGGGCGCCAGGTGCAGTGGCGAGAGCGCGGGCTGTGGGCCTTGATGGCTTGGCGGCCTTGGGCGGCCTCTTGTCGACGTCGCGCAGCCCGATCATCTCGAGGGCACGGATTCGTCCCTCCACGAACTCCTCGAGCGCTGCGAAGGTGGGTAGGTCGGTAGAGTTACCGAGCTCCAGTTCCCACGCCTCGCGCGAGTTCTCGTCGAGTCGCCGGGTTACGAAATGCACGAGGAGGAGATCCCACGATTCGGTAGAGACGCCCAGGGCGTCGAGCCCCCCGAGCGTCTCCTTCACAGTGGAGAGGAGCTCCTTTAGACCGGCGGCTGACTTGCTCGTGAGCGAGGCGGCTGCGAACAGGCGATCCAGATATGAGTGCGCAAGGAGGCGCTTGTTATCGTATCGGGCGCACAAAGCACCCCAGGCTGGAGCGTAGTTGTCTGCGGTGATGGTGAAATTGGAGATCAGGCGCGCGGCGTCGCCGCTGATGTGGGTTTTGAGATAGTGGAGCTTCTCCACGGGTCGGACATCCGGATTGAGGCTGACCATAGACTTGAACAAGTCGCGAAACGTCAGCCACGCGTGATACTCTCCGGCGAACTTCGGGAGAGCGATCTTTGGCAGGGCTCGTGAAGTCCCCTTGTGCGAGCCGTTGGATCGGCTAGACTCGTCGTCGCCGGTCTCGTCCCGAGCTTGCCTGATCGCGCGGTCGCGGATTTCGATCATCTCGGCTTTGGATTCGAAATACGTTTCCGCACATTGGTCGTAAACGTCCCCAGTGAAGTATGCGTCCGAGAGCTGCTTGTCCGTGCAAGCTGCGATTAGTTGGTGATGCTGCTTCTGGAATTTGGCCCAATAATCGTCCAGGGATTGCATGCGCGTGTCGAGCGTGGGAACCGTCCACTTTTCTCGACCGAGCTTTTTGAGATTGTCGATCGCTTGCTCCACCCGGTACAAGATCTCCTTTTGGCTTTTGATGATCGATTCAAAGGTGGTCATGGCGTGGGTGAGGTCCCGGCGTCGAGGCACTTAGTCACAGAGCACACGCGGCGGCTTCAGCACACACACGGCCTTGAACAGCCTCCTGGAGCGTAGGACTCTGAGCGCGCGGCCCGATCGCTGTACTCCACGCCGCTTCGTTGGGGCGACGGTCGATTATCACTCGCGAGCAACCCGATGAGAGAAGCTGCGATGTCTCGCGAGATCGAGATCGAGGGAGAAAAGGGATGAGAGATCGCGAGAGCGGGACCGAGAGAGAGGGAGAGAGAGAGAGAGAGAGAGAGAGAGAGAGAGAGAGAGAGCGAGAGAGAGAGAGCGAGAGATCCGAACGCGAAAGAGAAGAGAGAGATCCGGCTCGAAGGACCATCA
>NW_012026814.1:7756223-7756673 GCF_000956235.1 Wasmannia auropunctata
AATTTCTTCGAACGCTCTGTCACATTGATGTGTCCACTTAAACGATTTACTGCTCTGGAGCTCATACAAGGGCGATAATATTTGCGACAATTTGGGTACAAATTTAGCATAATAATTTACCATGCCTACAAAGGCTTTAACTTCAGACGCATTCTTAGGCTTTGGTGCTTCCATTATCGCAGCTACTTTCTCGGGATCCTTATCTCCTCTCTTGTTAGTAATATGTCCTAGATACTTAATTTCAGGCTGAAAAAATACTGACTTTTTAAAATTAACTTTGAAACCTGCTTCTGCTAGACGTTCTAGAACTTTTTTTAAATTCTTTAAATGCTCCTCTTGATTAGCACCTGTAATTACAATATCATCAATAAAATTAATTACATTTTTGATACCTTGCAAAACTTTTTCTATCGTTCTTTGAAAAATTGCACATGCTGGTTTAGTACCAAA
>NW_012026814.1:7756724-7761669 GCF_000956235.1 Wasmannia auropunctata
AATAAATCAATCTTATGATTGGCCATTCGACGCCATTTTTAATATTTTCTAGTACTTTTGCGATACTGCCATAAGCCGGTCGCGCTTCTCTGATAATCTAGGACTCTAGGTCCACTTCGTGTCAGCAACCTTTGATCTCCTTTTCCGGATCACGTGAGCATCCACCATGTTAAATCCAGGACCGACATTGAGAAAAGTGCCTCACAAGTAATAAAACAGATAAGTAATAATATGGATTCGATACGGTAAATCAATAAATTCAATGTGTGAATCGAATAAAACGTTTTATTTGTAACAATTATTCGTAGCAGTGATTACTAAAGAAAATCTCTGATGTAATTGCTTATAAATTGTTTGTACATATGTACGTACGTTCCTATCGTCTTACATTTTATTGGATCCAACCCAAAACAAGAGTTGCGCGGCGATATCTGCGCGAAGACTCAGTTTTTCGCTGAGTGGACCTACTGGTTATACTGTGGTTTAAGTTAATATGCTTTGGTTGGTAACTCTAACCGTTACTCCTTTTAAAGTTCAAATCACTCGCGGTCTGTCTATCAATAAAGAAACATTGAATCTTACTGCTTTCATTCATGATTATTGTCCTGAAAGCGTTTATGTAAACAGTTTCACTGTATTCTTTGCATTGCACTCTTTTCGTCTTTTCCGTACTTCTACACTGGCGCTGTTCTCGTTCGTATCTATTCTATTTTGCTGTACTTTTCTATTTTTACTATATACTAGGTTTTCTTATAAAAATCAGATTTTTAAATTAAATTTAAACAAAATATATATTTAGATCATGGACGTAGGAATATAAGGGGACGGAGAACAAAGTCGTAACTTAGGCGAGGGGAGTAAAGCCGAAATGCGGGGGGAGATTGGGGGAGATTGGTGCCTAGTTCACTCTTATTGGGTCCCAGTTCTAGGGATACTCGGTCTATTATATATGTGTGTATCACACGAACACGAGAACTTATATCATTGCGCTTGCGCAGACTAACAGCCAATCAAATGTAGACACCAGTTTATCTCGTCGCACCATCCCGCACTGGCTTTTCCCTCACAACTGTATGCTCTGTCCCCTTATATTCCTATGTCCATGATTTAGACACAATTATTTGGATAATTTTTTAAAGATGAAAAATGTAAAGCCCAATTATTGATTGCACAAAGATTTTAAAGCAAAGTTTAATTAGTTCAAGCTAAATTGTATAACCTTATTTTTCTTGATTGTATTATGTATCTTGAACTGAGATAATAACCTTTATTTTTCTTCATTATTAATAACTGCTTTTTAAATTGAATATTTTGAATTTCTGAATATCTTTGCGGGATAGTGATGTATTTCGAACGTGAACCAATTTTATTTTCTTAAACAACACAATCTTAAAAACATAATTTTTGGCCTTTTTCATTCGAATTTACTTAAAATCCTGACGTGCTAGGCCAATTTGGCCAACGGCATCGTGTTTAGCGCGAAAAAATCTTTGGAAAATGTATTGTCGCACTTTGAAGAGAATTTTGCTGTCGCACTGCGTAATTATTTATAATTATATTATTTTATTATGTAGATCGAAATTTAAATTATTTAATTAATTATTATGTATATAAAATATAACATATTAGCAAGTATATGGATTAAAAAATTAAGTCATTCTTCTGCGCAAAAAATTAAAATAATTATTTTTTCAATATTCTCAATTTTTAAACATTGACGCTTATTTTCAAAAAATCTGAAAAAATTTGAGATGAATAATGTTGGAAAGGTGTTGTTACAGAAAAAATATAAAGTTAGTCACTCAACAATTTCACCTAAAAATTGACAAATTTAAACTTCTTCTATTTTTTAAAATTTGAAATTGTATCTTAAAAATCTATAAAAATTCCCAGGCATGTCTTTTGACATCTGAAACATCGTTGAATTTTTTCATAATTTTTCGTGACTCAAGACCGCTACGTAAAATAATCAGAATACGTTTAGATACGTGAAATGGTCTCAAGACCATTTTGCAAAATAAGAATTCGTATAAATTTTTTAAAGAGGCTCAAGCACGCTTCGTAAAATAAGAAAAATACGGTCAGATATTTTAAAAGGACTCAAGACCGCTTTCTAAAATAATCAGAATACGTTTAGATTTGTGAAATGGTCTCAAGACCATTTTGCAAAATAAACCGAATACGCATAAATTTTTTAAAGATTCTCAAGCCCGATTCATAGAATAAAAAAAATACTATGAGATTCTTTAATGGGACTCAAGCCCGCTTTGTAAAATAGGAAAAATACTGTCAGTTTTTTTAAAGGGACTCAATAAGACCGCTACGTAAAATAATCAAAATATGCTTAAATTTGTGAAATGGTCTCAAGACCATTTTGCAAAATAAGCCGAATACGCATCAATTTTTTTAAAGAGGCTCAAGCACACTTCGAAAATAAGAAAAATACGGCCAGATTTTTTAAAATGGCTCTTGACCGCTTCGTAAAATAAGCAGAATACACTTAGATTTGTGAAATGGTCTCAAGACCATTTTGCAAAACCAGACCATTTTTTGAAATGCAATTATATAACATTGTATTACACTATTAATTCCTCGATATGCACAACGATACACCCCACGCTAATCTTGCACGTCATTGCAATCCTGAACTGTCACATCATCATCACTGCGATCTTCGATTGCCAACTTCGACTACCAATCACAAACGCGGAAAAGGGTCAACAATAGGTGCGATTTAGGACGCGCTTCGTGGTACACATTCCTTTTTTTATATAGGATAATAAAAATTACGTATCTTTTTGAAAAGCAACTATATTTTTTCTTTACACTAATCGATTAATTTTATTTATTTTGTGCATAAAAGATTTAAGATAAAGTTATCGAAAAATCAAGAGATATGATAGTCTTGAATGTCAAGTGCTGGCTATACATATACAAGGTGTATCATCTATCTTGACAACTCAAAACATCTTGAAAAAATACGCAAAATACAAAAAAATGTTTCAGGCAAAATTAGAATATGAAGAGAAACAAATAATGATAAAATCAATTTTATAAAAAAATCGATTCTTCAAGATCCCTCCATTTTTTTAAATGGAATGGTATGATTTTTTTTAACTAATATGATTCCTATAATTACTCCGTATATAAAAGTATTAAAGTAAAGTTATCAAAAAATCAATATTTTATGAAATATTTAATTATTATATTATATTATTATATTATTTATTATATTATTACTTTATTATGCTATATTTTGACATGAAATATGAAATATCTCGTAAATTATTGATTTCTTGATAATTAATTGTACCTTTTCTTTTATGCACAAAATAATAAAACGAACCGATTGGTGTAAAGAAGACACAGTTGCTTGCAAAAATAATATGTAAAAATTGCATATTATTTTAAAAGTAATGAGTTTTTATTTTTTTCTGTACGTGCCCTAAGAGCAAAGGTATTGCAATACAAAGTCTACATCTGGGAATTTTTACTTTAAGAAACGTGGTCGTTGTTGTTATCGTCACTCAGTTGCGGAGAGGGGAAAGTATACTTTTGCAGTTATTGACGTTAGAGGCGTTAAGATATCTAGCCTCGTAGAGTCCCTAGAAGAATCTAGACAATGTTGATCTGAAGTAAAATGGCGACGATATACTTACTATCGTAAGCTGCGTATAAATAAAGCTGAGTGATTGTTATACAAATTGGTTTGAAGCTTAACTTATATAACTCATATAAACAGGTAAAATCATATAATATAATTTTAATTGATTGAAATAAAGAAAAAAAGCAAGTGTACGTGAAATAAAAAAATAACGTTTTAACCTTATCTAAATAATTTTATTTAAAAGTTAAAAATTTATCAAAAATGACTGGTTGTTGCATATTTGGAGTTACAATACCAGTAAAACAGTTACTTTTCCAATTCAATTTAAAACGGCGAGCAATATGGAAAAAAATTGAAAGAAAAAATTGCAACTTTCTCGGTATTATCATATTTTTAAAATAAGTACAAAATGTAATTATTAATAAATATCTCTGATAAAATGATAAATATAACTAAATTTAAAATTGAGAAAGAATATTGTATCGTATATTCATTATCAAAATCATTTGAAGCATTTTGGATTAACCGTATAAAAAAATGTTACGATGTTATTTTTAAGCTCACTTTTCGAAAGATATGTGGAAAAAACCTCAAGTGGATGGAAAAAAATTAAAGTGTAATGCTGTACCAACCATTTTTTCCACTAATTATGAATGTCTCTTGAAAAGTCAAGAAGTCAAAGAAAACTCTTGCAATATATGTTTATTTGAGTAAATGTTTACCTTTACACAGTCAGCCCCAAATGACTTCCAACTCATTTTGATCTTGACTTTGACCCTTAAGGAGTTCAAGGCCACTGACGTTTCCCGTCGCTCATTGTTTATTAAAAAGTTATTAACATAATAAGTTATATGCTCATTTAATCGTGTGGCATGTTTATGGGATTTAGTAGATTATTCGCTAAAAAGTTAACAAAAAAAGTAACAAAAGAATCCCAATGGGGGGTTGGGGAGGGCGAAGCCCCCCCCCCCAGGGGGGGGTTGGGGAGCGAAGCCCCCCCCAAGTAGGTAGTATGGGCGCAGGCGGAAGGAGCGGAGCCCCTTCCCCCGCCTATCACATAGCTAATATCTATTGTAGAAACAGAAAATACGTGCTTTAATGCTTCTATTTATTTAGTAAGACGAAGATTTAATAAATATTCAATTTAATATACTTTCTACCTTGCGTAGGGGTCTGTCTAATCTTTTCGGTATCTATTATTTTTAGTGTATTCTAGACTCATTAATTTAGTAAGGCAAAGAATTAATAAATATTTCTACCTTGCGTAGGGGTCACAATTTCTCGTCGCAACACTTGCATATCACATAAATAATTAATAAGTAGTTCGTGATTATACGA
>NW_012026814.1:7761825-7769611 GCF_000956235.1 Wasmannia auropunctata
AGATGCCTAAGTGACTGGAGTTCAGACGTGTGCTCTTCCGATCTGAATTAATAAATATTTCTACCTTGCGTAGAGGTCAGAGTGAAGTAAATATACCTATGTTATGTTTATGAATTCAGAGTAATCTATTGAAAAGAAAGTTGTTACTCAAGCTATTGAAGCAGTTCGCTATGTGATTTAGCAGAGCGTGTTGTTACACGATTTCCTTCATTTATCGTATAATCACGAACTACTTATTAATTATTTATGTGATATGCAAGTGTTGCGACGAGAAATTGTGACCCCTATGCAAGGTAGAAATATTTATTAATTCTTTGCCTTACTAAATTAATGAGTCTAGAATACACTATAAATAATAGACACCGAAAAGATTAGACAGACCCTGTTTAGTAGAGAATAACTGAATTAACTGATTATTTATCGTCTGCTAGCGAGGAACGAACAGGGAGGGGGAAATCAAGAAAGACTGCTGAAATGAGACTGTTATATGATATTGTAGTTATTTATTGAACTAAAGGAATAGTGAGTCGATAATTTATAGATGATTAAATTGTGAAATTCAATGTCATTGGACATAGCGTCCAATGAGCTGACACAAGAGGCTCGTCAACAAGTCTCCTTGGCATTGATTCGTATATCGCCAAGCCTTAAGACGCCCTGATCGCTTTCAGTGACGCCGCTCCCTATCCCAAACCAGTTTTAGGATCTCAGAGCTGTTATCACGTATGTGCTTTGGTGGGCTTTCGCCCGTTGCTCAATTAGCGATTCAACGTTAAAGCAGTTCCGTCTGCTGGTCAGACTCGGCTTCAATCGTTTGATCGCGTAATCTTACAATGCATAATGTGCATTATGCTTATGGTAATGCTTAGGTTCAAGCAAGCCGGACATCCGAGTCGTAATAAGCAGATTCATTTGATACGATTGTGCCCAAGCAACATGTTGGACACCCATGCCGTCGCGGGCGTAAGCAAACGTATTTGCGTTAGATCGTGATTTTCGTAACTTACCCTGACGTCAGTAATCAGAATGAAATGAGTGGGTTGTTTTGCTACTCGTGCTTGAAAACCCCGATTATCCTTCTCACATTGGCTTATCTCTCTCGTTCTCGCTCGTGCACACTGCAATATCTCTTTCGTTTTCGCCCGTGCACACTGCAATCTGCACACACAGGAAGACCAGGAGCGAGGGAGTCGAAACGGCCAGATTCATCGAGAGGACGCCATTGTTCTGCTCTGCTTCACCGCGCCGAGCGCCCTCACCCGTGCGCGAGCACGGTGGGCCCACGCGCCGGCGCACCGATGCCCTGCTGAATCCCGCATTCCACCGCCTCCATGGGCGGCGGGAAGCTATGAACCTTCTAGCAATACTCAATCAATTCACGAGACATTCATAAAGCGTATAATATATTTCTATATAGCAAACAAAATAATAATTACAAACAAGGATATAAATAAAGTAAATCAAGTGTCATAACAAGGTATCATAAATACAGCAACGGCATAACTTCCTCTCGGGAAGTCACCCTTTCCCAACAGACCCCTACGCAAGGTAGAAAGTATATTAAATTGAATATTTATTAAATCTTCGTCTTACTAAATAAGTAGAAGCATTAATTAAAGCACGTATTTTCTGTTTCTACAATAGATATTAACTATGTGATAGGCGGGGCGGAGCCCCTTCCCCCTGCACCCCCCCTCCTCGTCTGCGCCCATACTACCTACTGGGGGGGCTCGCCCCCCCAACCCCCCCATTGGGATTATTTCTTTTGTTACTTATTTTGTTAATAACTTTTTAACGAATAACGACGGTTAAACCTTCTTGATAATCACTCCTTAAGAGTCAAGATTAAGGTCAAAGTCAGTCAGAAGTCATTTGGGGCTGACTGTGTAAAGGTAAACATTTACCTTTATTTGTTTTAAAAATTATATTATTAATTTGAGAGATACAATTTAGTAGAAAAATTATTTTTTTATAGATCATTGTCAATAACAAAGCGAGACTTTAACGGTCTCTGATGTACAACCTAATAAGGCTCATACATCTGATTTAAGATTTAATTACAAACAATTAAGAAAATTCTTCAAATATTTTAAAACAAATCGATGTCTATAATTATCGAGTCAGATAATTAACCAATAAACAATTTCTGCTTAACAACTTGGAAGATGTTTAATTAAATGAAGTAAAAATTAAAAATCAAATTGAAACCACAGAATCAAAATCAGATCAGCATATTCCTTAACAGCATATGTTATTCTGCTAATATCCCATTTTCATACTAATTGTACTATGATCATTCGTAACGTTCTGAGGTCATCATAATAATATCTCATACAGTATTACTCTGTTTTTTTTGCGCACGTATAATCTCAGAATCAACTCAAAATACGAAAGTGATAAGTACGCATTTCTATCACGTGTGTATAATCTCAGGTTCTATTCAAAGTTACGGAAATGATACGCTTTCTTAATCTAACGCATGCGTATCAAGAATTGAAAAGTTAAAATAACATCAATTTGAAGTCATATTGACCAAATTTGTTATTTTTGGTTTTTTATGATTACTAGCATTACAGACGCGTGCGCTGTTTAACTTCACTTTTTACTTTTTACTATAATTTATCATAATATAATTATACATTAACCTCAATACATACAACTGTCAAAACTCTCAATACATATAACTGTCAAAAGTAAATGCAATGATAGCCGCTTATAAAGTTAGCGCAGCGAGAGAACTAATCATCATCGTGGAAAAGAGTCAACAATAACTTCGAGAACAACGATAAATTTCGAGTTCGACTTAACATGCCTTTTTTAGATAAGAGAAAATTTCGATCTCAAATGACTTAAAAATAACAAGTAAGATATTAAAAATATCCGATTTTTGGCCCCTCTGCGGAACCTTTTAGTTATCCACAAAAAGTTGTCGTTTGGGACGCACATGAAATAGTAAAAATAGTTTTATGTCCCAGAAATGCAGGTAGAGTTTTTTTATGTTATCATGTCTTCTTTGTAAGTTGAATTTTCGTACAGTACCGGTCAAAAGTTTGGACGTACTACGCGATTTTCTTTATTTGGTTTGTAACGGTCTGTTCGACACTACATTTGACGGGCCATCAAGAGACGCGGTAGTGGCTTAGTGTCAAATGTTTAAACTACTGCAATATAAAAAATATAAATAAAATATACATATAAATGTAAATGTATATATCATACAAGCCATGCCGGATCTCTTCATGCGAGCGTTGCGAGCACCCTCGATTATGAAATCTCAATAACAGTCGAACCGATTAAGTTCCAAGTAGGTTTAAGGACCTTTCCTAGTCACCGCGGCCATATTGGATTCGTGACGTCAGAAGCGAGAAACAGCGAAAAATGACACGTAAAGTTTGTTGCGTGCCATTTTTAAATAAAGAGGATTTGGATAAAATTAATAAATAGGATCGCTTTAGAAAACTTGTAAAAATGGATGGAAACTATCCTTTTCCCCTCTGAAAGTCAGTAAGTAGTCATAAAAGGCACGTAAAGGGAAGCTTATTCAAGCAAGAAAACTCACGATTTGACAGCTGTTAACAGGAACGGAAAAGATACTTTTACGTATAAAATTCGACAATAACTATAGTTTCCATCCATTTTTACGACTTTGATAAATATAAGACAAGTCACATTTTCACAATTAAGCACATAATAACGAAATGGCACGCAACACAAAATTCGTTGTCAACACTTTTCAGAGTAGGTCCGTTATTTTCTTCAATTGTCGAGTATTCTCTTCATATTTGACTGTAATTGATCAATTTTACACTGCTTACGATATCGGCATACAATTATTCTGTAGAATTATCACGGTTTACGACTTAAAACACCAATATATGACGTATTATAGGACGGGCCTAATATATGACAAGAAGCTTCTAATTTCTACCGCGATATAACATCACCACCGTCAACGCGGAGTTCGTGGCTGACTAGGAAGGGCCTTTAATCGACAACTTGGATTTGATTTACGTAATGAAAGTGTTTTTATTTTTTTCTACGTGCCCTACAAGCGGAGATATTGCAAATGCAAAGTCCGAAATGTAGGAATTTTAGATTAAGAAACGTCATCGTCGTCGTCGCCCAATTGCGGGGTAGGGAAAGTGTACGTACTTTTATCATTTTTGACGCAAGAGGCGCTAGAGCGCTAGAATAGGATTACTAATCTTGCAGCCTCGCACACTTCGATCAATGTATATATCGATCGATTGATCAGATGATGAAACAGATCAGTGTGTGTTAATGATTTTTTATTTTGACGTAAATAAAAGCAAGAATCAATTGTATTAAAGAATCACTGAACGCTCACTGATCTGTTTTTTTCTACTGAACGCATATATTTTTTCCAGTGATAAGTGAGGTTACTATTAATCAATAACATCAAAAAGTACATGGTAAATACATACATAGTGCGGTTCATAAGTTCCCAGACTGATTTTTTTGCAGCCTTCCCATTGACGCCATTTATCGGACGACTGTTGAACTACGTAGTGTAAACCCTTTCGAACAGCCGTGTTGAGTGACATAATTTTAGCCGCAGTTGTTGAAGAGTGCGGATGTCTGATGTAACCTGGTGTTGTGTATGTGTGTCAGATTCGGGAGATGGACGGGAAGGAGGAACAGCGGGTACTCTCTAAATTTTATGGAGTGAATTTTCACTTTTTTGGAGTAAATTTCACTCCAAAAGAGTAAAAATACTGCCACTTAAATGGCCGAGTAATAGTATTTTCAATCTTTTGGAGTGAGATCTACTCCAAAAAATTTAGAAAGTAGCAATTAAATTTTGTACGCCTTCTGAATCAGTTCAAATGTCTTTGCCGCTGAAAAATCAGCTTTGTAGCAAAATTTAATTGCTACCCGCTGTTCTTCTTCCTCGTCCATCTCCCGAGTCTGCACGTAAAAAAATGACTTAGCATTATCAGCTAAATATCAATAACTAGTTCGAACTTTACTGTCATTGCTAAAAGTTAGCTATTAAGAATAAAATATAATTGCGATATATTGTTGCAAGATACAATTTTATTAGCTAAAATAAAAACGTACTTTAACAGGAGTAGCTAAGAAAGTGGCATGAGGTAAGAATGATTTTGCTGAAAAATTTAAAAGTTTTGCTGGATATTCCTCAATAGAATTAGCTAAACATTATTTGATTTTTTCAGCAAATATTTTTTGCTGTAACGCCTAAATTTTAACAACTACTAAATTTAGCTTTGGCAGTAACAATATTAGCTATCCCTATTTTAAAAACACACATTAGTTGCCACGGCTATATTTTAGCTGCGTTGGCCAATCCTTTCTCTGCGTGTGACGCACAACACCAGGCTATATCAAACGTCCGCACTCTTCAACAACTGCGGCTAAAAATGATGTCACTCAATATGGCTGTTCGAAAAAGTTCAAACTACATAGTTCAACAGTCGTCCAATATATGGCGTCAATGGAAAGGCTGCAAAAAAATCAGTCCGGCAACTTATGGACCGCACTGTGTATATCTCGGATTAATGTTTGCGAAGAATCTTTTACTCGAGGAGAATTACTCTGTCGCATATCCTATTCTTATGATTTTTTTACTTACTGTCATAACAGAAATTGTAAACCATCTATTAGACGAAGATTACAGATACAGATAAAGTATGTTAAAAGACATTTTTTATAAATTGCATTATATTTATATTATATTATTGCTATAATTAACTATATATTTATTTATATTGTTATAATTAATTATTTACTTTAGTAGACGTTTATATATTACATAATAGTTATAACCACCGACGAGATACTGTTAAAGATATAAGTAAAGAAACAATGCCCAGTGTTCTGAGCAAATTTTTGTGCCAGCCAAAGGGCCCGGCAGGCCCGGGATAATTGCAAAATATCGATGTTATCGACTTTTGACCTAAATATGCAATTTATTTGAATAATACATTATTAAGATTATGATTTTTATTATATAAATGCTTTATAAATAAGTATGAATATTTATAATGCTATAATATCAAATATATTGCCGCAAAATTACATTTTTTTCCAACTGCTTTATCATCTCTCTGGATAAGAATCAAATCTGGATATGGATCAAACACGTATGATAACTATAAAAATGCAGTTTTAAATAAAATTAACTATTAACAAGTTATAATACAGATGGATTACAATGTACATGTCTAAAAAACATTGATCTAACAATAAATTATAAAGGACGGGAAAAACGGCCAATTATTCAAGCACGAATGGGTGTTACTGCATATATAATCAATTTATTACGGCCTCGTAAGCACAGCGGTACGTTTCGACCTTACTTGGTCTTTCTCAACCGCAAAGGTTACAAAAAAATTCGATAAGATAAATACATGAATGCGGTAAATTACAATAAAAATAACTATCGAAAACGCTGGATGCTTTAACACAAATAAAAAGGTAGAAACCGCTGGGTAAAGCCGGGCATAATTCTTAAGTAAGCGCTAGTTAGCTGATCGGAAGTAGGATGATAAAAAGTGCACAAATGCCTTATGTCCAAAGTTAAAGTTGTCAATCCATTCATTGTTAAGAGGCGAGAAAGGGTGGAGTCAGATAATTAAAAAGGAAGGTCCGTAAACTAAAATATTAATGGAAGATGTTCAAAAGAAATCGTGAAAATCGTTAGTAATAAAAAGTCTGCGGAAAGATATAAACTTACTTGAAAAAAAATAAAAAATGAAAAAGAGATGTTGGTCCGATAAAAGTAGTACAGTAGCGCAGGCGATGTACAGTGTCGCTTACACGGTGTGTAGTAAATTATAAAATTAATACTATATCATTGACTAATTGTTTAAATTGTAGCAATTACTAAACATGCCACGCTAATTCCCGTAAAAGTGTTGGTCTTTAATAGTATCTCGTCGGTGTTATAACTGATTATTCATTTTAGTAAAAAGATGAAAGGTCAGATTCATCAACATTGTTTCTTTACTTATATCTTTCCGTGTGATAGAAGTTACATAATATCAGTCATGAGCTTAGTAAAAAAATCACGAAGATAGGATAACATGCAACGCGACAACTCTTCTCGAGTAAAAGATCCTCTGTGAACAGGCATTAATTCAAAGTATATCATTCAAATTCACTCAAAGAGAATTTCCCTGTCGCAAATCCTATTTTCATGATTTTTTAACTATAAGGCTCATAACAGATATTATAAACCATTTATTAGACAAATCTATATTATAGGTAAGGTATTATTGCCCAAAAGAATTATTATTTTTTATATTAATTTTTACATATTACACTTTGGCGGTAACGTGTTTTTGAGGAGCTTGCATACGATAGACAGAAAAATATATCGGCCGCTGTGGGATTCGAACCTAGGTCCTCCGGAGCTTGAAGCGTGCGCGTAATCCACTGCGCTAGCAGGCCGGGTAGTTGTATGTTCTTTTTGTATTTTTGTGTGAGCGGGAGACGACCGCAGTACTCCCCCTTCAATGTACATACAAGCTCCGATGATTTTGTTGCCTGTCGCCCGTGGTTTTGCTGCCCTGGAGATGAGGTGCGTGTGTTCAGGAGGGCTTGTTACCGTTGCGACTCACAAGGGAACACACGCAAGTGTCTGCCTCCGATTTAAGTAAGCTTTGGATATGTTAAACTACAGACAAAAATAAGATACTACAATTTTTGCATTCGTGCTGAGTCGCACATTAAGGGGGTGAAACACCCCTTAGAAAAAATTCGGATTTTTTTTTCAATGGGAATATCATCGAAACTACGAGAG
>NW_012026814.1:7774499-7774878 GCF_000956235.1 Wasmannia auropunctata
TAAATTAAATTTTTTAAATCATGAATATGTTAGAGATAATACAACTTGGATTTTGTTTGTTTAATTTGATACAATAGAATTTTCAGGGTATATTAATTACAAAATAATTTTCCGTGATTGTTATATATTGAAGATAATGCCACTTAAGTTTTTTTTTATGATTTAACAATAGTTTTTTTTTCAAAGTTGTTAATTTACATAAATAACATTTTGCATTTGATTTTTATTATTATATTTTTTTGTATTTGTTCTATATAGTTTTCTCCTTCACTAAAATGTGACGCATGTAAAAAAGAAATTCCATTAGCTATTGTTGCTCCACTACCTGCTCGTGGAAGTGCTAAATTTGAGTTATTAAATAGATCGGAAGAGCACACGT
>NW_012026815.1:0-382 GCF_000956235.1 Wasmannia auropunctata
CGCACATTGCGGTCCACTGATACAATTCCCGGACCACGCCTGGCTGAGGGTCGTTTTAGTACCAACAGACTGCTTGCGCCCACTCTCGTCGTCGCGCACCCGCCTTAACACTTTGGTGGTGCGCGCGACGATATAGAGAGAGGAGCGTACGAGCGATCGTTGGACGTTCGCCGAGCTGAGCGAGACGCGCTCCCTCCCATCTTTCGGGGCCGTGCTGGCCTCCGAGGAGGAGAGAGGAGCCAGTCTTCCCTGGGCGTCGTCCGAAATGACACAAACGAGTGGGAGAGGAGAAGAATGAGGGTTGTTGACCGAGGCGTCAACGAGATCTGGCGCGGGCGCGCGCGCGACGAAGGTACTGAGTCGACAAGGCACACAGGGGATA
>NW_012026816.1:0-584 GCF_000956235.1 Wasmannia auropunctata
TAAAATAATGTTCAAATTTTGCAGTCCAAAGATAAAACTGGTGTATAATATGGAGCAAAATCGATATGTTAAATAACTTGTGATTCCGTAATGATTTGACGTGTTTCGGCCAGATAATTCTAATTTAATTTATTCATATAATTATGTATGTATATAATTATTTAAGTCTTTTTAATTTATTTATACTTTTTATACTTGTAGATAAAACCAGTGTATAATATGAAGCAAAAAATTGACACAAACTAAATAACTTGATTCCATAATGACTTGACGTGCTTTGGCCAGATTATCCTAATTTAATTAATTAATTTATTTATTTATTTATTTTTTTCTTTGGCCAGATTATCCTAATTTAATTTATTTATTTATTTATTTATTTTACATCGGCTGGCTGTAAATAACATTATTATTTCATTTCGTTTTGTTTGAAACTCTCTTACAATATGATTTATTACTGGACTTACTGCTCCTCGCTAATATCCGAAATCGCCGTATTCGATGGGCAATCGGCAAATCATGTAGAGATTCTGCAAGTCCGCGAAGCATTGGATGCAATATATATTTAATATGATTATGCTACAATT
>NW_012026816.1:7047-8024 GCF_000956235.1 Wasmannia auropunctata
AGCGTCGCCATCGTCAACGCGGAGTTCGTGACTAGGCAAGGGCCTTAAGGCGATGCTGGAATACCGACATTTGCAGTTGGAACGATAACTTCGAAAATACTGAATGGAATTAAAATCACTTTTACAGGATTGAAATAGACATAAAATGTAAGGGGGTGAACTATTTTTTTGTAGTAACAACAACAAAAAATTGAAAAATTACCTTTTTTTAGGTCATACAGCTATCATAACTTATTACCTGACGTAAACATTTCATTGGTATAAAAGTTCTGTAGTTCATATGTACAAAATAAGTAGCTTGCCCTCTTCGGATTACAGGAACAAATAATACAAAACCTTTTGAGCTACGATTAAAAGCGTAGAAAAAGATTGATCGTTCCAACTGCAATTTATGGTAATTTGCACGCTTAACTAAGGTAAAGACAGTAAAAATTGTGTCTAGCAGTAAATGTCGGATTTTGCAACAGATGGCATTTCAATAAGTTAGATAAAGACATTGCACGTGTTTGAGTGAGACAAAAGATATTGTATGAAGTTTATTTAGAGATACCATTGACACCGAAAAGTCTGTTTTATTGACCTTGTGCAAATTTTTTTGACCTTCCGGCATCGCCTTAAAACAATAATTCTTTCACCCGCGCGGAGTACTTCTCGGTTCAACTGCATTTGCGATATCAATCTCTCAGGACTCTCAAGAGTCAGGGTGAATTCACACCTTGACAGAAAAGCGGAAAACAGAAAAGCAGAAGCCAATCAGAACTCGTGTTGGTAGTCAATAGTTTTTACTTTCTGCTTTTCTAGAGTCCTAGAATACAAAGATACGACACGGCGTCAGTTAGGTTAGGTAGTCATCGCCATTTTAATTCAGTAAAGTACTCCTAACCTTATAAGCTGATGACAGTTGATGCGAAAAGAAAATACTTACACCATAATAATAGCTTTTTATTGCATTTCAACACATTGTATTGTCTTAATTT
>NW_012026816.1:8044-45084 GCF_000956235.1 Wasmannia auropunctata
TGACGCACTGTAAATACTTAGTCGTTTTCAATCGGATTAAATACGTCACGGCTGCATTAAGTTAAAGTTGCTTTAAGATTAAAATTAGAATTAGAAGTTTTGTGAAATGAAAAATCTAAAAACCTATCTTAACTTATTTCGAAATAAATCGGTGTAAACAGTGACGTATCAAGTACTTAGTTTGCGCCAACCTGATACTCGTATCAATTAATTTAACGGTGTAAACTAGGCCATTGAGTCAACAAATCGAAAACGCGCTAATCTACATCTACATAGAAACGGACATTAACAGCGAAAGTATGGACGCGCCTTGTGGAGGCGCCGCGGTCGGGCGTGCGCGTGCGCGGCTCGCGCGCGACAAGCAAAAATAAGATGGCCGACCAAGGAAACAAATAGAGCGCCGTCGTAAATACACGGGCCGTCCGTAACACGTTCTGTGCGTGGGGGCCGTCTGCATCCGCACGTGCGTTCGCCCGACGTACGACTCGATTCGTCGCGTCGGTTTGGCAAATCCGTGGACGTCCACTCGACCGACGGCGCTGCTCCCCGCGTGCTTCCTTCGTGCGAAAAACGCGCGCGCGCGCGCGCGCGTGTGCATGCACGTTTCGCTCGCGTTTCTCGCGTCCCAGCGTGTACCGTAGGTCCTCGCGTTCGCGCGAGGAAGTCTTTCCCTTTCCGTTCATCTCTCTCGTTTACGCGACACGCGCGCGCGGTACCGCCACAACGCCACGCCACGACGCGCCGCGTCGCACCGCGCCGCACCGCACGTAATCGTGCCGGGGGTGTCGTGCACACGCGGCGGTGGTGGGACTCCACCGCGTGGGACAAAGGGAGAGAGGCCGTCGACGGGGAGCTTCCTGCGAGCCGCGGAGACGTCAGAATGCAATCGTGCGACACGTGCGACACGAGTCTACCCGTAGCCAACACTCGCTGTCCGTCGCCTAGCTCCTCATGCTAGTCTCGTCTTCCGAATTGCTCGGGGCACAGCATGAAGGAGATGCTCGGAGGGTGCTGCGTGTGTTCTGACGAGAGGGGCTGGACAGAGAATCCGCTGGTGTATTGCGATGGACAGGGATGTACCGTTGCTGTGCACCAAGGTATATTTATCACATGTCAAGACCGCAAAATTCAACTCTCCCTCCTTGTATTGAACTGTAGAATAACGTGTATTATTGTTTTACAGCATGCTATGGCATTGTTACTGTACCAACGGGACCATGGTATTGCAGAAAATGCGAGTCACAGGAGCGCAGTGCTCGAGTGGTATGGAGAATCGTTTCTTTACGCTCGAGAATGCTTTTCGCAATATTCTTATTTTTTTTGTAACAGACTACATGTTCGATATATCTGTTCCTTCATTTATTATGATGGAATATGAACGTTTTCATTGAAACATACCTTTTTCAAATAGCGCTGTGAGTTGTGTCCGAGTCGGGATGGAGCCCTTAAGAGGACAAATCAGGCCACTTGGGCGCACGTCGTGTGTGCTCTCTATATTCCGGAAGTTCGATTCGGTAACGTGACTACGATGGAACCAATTATACTGGAGCTGATTCCTCAGGAGAGATTTAGCAAGGTGAACGTCATCAACGTCACTTGTGTGGCTGCGAAATGAATTCTTTACTGTGTTTAATATCAATATTGTTTTACTTACGTCTTGTAGTATAGAAATTTTTATGATTTTAGACATGTTACATCTGCGAGGAACAAGGAAGAGGTAGCAGAGCAAACATAGGAGCTTGCATGCAGTGTAATAAAACGGGCTGCAGGCAACAATTTCACGTCACCTGCGCACAGGCTCTAGGCTTGCTCTGCGAGGAAGCTGGCAACTATCTCGACAATGTTAAATATTGCGGCTACTGCCAGCATCACTATTCGAAATTGGTGAATAATTCAGCATTGAATACATATTAATTAACGAATATCAGACAATTGCTTAGGTATTTAATTAACATTGTGAATGAAAGCTTCTTAAATAATTGTGATTAATTTGCAGAAAAAGGGCGGTAACGTGAAGACGATACCGCCGTATAAACCGATACCCGCCGACAATGGTTCATCGGACTCGTCGCCGGAGAAAGAGGCGGAGACGCCAATAAAATCGACGAGCGGCAAACGGAAGAGCTCGAGCTCCAAGTCTAGCGCGAATGCGAAGGGTAAATCCAATGCTAGTCCCAGTTTAGAGATAAACGGAGTTGCGGACGACAAGAGCGGTGGCAGCGGTCGCAATACGCCCAAAGACAATTCTTCCACGAGTTCCAGCAGCAAATTCACGACTTCTAACTTCGTCGAGACAGTTGTCACACAGTCGGAGAGCGTGTTCGGGCATGACAGCGGCGGAGGTAGCGGCACGGTTACCACTGTCACCACGGTGACGACCGCTTCCGCGATGAAGACGAACGCCGGCAACTCGAACACAGCGCACAAGAACGTTGGCGGTCAGGGAAAGTCCAACTCGACGTCCAACAAGACGTCGAGTCACACCAGCAAGAAGAGGAAGACCGGAGCGCGCACGCCGACCGTGATAGCAAGCGAAAACTCGAATCAGTCGGTCAGCTCGGAGGCCAGCGGATCGGTCATTTCCATAGTGCAGCAGACTGTTCCGAGCAACAACGTGCAACCAACAATCACCGAGGTCACTAGCTTGAGCGTGACGATAGAACCGGAAAAATCGAAGAAGGTGAAGATCTTTCTATTGTATTAAACTAATTTAGCGCCTGGTCTGAACTTGCACAATCTCTATTTAGCAGCAGTTAGGAGTAAAAATTAAGACTTGATCTCACGATGTTTCAATACTTTGTTCTAATTCGTAATAAATTGCCGGTATAACTGATGCGAACAGATTACTATTGAATCATTTAGAGTATATAAAGAAATAGTGCGAAATAATATTTTATTAGACGTTGTATGTGGATTTTTTATTGTTCACTTGTGAAAACTATGAATACATATTACAGAATAACTAATATTAATTTGTTTGTGAAATATTCATGTTTATGTATAATATTATAAAAACATTGATATAATGGTTTTTATTAAGGCAGAAAAACATTTCTACATTTATTTAAAATATTGTATCTCTAGAATATGATCAAAATTTTCAAATTTTATGCTAAAGTTGCAAATATTAAGAACAAAATTGTAAAGACTTAAAGCTTGCGTCTTTTGAAAAATTAAATGTTTAAAACATTCCGCCTGCAAAATCACCTTACATACTTAAGTATAAATGAAGACACTTAATCATTATTTATCCGCTAACCACTATTTATTCATCACTTAACCTGTTAGATATTTCAGAACGAAATTATTTTATGGTAATAAACAGGAAATATAATAAATAATAATAAACACAAAAAATCATTTGATCACGAATGGTTGGTCTTGCTATTCGGGGACAGTATCTCTAAACAATCAATTGTATCGTAGATTAACGAAAAGTTTGATAAGTGCGATAAGCAAATCAGAAAAATTCCTCCTATAAATCCATTAACGTGTATCTGTTGAAGCTATTTCAAACAAAATGGCTTTCGGAGTCAAAGGTATAATTGAATTGTTATCGCGTCGTTTGCTTTATCTCGATCTTTCTTCAGCGCGCCTACGACGAATTAGTCATTTATCTGTAGAAAGCCTGTACTAGCGGGATACCGAGGGACGTGGCGATAACGCATGTTATGTTTCCGATTGCAGACGAAAGTGGAGAGCCCGATTCAGTCGGCGTCGAGCACGCCGGTAGCCACGGAGGCAACCACCACCCCTGTGGTGATGCCGGTGACCCAGTCCTCGGTCGTCACCCAGTCGCCGACGACTACGTCGAACAGCATTGTCGTGTCCGTGCCGCTGATCGCTACCTCTCTCGCCGGCGCGGTGACGAGCGAGACGACGATATATCAGCAAGTTCAGCAAGTTCAGCAGAACATAATCACCACGGCGGCCAATACGGAGCCGCGGTCGAGTACGATGCCGAGCACTGAGAGATTCATCGCGGAGAGTGCACCGATAAAACGATCTCGGTAAGTCCTCACCGCGATTCGAGTTGGTTGAGAAAGCTCGCTCGCTATTGAAGGTTCTTCCGAAAAAATGCAAAGAAAAAAATCGTGCATTCAAGAAAAGCAGACGAGCGATGAACACAGTTCAATGGGTCAATTCTAAACAGAATCGTAAGGCTCGTAACTTGTTCTCATAAAGTCCGGTCTACAATTACGTAAGCGTAGTTGTAAGTGATGTAATTGTAAGAACTGATCAATTACAGTCGAATATTGATTTGAATTTGTCGATATGGTAAATTCTTACAACTACAACTACTTGCAACTATGCTTACGCAATTGTAGACCGGGCTTAAAGATTCATCTACAATGAGAGTAGTAAGTCGTAAGCCGTAAGAAATTGACCAATCGCAGTTGATTATTCTTTTTATATTCGACTCTGATTGTTCAATTTCTTACGGCTTACGATTTACTACTCTCATTGTAGATCAACCTTTAAAAGTCCATCTACAATGAGAGTAGTAAGTCGTAAGCCGTAAGAAATTAACCAATCACAGTCGATTATTCTTCTCATATTCGATTGTGACTGGTCAATTTCTTACGGCTTACGATTTACTACTCTCATTGTAGATGGATCTTAAGACCCGTTCTACAATACGTAGTAAGTTGTAAGAATTGACCAATCACAGTCGAATACAAGAAGTAGGGGCTGTCTACAATACGTCGTATGTCAGATCGTAAGCCGTAAATCGTAAGAATTGACCAATCACAGTTGAATGTAAGAAAAATATTCGACTACGATTGGTCAATTCTTAGTTAGTATGATATGAGTAGTGACTAATGGCTTATTGTAGAAAGCCTCGTACCTTTGATTGAGATTGGTAAATTTTTATGACTTACGACCCGACATACGACGTATTGTAGAACAGGCCTAAGGCCCCTTCTACAATACGTCGTATGTCAGGTCGTAAGCCGTAAGTCGCAAAAATTGACCAATTACAATAGAATATTTTTCTTACATTCAATTGTGATTGGTCAATTCTTACGACATACGATTTACGACCCGACATACGATGTATTGTAGAAGGGGCCTAAGTCTTGTAAGAACTTATGATTTGGTGATTATAAGTGTCGGTCCACAATGAGGATTTTAAGCTTTAAGCAGTAAGAAATAGACCAATCGTAGTCGAATATGAGGAGAATAATCGATTGTAATTCGATATCAATCAATATCTTACGGCGTAAGATTTAAAGTTCTTATTGTGAACCGACACTAAGGGACACTGTCTACAATACGTCGTATGTCAGATCGTAAACCGTAAATCGTAAGAATTGACCAATCACAGTTGAATATAAGAAAAATATTCGACTATGATTGGTCAATTCTTAGTATGATATGAGTAGTGACTAACGGCTTATTGTAGAAAGCCCTTAAAGTGTCGTCTACAATAAGACTTAAGACTTAAGATTTAAGAAAATTGACTAATTATAGTCGATTATTCATTTCACGTGAGAAGAATAATCAATTATGTTTGGCCAATTTTCTTAAATCTTAAATTTTAAGTCTCATTGTAGACGTCGCTTAATCAATATTTATTCAATATCTTTACAGACTTCTTGCTAGCTGTAAGACTTATGAGAAATCGTAGATTTCTATGAATGATCTTACGTCTTACGGCACGTATAGAATTCCAGTCATAAGTTCTTACAAGTCTTAAGCCTATTCTACAATACATTGGGTCATAAGCCATAAGAATTGACCAATCACAATCGAATACTATTCTTACATTCAGATGTAATTAGTCAATTTTTACGGCTTACGACTCGACATACAACGTATTGTAGAATGGGCTTTAAAGGTCTATCTACAATGAGACAGAGAGAGTAAGAAATAAGTCATAAGACATAAGAAATTGATCAATCACAATGGATTATTCTTCTCATGTTCGACTGTGATTGATCAATTTCTTACGACTTGCTAGGGTAACTGTCCCTATTTAGTGTGCCTGTACGTTTTAATGTGCTTTTATATTTAAATAAGCCATAAAAATAAACTGGTACAAATAAATAGACCGTGTTTTTTTTATTAAATTAATACTTTAACTCAATAAAAAAAAACACTGTCTATTTATTTGTACCAGTTTATTTTTATGACTTATTTAAATATAAAAGCACACTAGGGACGTACAGGTACACTAATAAGGACAGTTACCCTATTCTCATTATAGATGGACCTTTAGGAAAACAAGTTACATGCCTTTACCATTCTGTTTAGAACTGACCAATAAATCAATACATTTGTTGTAAGTATAATTACGTCACGTGATTGTGTTACAGTACATATTATCGTGTAAAATTCTGCCACAGGAGGAGGATAATCGCAACGGGGAAATATTACATTTTTGATTGAAGTTTAGTGAAGTTGCAGTGTGAATCAGAAAAAAGTGTGAATGTGTATCTCTCTCCCTCTCTCTTTCTCTCTGCCATTATTGTTGCAAAGACTTGTGAACGTTGAACTCGCGGTGAAAAATCTGTGCGGTGACTGTGCGTAAAAATGCGACAACAGATAGCGTGCCGCGAGGTGCCACGAGTCTTTCACATAAGCGACGATCCAGAAGGTGGTCAGGGAGAGGAGAGGAGAGCGCGCGACCCCCGAGGATTGTGTCACGCGCGCCGCGTGCGTTCAAAATGGCGGGCGCGATTAGTAAACAAGGTGGTCAAGGTTCTAACCTCTTCCCACGCCGGAATCGGGCGTTCCATCTAGGAGATCCCTCGTCCCCGACCGTGCGCGCGGGCGGTCCGGTCGAGCATGGGGGGACGACGGTCGTCGGGACGCGGCACCCCGGGTGCCGCGCGCATTCGCCCCCCGCGAGCGGAAGCACGAGCGGGGCTCGGCTCGGGCCCGCGAGAGTCGGCGAGTACGACGGAAGATGGAGCGTGTGTTTACATCGGTGTTCTGCCTGTGTATTGAGCACGGCAGTTCACTCGGGGTCATTGGGCGAGCGAACTCACGCGCGCGCGCGCGCGCGCTGCATAATAATTGCATCGCGGAATTGTTGCGATACCGCGACGTGTTTGTGTGCGATATTGTCGTGTAATAACGCCGTGTAACCTCGGTCGGAAGACGAGAGCGGAGGGAGAGGGAGGGAGAAAGAGTGAGATAGAAAAACGTCGTCGTTGCCGTGCCGTCGACGAGCGGCCCCGCGACTCCGCTCGCGCGCGTACTCGAGTCCGTGGAGGTCGTGGCGAGCAGGAGGCATTGAGGTTATGTTTGTTTTTTCCTCGGCGAGGCGCCTTACGGGCAACGAGCGACGGAAGGGTGTAACGTGACATCGTAAATGGCACGTCGTGACGGCCCGCCTCAGCGTGCGTTGATCCTACTCCTCGTTTTTGTCAAAACGGTTTGAGAACGTTCAAAGAATTGTACTTTCCTCCCCATCGGGGGAATGATTTCCCGATCGTGTGCGTTAAAGAAATAACGGTTTTTTTTCTCTTATTGCCATGCCGTTGGCTAGCCATTGTTATGTAAAATAATGGACATTTTTGTATTTTACAATTGAGTATCAGGATTGACCGTTAATGTTGAATGCAAATTAAGAAACGGAAAAACGCCAGTACAGTCCAAGCGAATCTTGTTGCTCGATAATATTATATACCAGGGTTGCCGTAGATTTCAAGATTACGTCTATATGGATTATTTACGTGAAATCTACATGATGTTTGCATGGTCTTTCTGCTACATAGACAATCTAGACTTGTAAACTATGTAGAATATTGTAAATTGTATCACTAATATATAAAATGTAAAAGAATTAAATTATAGAGCAGTCTCTATCCACAGTAGAAATGTCCAAAATGTATCTAGGAATAGGCTAAAGATACCACGACATCTTTAGGACATTTTTGATGTATTTTGAACATTAATTTAATTACGAGATTAAGATTAAGAATGTAACCAGAGAATTTTTCTTACTCAAATGGTAGTTTTTTTTTTTACATAAACGTTAAATTATATGTATTTATTAAATGAATAAATATAATCTCCTGACTGTCTACATAGATGACACTTATACAATAGTTTATATTGTCTACACGTAAACGTAGAGTATTATATTTTATGCGTAGATAAACAACCCTGTTATATACTGTGTGAATCTTTAATTTTATCAGTTCAAAAAATCTTAACGTGGGAGACGTATTCAAACTTGACACTAACCGTTCGATATGCTCGTGAATACTTTCAGTTCCCAGTCGTTGGACAAGCAGGAGAAGCCCCGTAAACCGAAGCGTGGCTCGTCCAATAGCCAATCATCACTGCCGCAATCGCAGACCGCGGTCCTGTCGGTCGTAACTTCGGTCGTAACCAGCACCCCAGTCGTGACGACGTCCAAGAGAGGCGCGAGGAACAATCATCAGACCCCACCGCCCGCCGCCACGGTCGCCCCGGTGTCGTCGATTATTCAGGGCCCGGCGTCGGCCACCGTCGGCCACTTCAGCAGCATCAACAGCACGGGCACGCTGAACATCATGGGGCCGACCGTCAAGGAGTCGCCGCCTAGCAGCCCTGGATCGGAGAGTATGAGCAGCAGCACAGGCAAACGTAAGAGGAAAGCTGCCGCATCCACGCCCATTCCGTCTGCGTCGACCACACCGACTGCTCTCGCCAGCGCCCCGATAAAGGAGGAGAACAACGTGAAGCTGTAAGAAATTTGCGAAGAGGAGAAAACGTGTCTTCGTCGTATCGATTGGACAAACGCGGGAATAATGTGCGAATGTCTCTCTTCTGTTCTTAGATTTCAAAATGGAGTCAGTGCACCGCACATGCTGGGAAATCAGTTGAATCCCACTTCGACGATGGCACAAAAGATGTCGGACACGCTCTCGCAGGAGCTCGAGGCTCATTCCATTTTTACAGAGGCGAGTAACTCGAATACAAACTTGATCGGACCACAGCTGCACAATCGAGTAATAGCATCTGTACGTAAAAGGAAATCAACTTGTATTGTCATATTGAATTTGAAGTCACATAAAACCGTAATCGCACTAGCGATTGAGATTGATATTGGATTGGAATTTGATCAAAGCAAAATTTATTGAAATTGATACTATTTATTTTTCTTCTAATTGATCAAGTTCCAATCCAATCTCAATCTCAATCGCTAGTGTAATTGCGGCTTAAATCACGTTGATTATATGGTGTCATGAATTCTCTTTTTCCTTATGAATTGCATTTAGGACAAATTTTTTAAGATTTTTTTTTGTTCTCAAGCAGATACGATCTAGCCAAACGGTCGTACCGCCCACTTCGTTCACTTCAGTTTTCTCAAGCAGCGCGATTGGCACGGGTTTTAATACTGCGGCTAACACCAGTGGAACTTTAGGCAGTGGAACAGTTCCGCAGACGCTCGATCAGCTGCTGGAGAGACAATGGGAGCAGGGAAGTCAATTCCTAATGGAGCAAGCCCAGCACTTTGACAGTGAGTATATACGGCAAGAGAGAAAGAAAAAGAACGTTGCATTGGTTTAAAGAGGGAAGACCCACAGATTTCTATAGAACAGATTGCTAACACGCTATAGTTTGTTACCAGTTATGTTGAAGCCATATTTATCCGGTAATTACGTACAGTGCTTTATGAAGTGGTGTTAGTGTACATTTAATAATAGTTGGTAAAAATTTTGACGTTTTGGAATGTAATCCATTACCGGGTAAAGATGACACTACTACCCCCTCTCCTGAGTTATTTGGCTTCACTTCAGTTCTCGGAGCTAGCGATCTATGGTATATAGAAATCTATGGGAAGACTATGCTTCATTTTTTCGCGATTGAAAATGTCATCGAAAGAAGCTGCATGCCACGCTTTACGATATACTTTTGTCTCGTAAACGAAAACTCGTCTTATTTAAAAATTCGCCATTTCCGACGATACGCCGCTTTAGCCTCTTAACAGAAAGTGAGCGTTTGATACTTAGATGAAACGTGATCCAGCAACGTTATCGAAATCTGTTGCAGTTGCATCCCTGCTTTCCTGCCTACATCAATTGAGAGCTGAGAACCTTAGGCTAGAAGAACATGTAAATAATCTCCTGCAAAGGAGAGACCATTTATTGGCTGTGAATGCTAGACTCGCTATTCCGTTGACAGGTCAACCTAGTTCACACCCAGGTTAGTTAGATCGGCCATTTGACGATATGTATCTCGTTTATGAAGGGACAATATGTGCGCATAATGTGCTTTTTTCTGTTATTTTTAGTGAATAATATACATCCAACGGTGAATCCGTCTCATCCTAGTGTCTCGCACTCGGAAGTACCACCCGGCGCCCCAGCACCGGTGTCTAGAGTGAGTCGCGAACCGCGAGTGAACAACACGTACTTGCCGCACTCCAGTTCCGGCGGTCATCCGACGACATTGGAGAATGGTCTGCCGCCGGACCCTTCGCCGCCTGCGGCCGCTTCTCTCGCTCAGTATCACCGAGGATCACTGGTTGCGCCTCAACCGAGCCCGACAATGAGGTAACGCGTCTGTTCTTTGCAAAAAAAATATTGTTGATACGATCGGTCCAAATTTGTTGTTCATTCTCGCGATGAAATTTAGGCACAGTCCGGCCGGAGCCGGATATCTTCAGGGTCAACCGAGCAACATAGTATCGCCAGCGCCGGCGAACACTTCTAGCGTAGTACGGAATTCGTCTGTCACGCCAGATCCATTACGTGGAGTGCCGAGGTGAGTCAGTAATATCTTCACCTTAGCCTTATTCCGTTTATCTTGTTTATGTAAATACATGGAAAATAAGATCAAAGATCTCGATATGTGAGACAAGGGTTAGGATGAATCGGTCTAAGAATCGACCGCTCTTGTACGGAATAGGTGATTTGCTTCGAACTTCGAAGCTTCGAAGATTCGAAGCTTCGGAATTAAAATCTTTGAATTCTTTCGAAGCTTCGAAGTTTCGAAAAATACATTTGTGCAAATAAATTTACAAATATTGTAAATAAAAAGGATTAATATATGTATAAGCTCAAAATGTATATACGTAATTATATCTAAAAAATTTGAAAGTAATGAACCTAAAATATTACAAGTTAATAATTAAACTTAATAATGATCAATAAAACAAATTAAGAAAATTCAAAAAAGTAAAAATAAATTTATTCTTAAATGAACAAAAATATAACAAATTAATATAATTGTTTTGGCGTTATTAAATCTTCCTCTGCATGAAACAATCTTAAAAACAGAAAATTTAAAATCGTAAAGTTAATATAAATAATTAATTTTTTAATTAAATTTGCACGAATGTATTTTTCGCAACTTCGAAATTTCGAATATTCGAAGTAAGTAAAAAGTAACAGCTCTACTATGGAACCTCGCGTCACTACTTACCTCATTACTAAATTTTTATTGATTGTCAGGTCGGCGTCGCAGCCGTCGAGTAGTTACATGCCGTCGATGTATCAGCCCACCATGTCCAGCCTCACCAGTAACCAGGTGGGCGGGGTTCATAATCTTCATTCGCATGGGCCTTCGCCGACTAGCCACGGGCCGCCGGGCAAGCCCAGCTGAAGGTAGATACAAACTCGACGTGATAGCAGCGAATTTTATAATAATTATTAGAATAAAACGAGTTTCGTTGCCACATACGTTATTCAAACGTCAAAGGACCCAATCTCATCGTAAGAGAGACCTAACTGCGCTTCTTCGCAAGATATTAACCGGATATACATTTTTCTACGCCATGTTTATCGGTAAACCGTTTTCTTACTTACGAAAAGAAATGAAATCGAATCGCTTTAGTGATGTCGATTGCAGTTTACAATGTACAGACATATATCTCGATCTTTTCACAAAGTATCTTAGTGTTACATATGTATCAGTCGTGTATACATTGTATAAATCTAAGTATTTTGCACTTAGCTGACAGCGACTTACCGTGGATCTCATTGAAACGCTGTGTACGTGTTTGCATCAAATCGAGTACTCAGTTTTTTTTGCGATTTTCTTGTTTTCACCTTGTTAGATTTTTATATATACGAGTTATATGTGCATTGCAACTGTAACAATGTAACAATATACTGGAGGCTCAAATAGGATGCATAATAATGTAAAAAGTTGCAATTCAAAACGAAGAAGCAGTTAGGAAAATTTATATCCCCTAGATTCCTCTAACATTAAGGACATTTCATCATGAAGTAATCATCATTCAATTTTAATAATTTGTTAGAAATGCTAAATTAAAATGTATCGCTGGAACATTATTATAACGTAACATTGGCATTTTTTTTCTTTAATGACAAAAATCAGGCACGTTTGAGACATACTCTTTATCTCTCTTTGTAGGCATCATCATTGAACAGCAAATCCACAGATGTACAAATCTTAGACTGTAAGTTAATCTATCGCGTTAAATAGCAATAATACAGTAGGTGTACATTCTAACGACGGTAACTGCGTGTATTTCTGGTGGTGCGATAAAAGGATTACGCGAAATTTCGGTAATTTCCAGTAATTAAAGGAAAGATAAAAAAAGGGCAAACAAAATTTGCATAATCGGTAATCGAGAGAAGAAAAAATTGGATTGATCACCGGTTACATTGATTTCGACAAGCTTTGTCATGTATGCCAACAATTCCTGATTATACATAAACGTTTTGTAAGAAACGCAATTTAAAAGCCGACGTGCTTTACTTGTGCAGCTTTCCAATATTTCTTTAGCGTACCACTGTTGAGATGTACCGCAGCGTGTGTACTATATGACAATGATGATATCGAGTGCAACCTATTTCAAAGCTAATTTAATGTATATTCTAATCTTATATACACACGTAAAAAGGGGGGGGGGGTTGAGAATACCCAACATGTACAAGACGAGCACTGCCTTTCGCCAACAAGAGCTGTGAAGTAGGTTGATCGCAATCGAACATTTTCTAGCGAACGCATGATCGTTTCGTTTAACTTCATCTCTGCCGTCCCTTCATCCCATTCCCCCTCTTCACTTAACTTTCCTATTCAAACCTGTAGATTTTATCGATACTTGGCCGTCATAAGTTCTCGAGGAATGTGAATAAAAGGAGATTTTGTGCCATCGTTTGATCTACTATAAAATTACGAGACAAATAATATTCCGATCTACCAATTATGTTGACAATATTTATATTACTTTATTGCATATTAACATTGGTGGCAATGACTCCGTGGTCGATAATATTATTTGTACCTCAACTATTACAGAAAATAGACTTATAATTGCACGTATAGAATAATTTATATATTGAAGTTTGATATTTTACAATCAGTGAAAAATTAATTTTTACTGATTTAAACAATTGATTTATATAATTTCTATTCGTCAATTTACAAAGTCCATTTTTCTTAGTACACATGATATACACAATTGGATTATTTATGTTTTCTTAGTACATGCGATTAGGTCATTCGTGTTGACTGCAATTAGTTATAACATTTATACATAATTCTTTTAAACACACAACTTTATAAATACTTTTTAAAGATATTATAAAGTACATGTTAAAGAATCAGAACTTTTTGGATATTTGTAAAAGTGATAAAAATTAATCGAGACGTCATCATATGTAGTAAAGGAAGATCATTGTGTGTAATAAGAATTAATTATTTAATTTAATTTATTTAACTAATTATATTATTCAATATATTGAACAAATTAAATTAAATAATTAAATTAAAACTATTTATAAATTTATATATGAAACAGAATCTTCCACGAGAATGATTGTGACGTTGTAAATTATAATATGTTTTAAATGAAATTGTAGCTGTAATTATTTGAGGAGGCACAATGAGAAATTACAAACAAGACCGAACCACGGCACAGATCTTCATAATGCAAATATTTAAAAACTTGTGAATACTTGTGCGATACATATTATATATGTACATGTGTATGTATTGAGATCGCCACACGCGCGAGTATAATGTCCTGTAAGATATCGGGATACGCACGAATCATATAAAAGTCGGAGATACATTGCTTAAGGACGCTGTAATATGCGTGTATGTCGAAATTGAAGTTAGTTCATTTCGCTGCGTTTTCCGTGAGGGTAACCTTCAATTTTTCTATTTGCACCATCATTGTTGTATGATTTCCGAGAGCGTGTGCGCGACGCTGTATGCAAATCGCAAAATCAAAAAGTGCTAGACAGTAGAACATTTTTAGGAGATAAGACTTGGTAGGGAAAAAAAAGCGTAAGGTATTCCGCTCAAAGGCTACGGTATATATGATAAAATGTATGTAGCTCGTTTGTAAGTCGGCGAAGAAATTTGCATGTGATACTGCAAGCAAATCACAGAATGACATGCAATCTAAAACGACAGTTGTGAAGGGAGGGGGAAGAAAAGAGAATCGACAAGTGTCCGTTGCGATCGGCCTGAATGCATAATTCACGGATAACGTCTCGTCGTTGTCGTGTCGTGTTGAAATTGCGGAAAAACGGAGGAAAGGATGGGCAATAATGTCTGTCCGACATTAGACGTCGAAAAGGTGAATTGAGGGGAGGTACACTCGCAGGATAATAACGTCCCGTGCTGTCGCTTTATTTTTGCACCGTGGTTACGCGCATAATACGAGATTTCTCAGCCTCGCAGAAACTAGTTAAACGAATGAACTATATAAATATAAATGATATATGCGTACGTATGTTCGAATTTGTCGTACAAAACACTGAAATTTTCCCGAGACCACCTGCCAGCGATTACGATGTGTACTTGTTTGTCGAGCGGCGCAGAAAGAGCTTGGAGAGAGTTTTTACGAAGAGGATCGACTGATTACATTTTTACCGCATTGTGTTCTTTGTCGTCCGCGACGATGTGTGTTCGCTAAATATCTATGTGTATCAATTTTCCCTTCCGCATTTTTATTTTACAAGACCCTAGGGTGTAATGCGTTTTACGTAAAAGTATTAGCTCGCATCGACTCGAACGACACGTTAGAGGTGGTCGAGGGACAGATAGGATAAAGTAAGGGAATCGATTGTATTGCCGACTAAAATTTGTAAGTCCGATTAGCAATTAGAGATGGGATTTTTAAGCGGAAAAAGAAGAACTCTAATTAGGGATCTAGGTTTATATAAATTGTACGATAAAAGTAATATTGTATATTCGACGAGAGCGAGGTGCGAGGAGGGGTATAGACATGAAAACACCAAACCTACAGAATAGCTTATCACCACTCAGGGAGAATCAGTTTAACTACCCAAAATTCTGCCGAGTTTTCCTTGTGGGCGTCGATTGTGCGCGCGAGTACGTGACAACCAATTGTCGAATTATCATGCAATCTTGAGAGCCATATTTATTATTGCGTCATTTTTTTTGTTGCTATATGAGACATGCTTGTGAAATAGTCATGATCGCGAAATAATAAATATAAAATTAATTATGCTATCAGATATCATTTCATCGTTATATTTTTGTCTGAATTTGAAATTTTTGCTTCGAATATCTCAAGCCCCTATACGGGCTTATGAGTTTGTATTTCGCACGACAATCCAGTCACGGTGTTTTCGAAAGACAGTTCGGTGTTCACAGCCTCTCAAGAATGCACGATGAGAAGTGTCGAACTCCAATGCGTATTGCTCGTATTGATTTGGTGAATTTCATGATTGACGACCTTGAAAGTTCGCTAGGATTTCTAAAAAGAAAGAGAAAAAAAAACAAAAAAAAAAGAGAAAACGCGTGATCTTGCGACATCGCGTTTGTACTATTGAAGAGTATTTTATGCATTATCAATATTACGACTGTATTGTTAGGGAATATATTATATATACGGTACGTGCGAGAGGCAATTACGGAGAAAATAAAATGGCAAGGAAACAGTTGTACGATATCCTAGCAGAGAAAGAGACGGAAGAAAAGAGGGAGCTGGGAGGGGGGGGGGAAATCGAAGTCACAGAGCAGTACGATGATATTTTTTCACAGCTGATCAGTGCCAAATTTTTTCAATCGAATCATTGAGAACTTCTCGATTCCTTAGGCGACTTTCGTGTCGAAGCGTACGCGTAGAACGTAGGAGAGAACCCGGCGATATTGCGAGGCGAAAGGAAGAAAAAAAGAAGAAACTCTATTTGCACATCTATTTAGTCATTGACACGGATAGGAGTCGATCGCGTCATCATCATCATCATCATCATCGTCATCGCATTGTGTGTGTGTGTGCATGCATGTGTGTATGTATATATATATATATATATATATGTGAGTCGGTGAGGCTTTTCTTTCCCTTCGAGACTGCCAGCGTCGATCATTATTTTTTGTTGTTGTAACTTCCCGTTGAATTACCTATCGTTGTGTCGCGTCATTTCTGCCAGGTGGTGCAAGGAAGAAGAGAGAAGAGGATCGGTCGCGGTTGTTTCTCTACGCTTCTGTGTTCAATCTCCAACTGCCAGAGATACAAAGCAAAGCAATTGTGTTCCTAATTATCCGAGAATCGGAATCTCGCGTCCGCGCGACAGCGTTTCATTAGATAAAACTTCCTGTTTTTTTTTGTTTTTTTTCTTTTCGTATCCAAAGCCTTCTCCGACGGCGCGGAGAAGATGGAGAAATTCATCATTGACGGTCACATCGACGTAGCGATTGTGCGCGTAGATTTTACTTTCGTAGATAAGGGATCGTATCTAAGAGCGATGCGTTAAATCTTATGTAATGGACACTTTTACCAAATAAATTGTCACTTTCCGAGTACGAGTATATTTTTACCGTGTTCCCAAGATTAGGAAAAAAAAATAAACGTTTCTCCGAGATCGTCTCTCCTTCGCATGACTTTTCGTAGTTTCACGTTTTACAACTTACTTAATTCTCCGTAAAGTAACTTGCTCGTAAGGATTTCTGATTTATTCTTTCATCAAACAGTTAATAATCTAAATAAAATTAATTTTGTTCACAGATACTACTTGATATGTAAATAATTAAATTAATCAGTTTTGTCAAAATCATTCTTAAATTCTGATTAAATGATACACTTAGCATCAAATATAACTAAAAGTTTTGCATTCGTGTTTCATGTTTAGGATCAAATTGCCGGAAATACGTATTTGAGCCGCTTCTCGATTAAAGACAAAGGGAGGATTCAATGAATTGTTGTCTTGTTTCAAAAATTTTGTTCCCCCTCGATTTTCCAATTGTATTATTTGTAACTCAAACGAGAAATGTAAACACTGTGCGATACAATTTTGTAATGTAATTGTGCATACAAAGCATGTAATAAAAGAAAACTAAACAAGACTAGGATAATCTCGATTCACTTCGGCAATCTTACGATTCTCTTAATTTTGTCATGTAACAATCGATTTTGAGTAGTGACAAGTTTAATTAATACATAATCTATATCAGTCGCTGAAAATTATTGGCGTTATTATATGTATGTTCTTTTTTTATTCATAAATCTACGTTATATATATTATGCCAACAGTTAATTGACGACTATTGCTTCTATACGAAAGAAAATATAGAGTGACACGCAAGAGTTACTTGAAATATTCTACTAAAAATTTGCGCGCTTTATTAAATAGATATACGTATAATTTCTATCGCGGATACAATATGGATATAAGAAAAAAATTGTCACGCAAGCGTTGTCACTGTCGCGTCTCGCTTGCCTTAAGTTTTTCACGAGCTTTGTAATTCGGTATCTTTTTAGTGTATATATATATATATATATATATATATATATATATGAATTATTTGTGAAATGTCGAGCCACAATCTCGGAATAAAAATATGCGATCGACTCGAAGTGGACAGCCGAGAGAAAAAGATATACCTATATCGCGAGGTCGTTCTATCACACAAGGCTCACGATATTATTTTTGTGCTGAGGGAAGCACAAGAAGCTTCCTCGACTTTCTCGTGGCCACAAACACACGACAATCCGAAGACCGCGCGGACAATTCCGCGCGGCGCTCTCTCTCTCTCTCTCTCTCTCTCTCTCTCTCTCTCCCCTCCTCCCTCTCTATCCTTCTCTCTCTTCCTATGCGACCAACGATCGTGGGAAGTCTCACCTGCGACCTCGTCTCCGACGAATCAATATTATACGAAAGCATGCGAGCAAGCCGTGGATAACGTCGAAGACGAGTCTCTTGGCGAGGCGAGGAGAGAAAGCCGCAATCGCCCGCTGTCTTTCTCGATTGCGAGCAAAATCATACGTTGTATCGGGAGATTATATCAATCTTCGCTTTAGGGAGTGAAGATTCGATTGTATTTAACGCATTTATTCACTTGGACTCCAAATAGACTCCTGTAATCCCTTTCTTTCGTAATTTCTTCTTTGCATGTCTATTTACGAAATGATTCGACGTAGAAATTATTTTCAATTCGGTTGGAAACTAAAAGTATAATAAGCTGAGAACAGAAAGCGCAAGCAATACAAACTTAGATGTGAATATTGACGGAAGAAAGAAGTATATTAAAATGTAGGATGTAATCTCGTCTTTACTATATTATATTTAATATAATTAATTAATTAACGGATCGATTATCCTTTTCCGCATTGAATTACAATATATATAAAAAAATGTAAGATTTAGAATAAATTCTGATTTTTTAACAGAAGATTTGACTGATTTTTGTTTGCTGATAAATTATTTGTATTTTGTAAAGTTTTCATAATAATAAATTTTAACAATAATTTATATTACGTTGTATATCTGCGCGCGCACGTTTTCCCTCTTCGTATCAATGGAGGGTCCATTGTTACGGCATTAGGCTCGTCGCGACATTGTCCTATGTAAAATGTGAATAGGATTTCATTGAGAAGGTTATACACTATGAGTTTTCACGCCGGATTTAACGGCAGATTTTAGATACTTATCGTAGCCGATAAATTTGCGCTCGGTGCGATTTTATCAATCATCCGAGGGGAATCGCGAATTTTTCGTCCGCTCATTCTGGATGTCGAGAATTAGAGATTAAGTCAGCTTCCTCTAATTATTACGAGTACTAAATAATTGCGAATTTTTTTATTGAAGCTACAGATTCGAATTATAATTAATTGATAATTAGTCGCATTTTTATGAGGAAAATTAATTAACAAAAAAAGAAGAAAGTTGATACAATAAAGCAGATATAATATATGAACTTTGTATTTTCTACTTAATTTATTTCAAAATTACATATATCAGTTTTATTAACTTATTTTCTACATATCGTATAATTATGTAGAAAGATTCGCTAAAGGTTTATGAAAGGATATACCGTGAATATTTATAATTGTAGTACAAATCGGTTTTATAATCTTGCAAACATTTCTCAACGTGTTATAATTTATGTCACCATTTTAGCAAGTAAATTTTATATTAAAGTGAATTATAGCGAATTTTATAAGTATAAACATGTACTGCGTATGTCTATCTTAAATTTGTTTCTGTATTAAAAGATTAATAAACGCTGACATCTTCGTTTTAATTTGCATGTTAGTTTGGTCTAATTTCACTGAATTTTTGATTGTTATTACAAGGACGAGCTTGTCTGTTATATTGTTAAAATTTTATATTCTATATTTTTTCGTGTTTCAGTACTCTTGCGTTTTTTATATATTCTGTAGAGATTTTAAAAAATCTTGTTCCTTCCCTTGGAAAGCATTTGTTCATATTCTTTTTTTTTAACATCACTGTCTCGCCGTCTCTCTCTTTGTCTCTTTCCCTTCAAAAACGTGTCATTCGTCACGATCGTGGCACCGCACGGGGATTATATTTATGATCGGGCTTAAATCCCCAAAAAGAGATAATTGGAATATAATAAAGCTCGCAGATCGAGAAGAGCTCGAAAGTGCTAGCGATACTTCTGGGAGAGGGGAGGGGATGACGGACAACCACTCGGAGGGTGCAGCTGCCTAGATATTTGCGTGTTCCAGTTTCATCCCCATGGGGAGACGAGACGAACTGCAGGGTGGATAGATGCTCTCTTTGACTCAACTCTGCACCACTTGAATCTCTCTCTCTCTCTCTCTCTCTCGTCTATCTCGTCTATCTCATACGCACTCGTACGAGAGAAAGGATGCATTCAAGTTCTGTACTTTGTATAAATTTCAGACGTAAATCCGATAGAATACATGAATATTCGCAAATTATACAAATTTACCTTTCATCAAATTTGCTTTTAATATCTAAATTATTATTCAATGCTCTTTGGTTCTGTTAAAGATTGTGTTTTCCTGTTGAATTTTCTTATTGTTTTCTTAAAATTTTAGCGCATAGAACGTGAATTAATCTTAAAAATTATTTATATATATAAGAAAGTATAATTAGCAAATAAAATTTAATAAGTAATAATATCAAATTTAAATAATTTGTATTAGGAATGAAGTAATATTTGAAATGATAAAGTTTTATGAAATTAATTAATACTAATTTATAAATTTATTAATGATAAACATTAGTGCCAGCAATTGCGGTTAAACTAAAAATCATAAATAAATTTTTTGTAATTATGAAATAATTAGATTATTAAATTAACACTTATTATAAAATTATTTAGATTAATAAAAATATAATATAGTAAAATGTGTAATTTTTAATTTGTTTAAATAAATGTATATTAGAAATTTTATTAAATTAAGAATTAAATTAGGATTAGATATCCTATTATTGTAATTAACAAAATATAATTAAAATAGTTCATAATAGTAAAATATTAAAAAATAGTTCAATTATATGATTCTTAAAAATTCTTTGGAAAAAGAATAAAAATTAAAAATCATGTTTTTTGTTAAATTTTTTTGTCATTAAAAAAAAATACTTTTAGCGTATAGTATACGAATTTTTCTTAAAGTTATATGTTATATATATGCGAAATTATTTCAATTATACGGTTTTTATAGTTTTTTTTTGTAGGGGGATATATGTACATGACAGAGAGAAGGGCGAAGTGTTATATCTCCATTCGGGCGCTATTACATCTCCACGTTACGTTGTAACGCGCGGACGTCGGGTACCATTATTGCGACAGGAGAATCGAGAATTAATACTTTATTTGTGTGTCACTCCAGCTGCGAGGATCAACACAAGTGCACCCCTCGCGACAAGAGGGGTGTACCTTTAATGCGCGGCTCCGCTGAAGGGTGGGACAGGGGGTTCCGGATTCTATGGTTTGTTAATTTTCACGGGATCATCATACCGTGACGTTAGAGTAGATTAGGCTCAATGCGAAGCACTGAACTTTCGCGCCTCTCAATGACCGCTTCTTTCTGCACGGTTGTGGCCGACATTTCGGTTACTGCCGCGAATAAACTGCTAATTCATCGTAACCCTTTACAGACTCTTTTCTGAATAATGATTGCTAAAAGACGACGGAAAAAAAACCATCGCAAGTCATTGTATCTTGCAACATTCGTGGCGCACGAAATGAGATTTAAAGGAGAATGTTAAAAAAGGGCCGATATTAGCCTCCAAAGGTGTAAATAAAAATTATAGTGTTTTTTATAAATTTTTTTTGTTAAAAAGCGCTACGAACTTTTTTAAAATATTAGTTCCATCGTATTCAGGAGATCAAAATTTATAAAAACACTATTGTTTTTACTTACACCTTTGGGGATTAAAATCGGCCCTTTTTTAATATCCTCCTTTGATTTTTGATGAGAAATATTAATATATCTTCTTTACATTTTAAAGATACGAATTATGCGAATATTACATCGCTTATATTAATGTATAATTTTTTTAAAACGAATCTATATGCTTTTTTACTATTTGGTTATTACTTGGCTCGCGTGTATTAGCTCGGGGTTAAAAAAAATCGTTCACCCTGATCGAGCGTGCGAGCGATAAGGGCAGGTGTATCGACACACCTGCGTCAACCCAGATAAGCTCTCGGTCACTCGAACGCTGTATAAACCGATTCATATTCTCTCTCTTGAGAGTATATTTGATAAGAACTGCTTTGATTACCACAGTCTTTCTTTAATATTAATGTTATTTCTTATCGCCATTTACGGATATTATTTTCAAATTAACTAGTTTCCCTTGTATAAAACAAAAAAGCCACAATTACTAGTTTTTTTTTCGAAATTTGAACAGATTCTACGACAATTCTCATGTTGATTATTATCTTAAAAAATCTATTTTTTTTTAATTTCTATTTTAATATTATATACTTTTAAAATATAAGAACTTACTTTTAAATATACTTTTTAAGTTAGATACTGTTCAGATAAAGTTGAAAGTAGATTGAATATATTAAAATTATACAATTTACGTGTTATAACAAATAGAAAAGGGATGCCTCGTCAGAAAGTAACCCGATAAATTCTTCGGATTCTTCGCAAACGCGCGCAAGAAAGATCTCGTGAAAATTTCACTTCTCGTGAAATCCTTCTTCGAAATTGGGAAATTGAGCCGAAAATTGTCAAATGCTCGACGGACGCTTTATTGCGAGAGCGGCACGGGACGTCTTATCGGACAATGAGAGTTTGGAATCGATCGGGGTTATAGGCGACTTGCCTCCTCCCCGCCTCTTGGTGCCACGAAATCGTCCCTAATTGTCCACAAATCGACGGTCACCCTCGATTTCCCGAACCGTTAAGTACAACCACCCGAGGGCGAGGGGACTGCTGTTCCACTGCCTCCCCCCCTCCGCTCGAGACGCCGAGAGGGTTCGGGTTCACCGGGCACACACCCCCAGTAGAATATGGATTCAATTACACCTCATTGTGCCGCGGTGTCTATAAACAACGCTGTTTTCACAGCTGATAGTGGCCCACCGCGCTCTGCGGGTTGCGTACTCCAAGCGAGCGCAGTGAGCGTATTGTACTTTATTTATTAATTGTTAAATCTGTCTGGCTAAAAACTTTGAATTTTAGGAAAGGCTTTAACTCTTGATTGCTTTTCAAATTTTATTTGAAAAAAATTTGTGTTTTTCACATGACCATGGAAATCTCGAGATTTTGCATCTTGTCTGTTTGACGTCTAAAAAATTACAGAAAATAAACAAGATGATATGTACGTAAATATACGTAATATTTAAATATTATAATTTAATATTTAAAGAAAGATAAAAGATATTTAAATATAAGGTAATTAATTTCCTAAAATTAATTAAAGTGTATTAATTAAATAATGAATTAAAAAATCAAAAGTATGCGAACTTTGAAGGGAATTTTAAAAAACGATGCACAAAATAGATTCGCTAGGTAGAGGCGCTTCAGCGTTATCAAGGTCACCGTCATTCCGTTCATCCAGACGGAATTGCGCATAATGAAACTCACCGATAATATAAAATCCACCGTTCAGTCGGCCGAGGGAGACCATCGTGATCGTGGTAGATCGAACAGTGTTTTCACCTCATGCAAACGCACAACGTGGAATTGAAGTTCCTCAAGTTCCTTATCTTCCGCGTTGCTCGCGGCCTCGCAAAGTTGCTAATGACGATAATGATGTGCGATAATAGACCTCCGCAGTCGGTAAGCAAGAGGGAAAGATGGAGAAAGAGAGAAAGAGAGGGAGAGCGGAAAACGGGAACTTGCGACGGCGGCGGCATCGCGAACGACGAGGAGGAAGAACCGAAGGATCGTGAGAAGACTCGCAGCCGTCGACGCCATTATCCCCGTGCGCTGAGTCGCAGGGCGCCGCGACGCCGCAATATCGACGTACCGCCCACCGCGTTTCTCTCCCCGTGTTTCCTGCTCTCTTCCTCTCGCCTTGCTGTCTCACCCAGTCTCTTTCTCTCCCGTCCGTATCCACCCCTGCTAGAACGCGAAAGGAGCATCTTTTAGGGCGTTATCAACCCTTCGGCGGTTTCGGCCATCTTGCTGCTGCTCTATTTCAAGCATAATGCCGTCGAAAGCATCGCTTCGAATCGCAAACTACGGAAAACGCGAACGAGATTTGATAACTTAAAAGCCCCGCGTTAGTAATTTTGTCGCAAATGATGACATAACTTGAATAAGTACGTTTCTCAATGTTGCGAAAATTGACAGAAAAACTTTATTCTTTATCTCGATTTAGTCAAGTCATTTTTTTTTTAAAGTTTATCTTAATTTCGATGCGATATTTATGTTAACTGATGAAGGCGTTCGTAGACGAAATGAAATTCAATTTGCGGTGTTTATTGTCAGAAGAATTTTACTTATCGTTTTGATCTTCGAGCAAAGCGAGTGTGAGTTTTGTCCATCATTTTTGGTGGCCTGCAAGGTGAATGATAATAAACGCAATGAGGTACTCGGAACTACGTTTATTTGGCTTTGTTATTCACAGTGGCAATAATGATGCTCGCTCTGCATCATCCCTTCTATGTCCGTTAATTATGTATAAACGGTGCTTATCCCATTATAATTTGCTTATTTCGGTAATTTCTATTTACAAAGCACGTTTCGCAGAACATTCGTAAAAATGTCTCATAGATATAGACGCATAGATTCGCATCATGCAAAACAGCGAAAACTGAATTGGTCAAAATAAACGTGAATCAATTAATCTCTCCAGAAATAAAGGGAGGCACCTCGTGTAATATGGCTGAAAATTAGATGACTTTTTGGAATTTTTTTTTAGGTAACTATACAACCAATCCTTTTGAACTTTATAGGGTAATTTCTTATACTATTGAACTAACAAAAAATACCGCGTTGGCGCTGATGGTATTTGGCGGCGTGCAATGTAGCGTCGATTGTTTGACAACAAAAAATCCAAAAAGATTATTGTCTATTAGGAGTTTACGCATTAACTAAATCTATTTTTAAAGAAAATAATGCGAAATTGTGAAAATCGCGACACTTGAAAAAAGAAGGTAGCGATTTTGACGAAAATTTTTCGTGTTTATTATGCAATAAAAAATTATTTAATTGAGTATAATATTATCATAAACAGTGTTTCAAGTTATTAGGGAAGTATTTGTGCAGATGTGTGCAAAGGCCCAAGTCAATCGGATCAATAGTGTCTGAGTTAACTTGCACGCCAATTTCAAAAAACTGGTTTCGAGAAAAACGCGTTTAAAGTTTTGGGTAGGAATAACTAACAATTTTCAGGTACTTACAGCTATTTTGTCTTAATCTGCTATCCCATACAATAAACCTTCTGTTTTCTCAAAAAAATCTTGTAAATCTTGCAATTTAAAAAAGAAAAAAATCGATTTTTTTTACCCTCGTTACACGATGTGCCCCCCTAAATCGAGAGAAAAAATTATTCTTTCAGAGAAGTACCTCGTAGTCTTTTAAAATTCTGTCGAAAATATTCGGACTGCAATATTATTTAGAAAAGCAAGGTAACGAATAAGAATCACAATTTTATATTTTTAAATAAAAAATTCTTGTAACTTAAATTTTGATGGCGCGCGTATGTTTTGCAATAGCAAATTCGATTTGTTGTGCGACGCCTTTTCGACGGAGTCGCGAGAGATGTATAAACATCGGTGACCATCCCCGTCGCCCGAAAAAATCGGAGACACTTCGATGATCGTAAGATACAAATAACGAGGATCAGTGACTAGAAACGCTTTCCCTTAGACACTAAATAACACCTTAGATGAGAAACATCCTCGCGACGCGTCCGATCCTCCCTTTACGTCGTAAAAACGAAGTCAAAATTCGCCGTCTATTCGAACGTCGTCCCGTTTTTCGACGTTCGCGGATCTTCCGGCGTCCAGACCTTCGCGTACATCGTCCCGTTCGGCGAGATATCCGACTTTCTCGACCACGAGAGCGAGTGCGAGATGAACGGATTTCCACCGCTGCCTGAAAGTCGCAATTCAATGGAGATTAGCCAAAACTTGCAGAATGTGGAGTTTTGCGGTGGATTAAAATCGACTGGTGACAAGGACTTTTCTTTCTCGTGAAAAATGTGTAGAATTTCCGATTTAAAACTGCCAAAATATCGGCATTTTCACACAATAAACGTTTCAACTAATTATTGCAAATCACAATTATTGGCAATTTAAAAACCTCGAAAATTACTATAATTATTACTTGCGCGAGAATGGAGCTTGTAAATAATAGCGGTCACGCGCGATTCCCGAAATTTTTGATAATCTCTCAATTACTCCCCGGTACAATAAATTCACCTCGAAGCACCTCGTATCTAACGGGGACACCTGTCCCGGAATAAAGGGTAGATGGGTAATTACGATAAATCGACCTATGATTTTGCGCGGGGTGGAAGCGGGCCGGTCTGACGCTAATACGTTGTGCACATAATATCGAAATAGCGTGGAGGGCGGCGGTACCGTTTTGCATTATCAAATCGAATCTCGCGGCGGCGGTAGTGAAAATCGAATCATGGATTCAACGAAATTTCAGCGAGGTCCGATTTTGTTACACGTGTTGCGCGTCACGTTGTAAAATTTAAGTCATACACGTACGCTGTCATAAACTTTAAACATGACTGGCACTACAAATATAAAATACTGACAGTTCTCGACGTTAAAACTCCGTTTCGATTAGTTGCAACTCGATTTTCCTTTCAGTTAATTCATTGAAAATATGTTGAGAAAGCTAAGCAAAGTTCTATCCTTAATCTTGTACATTTTAATTTAGATTAACGTTGATTCTGGTTTTTATTCGGTGTGAATTTAATGCTAAAAACTGAGATAAATACACGGAAAGATTTTGTTAAAAGATCTAAAAATTTTGCTAAATACAGATCTGAAAATAATTTTTTGATAAATCATCGAAATAATTTGTTAGAATGTTCAAACTGATAATAAGCATTGCTATAAAACGTTTTGATATTCTAGCAATTATTTTGACTTTCGCACAAATTATTTTGATTATTGAACAAAAATTGTTTTTAGATCTGAATTTAGATCAATTTAGATCAAAATTGTTCCGTCATGTATCAAAAAGTAAATTCACCAAATTTTACCGCTATAAAAGATTCGCCGTTAATCTCAATAAAAATTTAATAATAGTTAAATTTGTCTATAAATACTATATTTTGAATAAGGATTTTTTTTAGCATCGAATTTATCGGTGTATAAGTAAATTGATTGTCGCGTTGCATTAATCGAGAACTGCCCGTGGAGATGTAATTAAAATTGGCCTCACCACGGACTATGACCTTCTTGGTTTCGTCCCGGCTGGAACACCTCGAGAGACCGCTATTGCCCGTCAAGGGGTCGTTACCCTTGTCCGCCCTGACGAGCTCGTTGAGGAAGTTTATGTAACCGATCGCCAGCTTGAGCGTGTCGACCTTCGACAATCTCTTCTCGTACGGCAAAGTTGGTATGTGAGCTCTCAAGCCCTCGAAGGCATCGTTTATGTTCTGCATACGTCTTCGCTCCCTCATATTCGCCGCCTGCCGTTGCTGCACTTGTACCTGTCTTGAACATTTTCCTGACGGTCCGCCGCGCCGGTTACTCCGACCTCGTCTACGGGCAAAAGTGGCGAACTGAATGCTGTATGAATTTCAAAGCGATCAAAAAAATTTTGATCTTACATGTGCAGTCAATATTAAAATATACTTTATCGTCATTCAATATTCAAGAAGCGTCACTTTAAACGTTTTATCATGCAGTTTGAAATTATTACCTCATACACGGAAGGAACAATTTTGCTGGATCCAAAATTGAAAATAATTTTTGTTCAATATTTTGTTCAATAGGTAATCAAAATAATTCTGTTGGAAAATCGCAATAATTGCTAGAATATCAAAACGTTTTATAGCAATACTTATAATTTTTAACTTTCGAATGAATTATTTTGATGATGGAACAAGAATTATTTTCAGATCTGTATTTAGCAAAATGTTTAGACCTTTCAACAAAATCGTTCTTTCCGTAGAGAATTTTAATATCCCTAAGCAAATCTTTTATCGAATTTTAAATCAAATTTCAAAGATTCAGCAATTCGGGAAGAAAGAACGATTCTAGATCTATAGAGAAAAGAAAGAAAAAAAAGAGAAAGAGAAAAAAGAAATCCGAGAATCCAAAGTGTAGGAAGACACTCACTCTCTCGCGTGATTCTCCTGATCGCTGCTGTAGACGCTCTCGTTGTCACTGCTGTTCTCGTCGTAGAGATAGTGCTCGCTGCCGCTGGTACTACCGGTGCTACCGGACGGATGATGGGACGATGGGATCTGCGATGGGATCACCGCCGGAAGCGTCGCCGTGGTCGGTACCCCGCAGTGCGGCGGCAACGCCGGGATAGCCGGATTGCCCAGGAAGCTGTGCGCCTCGTACATGTATTGCCGGTTCATCATATCTCGCTCGAGATTGTCCATCGAATACATGATAACGGTATCCAGTTTTGCAATAATCACTCAGCTTTGACGATTAGAGGTTTCACGGTCTTAATTACAATAATCTTTTCTCTTAGTTTGTTGTTGCTTATCGGATCTGAAGATTGATCACTATAGTTAACGAAAAATACGACTAGATTGTATGACTAGACGGCAGGTAGACTGTCGTGTACCTTACGCCATTTAATTCTTCGCTCCAGACGCTTTGAGCGATAATCGTTTAATTATCGGACGAGCCTGGCGACCGAATTAAATTCTGAATCCCCGTGGACGAGCTGGACGGTCGCATCGTTCGTTGGAATTTTCGATCGCGCCCTTGAACACGTCTCGAGGATTGGGGAGATACGATCGACACGTGTGTCAGCTAGGTAGGCGCGTGCAGGATAATATTTCTAAACAGCGGCACGTGTCTTGGCCGAAGCCATTCCGGGCACGTGTCGAGATTTGTCCAAACACTCGTTAACACTTGATGCTTCAACGCTTCGAGATACTTCGGTTCGTGTCCAACGATGCCACTTATGACATTACGATTTACTGTTTACGTCATCCCGAAGATTCTTATATTCACGATGCATGTCTGTGAGAATAATATCTCTTTATTACATATTCTTATATTTTTATTCTTTCTCGCTCGCGAGTATAAGATTCTCTTATACTTCACGCAGAATTTTAATTCACTTTTTTGCAGTTGCAGAGAAGAACAGTAGTAGAGAATTTGGACGTATTAGTTATATTGGCAACCAATTAGTTAAAATCTATTACTTAAAATCTTCTCCGTCAAAATGCTCGTTATTGCTAATATTACACTGCTGTTCGTTTTATTAAATTTTACGCGTAGCTTCGTTTATTTTTCCACTGTAAGAAACTTTTGCGTAAGATTCACGTGGAGCTTTTATCATATTGTAATTGCGTGAACTATTCCTTTGTGATTACACAGATTTCTTCGTTTATTAGTTTAAATATGGCACTCTGAATTATATTCTATTTTCGCAATTATAAACGGTTTTTTCAATGAAGACATCTGACTGAATATTATGATTGCATTTGGCCGTTCTTTCCGTATAAACTTTATTTATTTTTAAAATATCTTTAGTGCGTCATCCTTTGTATTTTGCACTGACACTTTAATTGTCTTCCTTCAGATTTGTTTGTTACACCGGTCGTCTGGATTGTCACAATTGTCATCTGCAATTCTTCCAATAGATATAGAGATCACTAAGAAAATTTGCATAAATCTTGAATATCTTAAAGGAAGTTTCCCCTAATTGCACATTGCAATTGCATTAACGTCTCAAATATTCGTGGATCGTCCAGATTGTTACGACTGTCGGTTGTGAATTTCTGTAAACAACACAGCGCCGTGTTAATTTAATTATTCTTAAGCCTTTTCTTTCAAGTTTCCATGTTAGTCTTCAGTTTCTCTCGCACTCGCACTGACAACTTATGCATTTCCCCGTAGATCCGCTCTCCACGAAAAACGTACGATTCTCCGCGGAAAACACCACCGCACGACTTCTTCGGAAATATCCTTGAATGTTCTTCTGGGGTGTTCGCCGATTTCGCGCCCGAAACGTATCGGAACCTTCCGCGGCTTCCTGTCGACCTGCAGACCACCTACCGTGCTACCGATCGTTCAGGTGGTCTCTCGCTGGACTAAAATCGAAAAGCAGCGAGAGCAGCAAGGCGGAAGCCATGCCGAGGTTGAAAGCCCAGCTACGACCCCATTCGTCGAGCGCGCGGTCGGCAGAGCCTGCCTACCCCTTGGTTGCTGGGGTAGCGGCGCCGCCTCTTCATCGATCTGATAAGGAACTCTCTCGCTCTCTGCCGTCATTTCCGTTCCTAGGAACAGCGTCCCGAAAACGCTGCCGGGAGAATCGCGGCCGATTGGAACGTACACTTTTTCGAAAATGATAACAAGATGATTCTTAATAAATTCGCGCAATTCGCGTCTGGAAAATGTTGAAAAATGGAACTGAAGTAAACTGGAACTTTATTGAAAAAAAAATCGGATTTAGAGCAGTCAAGTGGGTGTCTGTTTATCGAGCAAATGCTGAAGAATATAAAATCGTATAAGATTAAATACTTTATATCAGTTACTGAAATATAATCAAGTTGTGCCATAAAAATAATTCATATGAAATATAATAATTTATATAAAAATAATTCAATTATAATTTCTATGTGTATAATACATTAATATGGATAGTTATTTATTAGGCAACAAAATCAGGTAGCGTATAAATTAAAGTGTTTCTTTATCTATAAGAGTCATCTTGTTATCATTTTCAAGCAAGTGTACGTTCCAATCGGTTGTGATTCTCCCGGCAGCGTTTCAGGAACGGGAACGGCGGTTTTTTAAAAAGCATTGCGAAATATTTTCTTTTGATAGCATCTCTCATAGAGAGCGCCAACCAATTACATAAAATATTTTTTAGGTAAATTTATAAATTCTTTGAAATGTGAATATCCTTTTAAATATTTTTATTCAAGCTCAAAGATGTTAATCAGTAGGTAATGTTTTATTTCAGAGCCGTCAACTGTCTGTCTGTCGAAACTGTTGAATAAAAAGCGCTGACCCTTATGCCTGCTTGGCATTTTTCACGAAAAGTTTTTATCGCCGTTGGATGTTGTTCGTTATTTGTGAACTTGGCTAACCATAGGTTTTGTCCACATCGAACTTACAGAATTTTCAAGTACAGTCTATAGCGGCTTCATGAATTCGTAATTATACGACGGACGCGAACGAAAGTCCATTGCAGTGAAGAAAGCCGGCCGGTTAAAAAACCAGCGAGCGAGAGAAAATTTGCGACGCCAAACAATAAAGTGAAACGTATTAATGTTGTTTTTACACTTATACGTAGTCTTTTACCTAACACATAAATTTCGATGTATACGCAAAACGATATAATGTATGAAACATATTGTATAGAAAGATAAATGAATAAAAAGAACATTAAAATAAATAATTTGTAAAAATATATATACAGTAACATAATGATTTAGACAATTTATAATCTGTATTTTACTATTTCAGATAAAATTCTGTTTATAATTTTATGAACTGTGAAATATAAAATACATTTCAAAAATTAAAATACACGCATATACAAAGGCTTTACAGTACAAAATATAATATTTATTAGAAAATGTAAAGCCAATAAAACGAGAAAAATTTTTTTGGTTGATTAATTAATACAAAAACTGATAATTTAATAATTAACAAATTGATGGAACGTTTCGACTTACTTAGCCATCATCAGCCATATATCATACAAATTTACATTAGGGGGATCCTTCGTCACACGGGGCACATACATACATTCAGTGATTCGGGAAGAATTGCGCAGATTCAGAACACGTCTTTACATATTTAGTTAGTCTTATTGCGCGGCCACATGCTAGCAAAATTTCATATTAGTCGGACTACATAAACCGACAGATTAGGATATTACATGTTTTAGCGCTGTTTCAGTAAATTTTCCAAGGTATTTGACAAGTAATTTAAGATATCTTTAATACAATATATTAACAAGTTATAAATTTAAGATTTATAAATTTAAGATATCTTTAATACAATATATTAACAAGGTTATAAACAAGAACAATATTTTTCTAGTAAGTAAATTGTTAGCGAGTTCTGTAAAAAATAGTATAATTGTTTTCTTTTGAATTTGGAGTAGATTCGTACACAAACATGAGGGCATATCTTTCGTATATGAATATATTATTTTGTCACTTAATTAAAAAAATTATTTTAATTAAACGTTTGAATTTTTGATCTCAACATTGATTTAAATACTGAATAAAATAAAAAAGTTTATTTCATTAAGTTTATTTTATGCAGAAGTTTATAAAAAATGTTTAATTATCTACTGACAAGATTGTTTTCATTTAAATTTTAATTGTCAATAAATATTTAGAATAATAATTTTAATGTTTTATGTTTATATCCGAAGCTATCTCATGCATACATAGGTGCCCTATTACATGTACGAAGCTATCCCGCCTGAGGGGTAGATTCGTACAATTTTCAAGTTTTGTAAAAATCATCTGCGTTTAGTTATACATTAATTTATGATTTTAATTGCTTGTATTTAATTGTTTTTATTATAGCTGGATATCTGTACTATTTACTGGTACAAGCTTAAGTAGTAAAAGCATTTAAGACAGTTTGGGAAGTAAAACTTCTAAAAGCGTACGAAGGATCCCCATTTTCTCCTACAATTAAAATTGGCATTATCGACGCAGATGCTTACTCTTGTCCACTCTCGTCTAAGCTACACAGTAAGACAGACGCATTTTTCTCGCCTTCTGATTCCGTTAGACACGATACTTCTCAAAGTATGGAAACTTATAGCGTGTTCTCGTTATGACAGCTTGGAACCAGCTTCTACTCGTTTAACACACAACCGTTAATATACTCCAAACGTCAAGGATTAGATAAACGACGAAATACACACAAATACGTATACGGGGGATTAATTAGACATTGTATCATTGAATGACGATTTATGATAGTCAAGATTGTAGAACTGCGACAAACGTAAGACATCTGTGTCGATAATGTCAATTTTAATTGTAATGTAAATTTGTATGATGACTGATGATGGCTAAGTAAGCCGAAACCATCAATTTGTTAATTATTAAATTATCAGTTTTTGTATTAATTAATCAACCAAAAAAGTTTTGCTGGTTTTATTGGCCTAACTGATCTTTTCTATTTTATTGTTTTATACATACGAGCGTTAAATATCTTTTTTACTTTTTCTGCAACTTTTGGCGATCTTTTTTTCCTACTTTCTTATTCATTACTAATTCGCTTGTGTACTCGAGTTCTCTTTCGGGAAGCTATTTCAAACAGCGAAGAGAACATCGTCGAATCACGGATAAGCTCGTCGTAATAGAAAAGAAATTGGTCGCACGTGACTCGCACGTGCGGCCGCAACGTCGTAGCAAAGGGTTGCTTCCCGGGTTAACCGCTTCGGCGACATTTGGCCCTGCCAAGCGAACCTGTAATTATACGTACCGTAACAGGTACGATCTGATTTCACCAACGCGTTATTAAGCATCAGATAATAATGTTTAATAATGCACTGCGGTTATGCAATATGTTTGCCGGATGCACGCACCGTTTTCTAACCGGGCAATATTCACAGTAATTCTGTATAAAAGGTACCACGTGTCGGAAATAAAAAAAGAGTGTCACCTGTTTTCAAGGTATTTTTGTCGTGAATATATAAAAAATCACCTAATTGTAGAATCTATATTAATTACAAAAGATCTATAGAAAAAAAAATTTTATAAATAAAATAAAACTCTAACAATTGTTTATTACAAAAAAAATTTCACAAAAATTATTATAAATGAAATATGTTTTTTATCATTACGTAACGAAATTTTTAACAATTGACATATTAAAAAAAAAAGATTAATTCTTTTGACACAATAAAAATATTGATTTGTATTTTTTCTGCAATAATAATTGTGATTTCATTTAAAAAATATTTTTATAGCGCGGCAGTAATAATTACTTATTTATATTACTTAATTATTAGACATAAGATCATTACATTTTTTATCACATTATGTTACTTTACGTCTATTTTACACGTATTCAGTTGATCACATTATAATATTAAATTTACGTCTATGACTTTTTATTCTTTGATTATCAATCAATTTCTTATTACTTGAACAATTGCACTTTTTGAAAAAGCAATTTATTGAGTAACCATGCAAATCACTTGATACTTATCAGCATTTTAAATAAAGTGTTTGTTAGATATCTCAATTCAATATCGTTTCATGTATTTTTATATTTTTAGTATGTGCTGAAAGGACCCAAAAATAAGACCGAATATTTATGTTACATATAATATCAAACATATATCACACTTCATATAAATATTATAAATACATATTACACATATTATAAATATTACAAAAACCTTATAGTGCTCGTATGGGTATTTTTACTTTTGTATGATTTAATTCGTTAAAGCTTAAATATTTCGATTTTAATTAATTATTAAAATTACTTATTATAATATTTGCTATACCTACTTATTATAATAATAAACTTTTTATATTGCAGTGATCGTATTATCTTCAAATTCTATGTTCATATTTAGTATTTCTAACAGTATTTTAATATTTAATAACAGATAAATTTTTTCACGCGGGAGAAGCTCTCTTTTTTTGATAATGCCGACAGCTAATAAACTGGGCCCTGTTACAAATTTCCTTACATTTCTGGATGATTTTGGGCCTCATCTATTATATACTAGTAATTAGCAACCCGAAATTACGAGGTGAGGGTACGTCAAACCCGGATGAGTTATAGGTCCATCTGTGACGCTTCTCCGGAAAGAATCGGGAAAACGGGGCTATCAGTTCCCACGGTTGTAATTAATATCCTCATTTGTTAATAATTACATGTTGTGCTACATTAACGCTTTTCGTGTGTAGTATCACATGTGTTGAAATAATTAAAATATTTATGCTAGTTTTACTATTACATTGATGACATATATGTACAAGTAATTTTTCCAAAGCAAGATTTAAAAATTTTATCTAAAATAATTTAAAAAATAATTAATTAAAAATATAACGATTGTAAATCTGGCTACAGAAATTAGCATTAATATTTTAACAATTGTTAAAGAGAACTTTGATGATGAATTATCGGTAAATTGTATTAATTGTTTTGAAATACATTTTATCTAGAATTCATAACAGATCATAGAAAAAGATGGTTTTAATACATATTTTATGTACTTTTATATTTATATTCTGATTTAATTGTTATAAAATTCTAAATAAAATACAATTTCGAATTCCGATGCGAATTACAGATGATCTAAAATGGCTTTTAGAAAAACTAAGAACCGCTTTTCCTTTTTCCTTTTCTTTTCCAATCGCATGTACTTCAATCGAAGCGGCCGCAGCTTGTACCGGAATAATCCTAAATGAAAATACTGCGTCGGGACGGGTCCATTGTCCGGCAGAATTTTTGATCCTCGAGATCGAGAGATAACTAAAGGGGATCGGATTTAAATGGCAAAGCCCGCGTGGCCACGTGTACGCGCTTAAATGCGATTCCGTCGATGACGAGACGATTCGCGCAATCTCGCTTCGCATCGGTAATTGAATAAATATTATCCCTACGTCGAAAAAAGTCTGCCGTCGTCGTTTATAATATAAAAAGCGCACAACACGGTAAAATATGCTGGAACTTGCTGCGCCATTTTGATTTTTGAAATTATTATTATTACAAAATAAACCAAATTGTAATCAGAGTTAACAACTTACTTCTGTTCTTTTATACTTTTTTTTAAATTACTTAAAATCTATCTCAAAACGCTTTTAAGATATACGCTTTAAGCCTTTTGCGAGCTCCAAATTATATTTTAAGCTGCTGGAATAGAGAATTTTTTGAAATTTATTTACCATAAAGAAACTAGAAGAAGTTACCAAAAGGATAAGAAATTAAAAAAAATTTTATTGTTGTATTTGAAGTTAATATAATATTACAATTTCTATATATTGCATGTATTATACATTTTCATGATGATATTTTCGATTGATTTCCGAGATACACGTAAAACACAGATTTTCAATCGTAAGAAGCTCTGGATTAGCCGCTCAATGAATAAAGCGATTTTTCACGGTGTATCTTAGTAGGAGGAGAGGCCATGGCTAACACCTGGTACACGGAACAACCCATCGAAACGCATCATAAGTGTCTATTAATTTATACCCAGCGGGAGTGTGAAATCGATTTGTGTTGCACCGGGATCCGCGACGAGACATTTGCATTTTAAACGATATTTTTCCGCCCGATCATTAATCTTATCGATCAGAAAAATATTTATATTTTGTCTACGTATATTATTTTTTCAATAAATACTGCAACAATTAAAATGTATTATATTTAAATTTTAAACAAATTTGTAAATTTTTATTTGAGAGTAATATTATAATAATATTACATTTTTGTTTATTGCCGTATTTATTTAGGGATAATTTTAAATGCAGCTTTGAAATGTGTGAAAATAATAAAATTTTCGACTGTGTTCTTTCTGAATCTTAATTTATCTTGATGATAGTCTATGAATATTAATTAATCTTTAACAACAGATGAGACGAAGCGCTATAATTTAAATAAATAAATATAAAAAAAAAGGATTTTCTCTTATCGCACATTATTCCTATATTTTCAGCAATATTGTATCCCGAGCACGAGTTTCTAGAGTAATTTTCTAGAGAATGCGATTCGTGGAAAATAGCGACGATCACGAGTGCTGGAGTTCTCACTGTTCTCCCTTACACGCACTGACACAATGACGAACCGTAATAACAAATCGATTGTACGAATGCCGAAGACACCCGCTGCACCGCGGGAGGGTTGTTCCCTAGGAAAAACTGGGGAAGGCGGTGCATTGGAGCGTGGAGTGTTTTGGGGTCTCGTGCCCCCTTTTGCGCGGAGGTCGCGTGTGAGGATACCGCAGGGGGTAACATCCAGCCCCGGGTACACCGGAAACGGTTAGGCGGCACCGGATACGGGAGGCGCATTATTAGACAGGTGGCTGGGACTTCGCGGAACACGAGAATGACTAGGACACGTTCGGCCTTGTCAATGAACAAAACAGTTTGTAAAAAGTGCAATTTATATTACAAATATGTAACTTCTAAAGTAATTATGTCTATAGTATATATATATATATATATATATATATATATATGTAGTATATATATATAATTATTTATTTACACATATTATTATTTATTTACATATACAGTGAGGGATAAAAGTTCCGGAGTGGCCAATTATTTCAGAAAGTATTATATTAATTTAATGGAAAAATGTTT
>NW_012026816.1:46828-47709 GCF_000956235.1 Wasmannia auropunctata
TGCGCGGGGACGGGGGAACCGCGTCGTCGGTGCGGGATGCGTGGGGAGAGGGGAACCGCGTCGTAGGTGCGGGATGCGCGGGGACGGGGGAACCGCGTCATAGGTGCGGGATCCGCGGGGACGGAGGAACCGCGTCGCAGATACGGGTATCGCGGGGAAAGGGGAACCGCGTTCGCGCTCGCGCTTGCCGCCGCCGCCTGCGTTCGCCGCCACCGCCACCGCCGCTCGCGTTCGCCGCAGCCGCAGCCGTTGCGCACGGGCCCGTTATCGCTCGCGAAGAGGAAGGAAAAAGAAAAAAAGAATATTTTTTAAGATTAAAATACTAAAATGTTTATTTTAAAATTTATATATATAATATGATTTCTGCATATCTGTCGCCATCTGCAACAGACAAAGGAAAGAAAATTTTTAAAAAATGCGAAGAGAAGAAAGAAGGATAGCTATTTAAAAAAACTTACCCTAGTTGTAATAGGCAACCCGCCTCGTATCCGACGCCACGTCGAGGATGACGCGCAGCGGCGCCTCCTCGCACGGGCTCGCCGGTGCCTGCGGGCTGTCCCCCTGTGAGCTCGATGTCTCCTCACATGGACCCTCCACCTGCGGGCTGTCTTCCTGCGAGCTCGATGCCTCGCGCGGGCTCGTCTGCAGGCCCTCCTCCCTCGGAGGCGTCCTAGCCCTTGCGAGGGCCCACAAAATTCGCTCCTCATAGGGAGAGGCGGCTAGTCGCCTCGCCACGCGCAGCCAGTACCTGCGACTGCACTTGTCGCAAGTACTTGGCGCGAAATGCTCATCACATACAATGCACTTCATATTTAGCGTATATTTAGCGTATATTCAGCGTAAGATCCAACTGTCGCAACGACTCAATGTTAACTGACTCA
>NW_012026816.1:47916-48338 GCF_000956235.1 Wasmannia auropunctata
TACCGCTGTTCTATCAAACCGATACCCTTGTTCTATTGAATCGTCAGTCGAACCGATACTACTGATCAGTCAAACTGCCCGTCAGTTCAATCGAACCGCCTGTCGAACTGTCTGTCTGTTGAACTGCCTGTCTGTCCAAAAAACCGCCTGTCGAACTGTCTGTTGAACTGCCTGTCTGTCCAAAAACAACCTGTCGAACCGTCTATTGAACCTATTCTATCGTTCCCAACTGTATAGAAATCTTATTCGTTTGCGACCAGGTAGAAATTTGATCCACGTCAAAGATGAGCGTGCCTCGCACACATCTCAGTGTAGTAGTAGTGTCATATACATGTACGAAGGACAAGGAAAGAAATTAAAATATAATTTTATAAATTTCACATTTTATTGATTAAAATATTATACATTTTATTGTTTTATTA
>NW_012026816.1:51884-52254 GCF_000956235.1 Wasmannia auropunctata
TCAAAGCTCGTAGCATGGACAGTTTATTGACCTCGTTTAACATGACGTGAGGCATTCGCCATTGCACCTTGTGTATTTCGACTTTAGGCTCAGTCGCGGCATCTCCCACGAGACAATTGTTATCGTTGCGCGCTCGTATCAAAATCAATTCGTGTCGAGCGTTAACAATTACACGTTTGTAATCCTCACAAAAGCCCAGCAACATGTTGAGCGGCACACAAAAGTTAAAGTATCCTTCGGATATGTGCGGTGTTAAGGCCCACCCAGCATTATGCAAAATTGCGGCTTTGCCATACGTTAGCGATAAATAGTTCTTGATAGTAGTGGTAATTCCAACGTTTCTGTTGCGATCAATCTCCACACCGTTAGA
>NW_012026816.1:52304-52979 GCF_000956235.1 Wasmannia auropunctata
TACGTTTAAGTAAAAATTGTATTATTATGTTGATTAGAAATCTCAGTATTAATGATCGTTGTAAATGGCACCAGATTAATTGTTATTGTGTAGTGTAATGGGAGGTTTGTGTGCATATGAGTAATAACTTAGTAAACAAGAAACATTAAAATAACATTTAGAAACCTTAATTTCATGTGTAATATTTACACATTTTTAAATAATTAAAAAAATTCAAGGAGTCCAAAATTATAAATTAAAAAGGAAAAATAATGCTTGTTAAAGCCATCGCAGTAATTATAGCGTGAAGAATATAAAATTTATTAATAGAATAAGAACTGCAAATAATACATACGTTTCGATTGGTTTATTAAAGTTTCTTCACGCTCTAATTACTGTGATGGCTCTAATAGGCATTATTTTTCCCTTTTCATTTTTAAATATTATTGTACATTGTATACAGGGTGTCTCATAATAGGTGTATGACCGTTCATGGGTAGGTAGAACGGACTAAACTGAATCGAAAAGTCCTCTACCATTTTGCAAAATTCGCAATCATAAACGAGACATTAATTTTTGAAGATTGACGAATAAACGCGTATTTATTCGGTCCACCGCTGAATGCAAGTGCGTGGCAAGATAAGTAGATTAAACCGAACAAAAAAGTCCTCTACTATTTTGTAAAATTCGCATTTA
>NW_012026816.1:52999-53455 GCF_000956235.1 Wasmannia auropunctata
TATCGTTGTTTCCTGTTCCGACGTTGGTAAAGATTTTTCTTTTCCTCTTGGATGACTTCAGATAAGTTTTACTAAACACATTTTTATTCTTAATATATATTTCACTAAAAGAGATTGATACTTTGTGTGGTATTTTTTACAGGTAACAGTTTTATTACCATTATAATCTTTTATAATCAACATTTAATTTACCATAACTAAGAAAAAAAGAACAGGAACGAAGTAACGATTGAAGGAATGAAAGAAAAAGAATTAAAGAGTAAATAAGTGAGAAAAAGTCTGTATGTGTATGTACATACAGACACGTACACAGTAAGCAAAAATCAAAGTCCAAAATTTTAAAATATATATATATATATATTAGAACGTTTATATATTATGTTATATACATTATTAGCCTTATATACATATATGTATATAAGGCTAATACTTCTGATTTAAAGTGTAACACATTAA
>NW_012026816.1:55494-58294 GCF_000956235.1 Wasmannia auropunctata
TATATATAGGTATATATATATAAAATTTTAATTGTTTTAATCATACAATGTGTTATCTATTGAATTGGAAATGTTAAAAATGTTCTATATATTATAAAAGTAATATAATACCAATGTTAAATGTCTGTTGTATGTATGTGTGTCATTTTTCAACAATAGTGAATAAATGGCGCGATAATATTGATACAAGGCACGTATACCATGTCCTTATCAGCACCTGATTAAATTATTTGATTTAACTTTATTTTCGGCTGTACTATGGCTAGTCTGATTAAGTAATGATAAAGACCTAATCGGAATGGCCTTAGCAGGGCATGCCTTAAGATTACCCGGTCAGGTCCTTGTAATATATCGGGACAATTTCTAGTCGGGTATTAATCTTTTATGTGAAAAGTATTATTTTTTACAAATACTATTCGATATCAACAAAGTAACGTTTAAATATTGAATTAAATAAGTATAAATGTACACTGCCGTCGAAAAGTTTCTGGGCAATATCTACAATTGTCTTCTTGCGTCTTCTTGAGACTTCTTGTGTTTCTCTTCAGCAGTATTAGACTTCATGGTATACCAAAATTATTTACATAACACACATAAAATTGAATATACCGCGGTTTATCATAAAAAGTGCTATTTCACGTTTCCAAAAAATTAATTTTAATAATCGGCTGTAATAAAGACTCGCACTGGGAAGCCTCAAATCACTTTCAAATTAAAGGATAAGTTCCTAGTTTTAATGTCAAAAATGAATGAAAAGCTTACCTTATCGGAAATCAATGGTAATTTAATAAAAATCATGAACATCAAATCGATAATTACTGATGGATCGTTTGCACAAAGTCAGCTTTTGAGGCATAGTTTCCACTAAAAAAATCACTCCTATGGCGCGAGAACAAGATAAACAGACTTCGGTAGGCTTAAAATTATAAAGGCTGGACATCGAATTTTCCCGATTTATACTCCTGTCCGGAAATTTTTCGACGGCAGGGTGTGTATGTGTGTATGCGTGTGCGTGCGTGCGTGTGTGTGCGTGTGTGTGCGTGTGTGTGCGTGTGTGTGTGCGTATGTGTGTGCGTGTGCGCGCGTGTGCGCGTGCGTGTGCGTGCGTGTATGTGTGTGTAACACTTAAGCTCATCTCTGATTATTATATTGATGTGATGCAATGTTAACAATATTTATTTTTATTCTAATAGAGGGATCCATTTGCTTATAATATAAAATGATTATCACAGTGTTACGTCCGACGATGAAGATAGGGAGGGACGGATTAAGTCACTATTTATATTGCTAAATTTCTTTGATTCCACTCCTAAAGAAATTCTCATAAAGACGCGGCCCGAGCCGAGCGGAAGAACAAGCGAGTGTCTTTGTTGTTGAACTACACGATAGGTATACATTGGCAAAGGAGAGAGGGGATAAAAAGGGGTTTGCAGTCTTGCAGTTATTATAACTATTTGTGAATATTTTTTGTCTTACCGTATGACGTCTAGTATCGACGAACTGGTTGCGATGATCTTATCTATCGATGATAAGGGGTGAGGAGAACAGGAGTGGCGAGATGATCGCGGAGGCTAGATGCGAGGCGAAAGAAAATTCTGCTACCGCATTTGAGATTTTAGAAAGGTTATTTACTAAATCGCTTTCTCTCGTATGTGTCGATCTCTTCTCCTTCAATCTTACTTTAATTATAGTTCATTAGTTATACTATCTCTAAATTTGGCGACGCACGCAAAAAAAGAGACATAAAAAAAGAAAAAATGAAAGAAAGATAAAATTGATGCGAATATATATGTATATATAAATAAATAATACGTGCATATTATTTCTAAAATTTTAAATATATATTTAAAATGGAACTATTTCAAATATTGCCCTGACTATAAAACAAAAACAAGTTACATATTTTATGTATGTGATTAAAATAATGTTATTTTAATTACATCAATACTGTAATTACTATTTATTTTATTAAATATAAAACTTAAGATGAAAACTGTATTTTTAAATTTTTATTCATATATAAAAGTATGGTATTATATGTATATCAATCCCGGAATATATGAGAATCAATTCCGAGTATGAGATTAATTCACATCTTTATAACTTTATTTAAAATTAAATAACTTATTTAATTATTTGTATGATGATATATTCCGGAGTAACTTTTTTTAAATATCAAAAGTTGTAAATATTATAACGTATGTAATTTATTACTTTTTATATATTTTCAAAAATTTTACATCCATTTTTTCTAAAAATTATTATTCAAAAATTTTATGATAATTGTAGACGGTTTTGATCCTACACACGGCCATATTGCAACTCAAGTTGCACATACGATCATATTATACGCAAACATATTGCACGACAATATTGCATACAAATGTTGTACATTATCTATATATGTATACGACTATAAAATAGTTGAACACATAAAATAGTGAAACCACAATAATAAATAATATGTGTATAATTCAATCCTTTAGTTTATTAATAAATTGTAAATATATAATCAACAAAATAAATTAATAATTATTTTATTTGCACGCATTTGATGATACGTACAGTGTGGAACGTCCATAAAGTTAACCCTCGTTTTTGTCTAAACCTCCGTAAAAGTCACGTCTTAAGAGGATGCTGAAAGGTCGGCCAAATTTGTACAAGGTCGATAAAGCAGACTTTTCAGTGTCAATGGTATCTTTAAGAGGATGCTTAAGCCGTCTGTTTTATCGACAAAAATACCATATTTGTTGGTTACTAAATACTTCGTATTAATCGCATAGAATAAAATGTCCTTTAC
>NW_012026816.1:58314-97878 GCF_000956235.1 Wasmannia auropunctata
TGTGCTCTTCCGATCTATTTACCAAAACGTTTACTTCGTGGAAAAGTTAGACAGGTTATATGCTCGAAATGAAGGCAGAGCCAGATGTGCAATAAAGAAATGAGTATATGTGAGTCGTTAGAATTAAGTATAGAAGCCTAAATAAAGATATATTGGTAACCGACAAATTTGTGTATATGTATGCGTGAGATATATTGATGTGGTAATAAACAATGACACATCACTACACACTACTACATCAATATCGCACGCATACATACTCACAAATTGTCGGTAAAACAGCGGATTTTTGGAGTTTGATCTAGGGTTTAGGATCCTTTTAACAGAACAATCTGTAAAATTTTTATATTTTTTGTAATGTTTTGAGGTACACCATATAGTATATCCTTAATCTGAAGTATCATGCTATTATGTTTGATCTTTACAGTTACGTTTTTTTCTGGTATATATGTATATTATACATATTGCATAGAAACATTTATTATAATATATTTGACGTTATTATTTATACTGTCATCATTTCTTTCGTCTTTTTAATTTAAACTATTCCAATTTATATTTATTTAATTATTATTTATATATATGTATAATAATGCATTCTTACACAATTATATTTTATGTTTAGCACGGAATAGAACCAAATAATGTACTTATCACGAAAGCAAACTAAAGATCGTAGATATATTACCCGTCGGAAATATCCATATAATTTAATATGCACGCTCTGTGCACGTTGAGGCGCTAGTGTTTCATTTAAAAGGCACATGTCTACTCTCAGACTTTTTTCTGTATGTCGGTATAAACTTACAAATATGCAAAAATCGCAACAAAAATATACAAAAATGTGTAACACACAAATCGTCGAATCAAGAGATTCGAATAATCGTCACGGAAAACGTCATTATTATCACTTATTTATTAAAAATCATATATTTGTTGATGCACTAATTTGGCATTTATCTCACAATAACGTATTTAATATTTTACTATGGCGACAATTAACCTGTGCTACACTATTTTTATATAAATTGCAATAATATCTAATAGAAGCAGAATAATTTATTTAAAAAGTATAATATACTGCTTATATACTCTTCTAATAATTATTGTCAAAACAGTTAAGTTGTACAGCTTTAACAAATTTAATATTTTAATAGAATTCAATTTATAGTAGAATTTAACATTTATATATCATTATACAATTTATGATAAGTGTTATCCATGTTGATCAATTGTATGATCAATTGTATGATCACAAATTGTACCATTAATTTAACACAAGAATATATGTTCGTAAATGAATCGTACATTACTCAACAAAATTAAAGAATCAACTGTTCTAGCTTTCAAAAACAAGCAAATTTCAAGATAGAGTAACTTATTCATCAAAAATGATCATAAGAGATTTTTCAAAGAACACTTTATAGATTGAAGCTTCTTCTTTTTAAAATATTTAAAATAATACTTTATAAAACGACCAACTTTTTTTCAGAGCCACATAGATACAAATAAAGATGTGACAAATCGCAAAATTTTTTTGAACTTTGCAAATTTCCATGACGTAAATTAAAAATGTGGTATAACTTTACAGCTTTTGAAAGAGTAAATCTTTTTCTTTAATTTACTTTTTTGTTGAGAGTTATACGATTTTTTTCAGCAAGTTATTCAACATTAAAGTAAAAAAGGCTTGTTTTTGCTTTAATGTTGAATAATTCGGTGAAAAAAGATCATACAACGCTCAACAAAAAAGCAAATTAAAAGAAAAGATTTACTCTTTCGGAAGCTGTAACCACATTTATATGCGATTTTTAATTCGCACCATGGAATTTTTCTAGGTTTTGAAAAAATTTTGCAATTTGTCACATATTCATTTGTATCTATGTGACTCCGAAAAAAATCAGTTAGTCGTTTTTTAAAGTATTAATTTTAAAAATAAAGGCTTTAAGCTATAAAATGTTTTGTGAAAAATCTCGTTATGATAATTTTTGATAAAGTTATCTTGAAATTTGCCTGTTTTTGGATAATAACAAATGATAACTTTAATTTTGTTAAGTAGTGTATTATTACAACGTATATTCAATGAATAATTTTAATAAAATATTTTACAAATATCAATTAATATTAAAAATTTTAAAACATTAAGATCACATGCAATTTGTCACGTCACAGACTATTTTCAGAGTTATATTAAAAGTTAACCGTTTACATAGAGTATGTACATACACTCAAGCTTATAATTATGGATTGACGTATGCATGTTGATTATTTTTCTGCTATAAATAAAAATTTTTACAGCTCAATCATCAATATTAATTGATCTTTTTTTACTGCTCAACTTAGTTTTTAGATTGTTACATATGTATATATTGCGCATTGAGTAGAAAATCATTATAAATTATAATCATCGTAATTGTTGTTTATAAAAAGTTTATGACTTTGCCTTTCCTATTTTCAAATATCTTTCCAAAGAAATATAACAGAAAAGAAATAACATTTTTTAAGAATGGATATTTATAATTCAATATGTGATACATGCATAAGAGAACGCTACATGCATAAGATTTCATAGAATTTGAAATAACAATTTGAAAAAAATCAAAAAATACTGCGAGGTTGTAAAATGTATCGCGACCTCAGCATAGATTTTCCTTGAAGCTTGAAAGTTATCCTAATAAAATTGTATATAAATTACTCTTACATATTACATGATTACGCATACATCAAACGCATGGGACGCGATTGGACAGCGTTATATCGCGCAGTAACTTATTGATAAGGATTGTGTGTGTCATATGCGACATTTTATCTGTTTGATCATGAACGACCATATCATAGTATCAGGACAAGTTCAAACATTTACGCAACAAAACTGTAGTGAAAATTGCAATGCGTTTAATTTATCAATATAAATAGCAAGGTGCTACTTAAGAAAATATGAAAATACATTTTTTTTATTTACTACAGCAGGAACGCAACTACCAACCATGGTAGACAAAATTACTTATATTTTGCTATCAGTTTATTGGCATAATCGACATAGGCTTGCTTCGCCACTTCTTGTGAAGTGCTCTTCTTCTTGTTCCAGGCTTCCCATTTGGCTTTCCCTTTTAAATCCAGCATACCAGGTTTGGCTAAAATATCATACATATACATTATCAACATAATATATATAATCAATATAATATTAATCATTTATTTTATACAATTCTAATATTGTTTATTTTACAATATTTTAGAATATCGGCAAAGCAATTGAATAAATAAATTTTCTGTAATTTAATTATAAAATAAATATAATTATTATTTATATTTAATAAGTATATATATAAATATACAATATAAATATAATACATTAAATATAATATGCATAAAATATTATATTATGTACAATTATAATATACATATATACTATTAATGTAATACGTATGGTTATATGAAATTAAATTAATAGTATATCATTTTATATATAATTTTTATGATATTACTTACATGTGTTATTATCACCAACTGTAGCTTGTTTAAACAAGGCGTAAAGCTCCAAAAGCTCCTCGTCAGTAGGGCGTTTTGTGAGCGCCTTTACAGCTTCGGCAGCCGCTTCAAATTGCTATTAAAGAAAATACAATTATATTAATTCCCGATAACAATTTACAGTTATATTAATATTAATTTTACACTCAACAATATAAATGTAATATGTGTGTGGATGTGCGTGTGCGTATGCGTGTGCGTGCGTGCGTGCGTGCGTGCGTGCGTGCGTGCGTGTGTGTGTGTGTGTGTGTGTTTGTTTACTAGACAGTATATGCATTAGTAATATTATTAAAGGGAGAAAATATATTATTTACATATAATATTGTATAAGAAAATTAATATTAAAAAAGTGTTCGCTAGAAGTCACTATATACGTATCTCAGCAGCGTATTATATATCAGCTTATAAATATGGATTATGTTCAGAAAAGGCCACGAACGTGACCTTTGAATTGTGGATGACTCTGCAATAAGTTCCTTAAAAATGATTTCTATTATTAACTCATAATATAATTCAAATTTACTACTCAGAATCATACGAGCTTAAAATTGTTGACATCAATATAATTATACTAGTTTGCAATTTTTTAATTATATTATTTAATTTAAATTTTAAGGTCGCGATAGTAAACGAACTCAAAATTTCTTGTCAAAACTTTCGAACCTTTCTTTCAATTAAATGTATCCAAATTAAATGATAATCTACTGTCTGTCCAAATTTCTCCTCGAAGAAATGCATAGGATAATATTGTGCACAACCGCAGTTTGGGATTAATAAAATTAGTATGCTGCTGTGTCGCCGGTCAATTTTTGCAATTCATTTCCGTTTCAATCAGTCCGTTGACGTCTTTCTGATATAGTAACTCCAAACTCCGAAAAAATTGATGCAAATGAAGAATGCACTTTTTATGCACAAAATATGAAAATTGCACTCTTTATGTTACATACATAACATTGATAATGCACTCTTGCACTCTTTATGCGTGAATCGTCGCGATCAGAAAAAAAAGAAGATATCTGCAGTACCTGGTCGAGAGACATCTTAATCGTCCAACTACACTGTAGATATTTTAAGTACTTTGTGACCACCGATCGAATGCTTGCACAAGTTAAAAACGCTAATCCCCACCTCGCAAAACTTATCACGATGCGCGAACCAGGGTCGGACAACACGAACTTGTTTCTCTTTTTCGGAGTATTAATAGCGTGTTATAAGAGATTATTGCAAATGTAATCGGTTTATGAAACGTTTTCGTAATATATTTTTGCAATATTTCCGTAATCATACAATGCGATAAATTGAAAATCATGCAAAAAAAAAATTGATCGAGCAATATAATGTCGTGATACATTCGCTCATAAATAGAAAATAAAACAGAAATATTATACGGGATCGAAAAGTTTACGACTTGTACTTATAAACGTGTTTCTTCTGAGAAATTCAGTTAAAATATTAATCTGGAGTTATGAACAAATTTATTAATAAACAAATTTTGAGAATTAATTGAAGTGAGGGAATTTCTGATGAAATTTATCTTGAAATCGACCTTTTTCACGATTCAATAAATCGAATCTTAAGAAAAAATCTCACAATCAGATATACACATTAATAATCTTTGAATTCTGTATCAGCTGAATCTTGAGTCAGAAAAAATTGCATTAGTTTAAACTGAAAATAACCTGAGATTAAGAACAAATTATGCTTAAATTAATAATTATATTTTGTATGAAAAATTCTTAATCATTTTCAAATTAGTTACAAACAATTGTATTTTTATTAATATAGAGTAATCATTGAGATGTAGAAAAAAATAAAATAAATTAAATATTACTCTATAGAAAAAAATCTTTTATTTTCATTAGCTTATATTGTAAAAAGAATATATTTTTATAATCGTAAAATTATATAAACATTATAAACAACTTAATTAATTGCACAAAAGGTCAAAAGATCTCAATATGGACCATTTTCATGAAAAAAATTATTCAAAGATACAATTAAAGTTATTAGTGTTAAAAAGTATGATCAATAGTTTTTAAAACTGCACCTCGATTATTGTGTAAATTCAGGTCATCATCATTTTGAAAACATGCATCACTAAGGATATTATTACACGAGTCGTACGACAAAGATTTCAAGCCTATTGATTGGCTGTAGGATAGAGAGGTCCGACAACTTCTTTTTCTCGCAACCAATCAATAAGCTTCAATTTGTCGTACGACAAACGTAATATCAGCCTAAGTCGTGCAACAAAAGTCCGAATTGTCGATTCTTTTTTATTAATAATATTTATTTTATAAGTAGGGGAGATCGGAGCTCGTTGACACAGTTTTCACAATTTAGGTATTCAACTTTTTTAAACAACTATTTATTATACTTAATTAAACTATATTAAGTAATATGAGAGAAAGAACTTTTTTCTATTTCGTGCCAAGAACGATTCTGTATATCGTATTAGTTTCTTTGTAGTAAATATATAAAATACAACCATGCATTGTAACCAATTTACCCTGATAATGAAGTAAATTGACATATATCACGGTTCAAGTTGCTTAAACGACAAACTATACATTAAATTAATGAAAACATAATAGAAGTAAGAACAGATCGCAGATATGTATTTCTTAAAAAAGATTGCATCTTTTAAAGTTATTTTGTAATGATCAAATAGCAAAATGCTATAGAAATGTTATAGAAAAATTAATGTAAACTATTTTAAATGTAGCTTGCTTCAATACAGAAATATTAAATAAAAGAATGTTTTATCATAATTAAGTTGTAATTGAAAATTTACACTTCTTAGAGTAAATCAAGCTAAGCATGCCTTAAAATGTAAGTCAACGTACCCCATTCTTACAGACATAATTCAAATCATTTTATAATATTATAACAAATTACTCAAAATAACGTGTCATATAATAACAAAAATTTTTCTTTTAACTAATACATCACTTAGATTTACTGTCTCCAGCTGAAGAACATTAATACGAAATTTTGGAACGCTTGAAAATTTACTTGCTTCTTTTTAAATCAGATTTTTTTTATTGAAATATTTGTTTGATTTAAATACAATTTAGAGAAATAAACCTATTTAATAAAAGAGATATTTTACGGTATTCCATTGGTTTTTTTAACCTTAAATCCATAAACGGAACGCAATCTCGGAACATTGCCTCTTCTGCCAACGAGCTCCGGTCTTCCCTACTCGTATATACATATATTTTTTTTGCACTATAATAAAAATGATGATAATGAAAATAATTTCTTCTGTAGTATAATGTTTACTTCATCTCATTCTATAACTATTTATCATAAAGTATTAACTATTTAGCTTCAATAATTTCTGTGAGTTGCACTGTATATTTGTATATTATGATATATTTATAATATATATTATAATATATTTTAATACCATAATATTACTTTGAGTTTATTATAGAAAACAGACAAGCATAAAAATTTTTATAATTGTATTTAATGCATTCTTTTCTATAATTTGAAAACTCTCTAAAATTACTAGAAAATTTATCAATCCTTAGTAATATTTAGTATTATTAGTAATATTTTAAAAATTTATCAATCCTTAGTAATTAATAATGTTACAAATAATAATAGATATGTTTAAATTACACAGTCTGCGTTGAAAAATCGAACTAATATTGTATTATTTGTAAATCCTTAATTTTTTAGATAAATCTATGTAATATTTCCTTTTTTCTAATACTTTTATCGCATTTTAAAATTAGTTTTAATGAATGTAATAAATAGCTAAATAAATTTATTTATTAGAAGTAAGAAAGCAAATCTTTCACAACGATATGCTTGAAGTTATTATGAAACGACATGCTGAATACATACATCCATCTCATTTATAAACTCTATATATTTTGCAACAAAAAAATATATTTATAATATTTATATAACGGTAGACTTTTATCTACATATTTCTAACAAATTTTAAATCGATTTTCTATGATGAAAATGTCAAAAAAGTTGCAAATTGTCAATTTTCTATATCTTTGTAACTAATTCTCAAATTATATTATAATTTATTCGATGAAATAAAGAGTAAGATTTGCACTTCCAGAATCAAATTTCTTAAGAAACGCCTTTCATTTTCAATCACATTTGAGATTTAAATAGTCGTATTTTTCGGTGCTTTATCGAGAAATAATTGATTCTAATTTAAAAGAATATATAAATAAATGAAGATGTGATTTGATAAATCTGAGGCACTTTATATATTTAAGTGTATAATGCGATATACCGGTTCTAAAACTGATTGAGGTAAAGAACCCCATTATAGACAATCATCATATAGACAACATATTATCATCGACAACATCGTCTATAAAGTTTTTTACAGCTTCACGAATTACATGCAAATATTTGAAAACAAACAACACGTTAACATTGAACACGGATATTCTACGTGTATCGAGGAACTCTGTAAGAAACACATAAATCAAAAGGAATTAACGAAAAGTTTTATTTTGCAAGGTTATGAATTCTTAATCTTTGAGATAACTGATATGATAATTTTTTACTCTCTCTCTCTCTCTCTCTCTCTCTCTCTCTCTCTCTCTCTCTCTCTCTCTCTCTCTCTCTCTCTGCTCTGCTCTGCTCTGCTCTGCTCTGCTCTGCTCTGCTCTTTATTCTATTCCTATTTTTGTTTATTTCAAGATATTATTGGCAAAATTACATAATTTTATTAAGATTTTAATAATTCCCTTATTTGTCAAATATTTTTCAAGTAGTTTCTGATTTCGTAGATTAATTAATTCCACAGAATTTAATTTTACACAGTGAAAATGCCTATCGATTAATTCCTTTTAATTAATCTATATTTTTTGCGTGAAAATAAAGCAATACCTGATCGACCGACATTGGTGATGTGAATCCGCTTCGTGTGCAAGCTAACTGTCTACTGACTAGTAGCTAGTAATCATGACTCTACGCTTCCTGATCGCCGCCGAGTTTATTACTTTGGCATCAAAGGTGGGGGGCGCGCGGATCTCTATCTTAAACTGATTATACAGTACCACGGATATTTCAAATGACCCCATACGTGTAAGAAAATTTAATCGCGGCTCAAAGTTTATAAAATTACAATCGATACATGATACTCGGAAAAGAATCTGATGATATGAATAATTTTGGATCTCATATGTATAAGTAAATTTAATCGCGGCTCAAAGTCTGTAAGATTACAATTGATACATGACATTCGGAAAAAAATCTAACGATATGAATAATTTTGTAACAAAAAATAATGTGCAATACGGGTGAATATTATAAAAAATTTTATTTAGCAAGATAATTAAGCGTATATGTAATACGCAAACGTAATATTAGTAATTGCTAAAAAAACGTGAAGATACATTTATATCTAGAACAGAAATTGCAATTAAATAGATGTGCAATCATTGTACGTATATCATTGCTTTCTAAAAAAATTATTACTTATTTGATACATCATAATTTAATCGTCTAGTTGAAGAACAGACGGACGCGGAACCAGAATTAATTTTTCGATGCGTCAAATTAGCGACAGCGTGATAACAAACAAGCAAGCTAACTATATGTAATTGTAAGAATCTACGCAAGATAATGATCGCTATTATTGTAAACTCGCCAAGAATATACGTTCAAAATTAAATAATAAAGAACAATACAAAAAAAAAGAACAACAGGAACAGTTTTTTAAATCTAAATAATACATGCATGCAGCATTACGTACAATATTAAATTTAATTCTAAGATTTATTTGAAAAGTCAACTCTAGCGAAAGAGATATTCGAGGTATATGTATATACGAGTAATATATGATATTGATGTACGCTACGTAAAAGTGGCACGCAATATTATCCACTATCTATTTTGTTCTTGTTTCCTTTCGATAACGGTTGAATTGATTGAACATCATATTTTATCATGCTCCACTTTGTAAGAGGAGCCTTCTCCGAAATCATAATTTCGCTGGTCCTTATACACGCAGTGTTCGGGGAAGAGCGAACGGGGCCAATGTGCTACATCAACATCCAAGACTCACCTGCACAGGAATGTCGGAATTCCTGGCTACCTCTGACGCACAATTTATCACGTTCTTACATACACACGTACGAACGCTTGTATGTATACATATATATATATATATATATATATATATATATATATATATATATATAAAAGACGTTTTGCAAAAAATCTGTTCTACTTATGGATTTACATTGCAATATTACTTTATGCGACGCATAATACGTTGCGTTAAGTGACTTTTTAACAGATTGCGCTTGTTAAAATGAAACACAAAAATGTTGATTTACATTTACTTACACCCATACAGCAGAAATATATTGTAGAAATATCCTAAAGATATATTTGGGATATGCAGGGCTGGATAGTAATTAGTTAAAAAGTTAAAAGTTAAGTAATAAAGTCAAATAGTTAACTTTTAATTTAACTTCGTTAGTTAATTTTAAACAAGTGAACTGTTAACTTCAACTAGTTATTTTTAAACATATATTAAACTTTAACTTATTAACTTTATTCTAAATTAAACATTTACTTATTTAAAGGAAAAAAATATTTTCATATAAAGACAATATTTCCTTGTTATTCCATATAAACTTAATTTACAAATAAAATCTTAATGATCATTTATATTATAATTGGTTTTTATTTAGAGTAATCTTATTTTTTAAAATTATGACATTCTAATTTAATATAAATGATGTTTTTAAAATTAACTTTTAATTTAAATTTAATTAATTTAATCTTTTAACTGAGTTAGTTTTTAACTGAGTTTTTTGTTCATGCAACTTTTAACTTAACTAAATTAATTTTATAAGTTAACTTTAACTTTAACTTAATTTTGTTAAAAAAAAATATTAACTTACCTAATCCTGGGTGTGACAGGGAAATACATCATAATGATATTCTAAAGATATGTGATATTTTTAGGATATCACTATGATGTATTTTCAATATTTCTGCTGTATGGAAAATAAGCGGCACTAGTAAAAAAATCACAATTAAAGCATTTTTAATTGTAATCATTTTTTAAAATAATCAGCAGTAGTATACTTTAAAATGATATAATTTGTATTGTAATTTTAATTTAAAATAAAATTAACACTTTCGTACAAATAATTCTTCAAAATGACAGTATACCGGCTATAACATTTTTTATTGTTGTCGAGATATCTATACAAATAATAAAACGCTATATGTCTAAGTTGTCTTTCAATGTATTACGTCACACAGCATCTATTTAATTAAAAAGATTATAATTTAAATAGATAATTAATTTTTAAGTTTATAATATTTGCTGTAAAATATTACAGCATAATGACACGACGAGTGCATAATGCACAAAAGAATCGTCACGTTGCGTACATGGGAGTCAGCAGAAAGTTTGATTACGAAAACGCGCAGGCACGAGAACGAAATGGAGAAATCCTTGGAGAAAGAATGCGGAATCACTGCTGAACGATATTGGACACGCTATATGTAATTTTCTTGTCTCCCGTCAGTCGCGCATCCTTCATTGCAATAATGCATTGAGAGCTGTATAAAACTGATATACTGCAAATATTTAATAGAAAGTAAAGTTTTATTAGGAAGGGGACAGATATATCTGAGAGAGAAATCTCAACAAATATTTGCGCTTTTGTACAATAATCCCGCGGTTAAAGTAAAAGTATAATTATAAATAATTTAAAGTGTTTCTTCTTGCATTTATCTTGAAATCTACAAGTTACTTTCACTCCAGCTGTAGTCTAGTGTAATCTTAATATTATTAAATTTAAAATAAATTTTAGAGAAACAAGGTTGATACAAACAAGGTTTGAAATAATCTATAATTTGTGTTAAAATTTAAAATAGAACTAATAATTTTATAAGTCGTATGCTACAAAACTTTTAAAAAATCATAAATAAAATTATTGTTAAAATACACACGTATATATCAAAATACCACATACAAAATAAGAGAAATCTACGTTAAAATCTAACGTGAATTTGTAGATTGTCTAAAGTAAGCTTAATATAAATAAAAACAATGAAAAGAATTATTATGAAGAAGGAATGTAGTTGTATTTTCAGAAATATAATTTTGTCTAAATATTTAAAAGATTGTTCTATATATGTCATATTATGTATTTACTGATTAGTTTACGCTATTATTCAAATGATATATTTTAATTGCTCTTACAAATCAAGTAAAAATGTAATGTCAAATTTTATACACATAACAAAAGATCTCGTAATATCGACAATTACCGATCAATAATGTGTACAGAAGTAAAGACCAGCTTAATGTACTCGGTTAAAGTACTTAGATAAAATTCGATTTATCTTATCGAGTGCAACACGATTGATTTTTTTCTCCAACATTATTACTATTTGAAAGTGTGTTCTGTCGAACACACATATATTGATGTGTAAATTTAGCGAACGATGTCATATGTATGTAAAAAGACATGTTGTGCGAAAAATTACCAACAATAAATAACCGCAACTTTCACAAGCACTCTCGCGATCTGACGAGTAAATATTTTACGGAAAACACACTCGTTTATACACGTATACGGATAACGCACGTATACAGGAAATATTGATCGAAAAAAAGTCTGCAACACAGCAACAATGCCTTTGCAACATGAATGCAATCAGCTTATTAGCTTGTTTTAATTTATTTTACTGATAATATTACTATAAAGAAAGAAATAAAATAAAAATTTAAATTGTATCCAGGCTCATATGAATAAAATTCGAGAAATAAAATAATTTTGCAATTTTAATATTATTTTATTAAAAATCTTATTTGAAAGATTAATAATATTAACATACATATTTATGCATATTTTAAATGTTTCATAAATGAATAAAAGAAAAATCTATTTAATTGCACAATTACTGCAAACTTCTACAGTCTCACAATATCTCAACATTACGTTATTTTTACACTCTCTAGTTAATTATTACACTCAACATGTTTAACGAAAAAAGACTTAAATATTTTGAAAAGTGACGAAGATCGTCTCATTTAATTTTTTAATAATTAACCTATCGTTTCTTTTCTTAAAGACAGATAAAAAAATTGTGTAAATTCATACAAGCTGCTCAACAAAGGCACGCGAGGATCCGTTGATCCAACGATCCATGGATCGTTGATCTATACGCTACGGTACTGATGCGCGAGCCTCGCCGAGGATCACCGAACGGTACCGACGATTCTCGAGTCTGGTACGCGGGCCTTGCGCCTTGCGTGCGCGAGAGTGCTCCGAAAATCCGGCGCGAGTACGGCCGCGTGATTTGTGTCGCGCACACGCGCAACCGCTCGATCATCGGCGATCGATCGAGTCAGGCGCTGGCTCGTCGGATCGTCGTTGTCGTCGTATGATCAGTTCGCGTCGTGCCGCGCGATCGTACGTTTCGTTTCGTCGCGTTGCGTCGCGCTCGTTGTCGGGCGAGTGCACGTGCGACGCGCTTGGCGGAGAGTACGAGTGTGCGCGAGATACGAATTCCTTGCTCATAACGGATCCGCGATTCTTCGAGGAGGTCGCGGCGAGAAGACGGTGCGCGAGGCTTCGGCGAGAAATCAAGCGGAACGAGAGTACCGTGTACCGCGCGTCGCGATCCCGTCGTCCTTTTCGCAAAGCGACGAGTTTCGCGCGACGTGACGCGACTGACGAGTTAATAAGGAACGGCATGGCAATAACCGCGGCTGTCGCGCAGCTGTTTTGTGCAAAACGTACGGTGTGCCGTCGCCGAGCTCGTCCTCACATTTGCAATATTGATACTACGTGAGTTTAAAGCGAAAGGATACCTTGAATCTTTCATTAAACAAAAAAATTGTAATTGTTATCTTATTGTTTACACTTCAAAAAATTTTAATCAAGATATTAATATAATTTGAACATTTTAATTTCATATCGATGCCATGCATCAAGTATTTATCCATTTTATTTGTTAATGTTTTGTACATATCCATCGCGCGCAACCAATCGTTATTATAATTATTGAACTTTGTAATGATTATCATAAAATTAAAAAAAATTGATAACTATCGCTTACTGGAATTTTATTGCATCGTCACAGTTACTGAACGGCTTCAATTAACCTACTTAGTCGAGAATAAAAGCAGAAATCAGTTTCATAATTGAAAAAACTAAAAAAATAATCTGTTTAACAACTAAGTGTGCTAGAATAACAATATAAAATCTGTACATTCGGTTAAAAACAATCAGTATAGTCATTTCTTAGAGAAATGAAATCTAATGCAAAAAAATCTAAAATTAGTCTATAAGATATGTTTAGTCTAAATTTATTCGATAGATCAATAAAAATGGATTGCTTTTCCTCTAATAACAGATAATTGCTGATTAGATTGTAAAAAAAAACAAAGACAATCTGACAATAACGAATAACAATTCTTGATTCCTGTGACAATTAATAGAAAATGCAATAAGCTTATTCATCAATTACTCATCCGCTTGATTCGTAATTTCCTAATTTTATAAAAAGTAAATAATTATATCAGTTATACAAGTTTTGGTAAATATTCAACATATTAATCATCATTTGTTACAGCAACAGCACAATTCAAAAAACAAAAAAATTAGTCTAAATGTTTTATTATAATTAAAATTTTGTGATATTTATAATTTTTAAATGCAATTTTGATCTAATAAGTGATTGTAGAGAAAAAAATGTGTTTTAAAATACTTTTTTCTTTTTTTCTTCATGTTTCCGTTCTTTTTTGCAAGTAACTAGAAAAAAAATGACAATTTTTGAATTATATCGTTATTGTAGCAAAAACGATAAATTCTACAAAATTTACATACGTCTGAATTTGAATTATGTAACAATAAAATAGTTATTACATCCATTGCGTAATAAATAACCACTGTGACTGCCAATAACAACATCGCGATCAACAATAACATGCACGCGCGATACCCGTGATAAGAGTACACACATGAATGCGGCTTATCAGCGTTTTCGCGGAAAACGTTTGAACGTTTGCGGTTCTTTACATCCTCTTCGTGCCAGATTGCGATTTGCGACGATGATTCTTCTTCCTGCACTTTTGATTTCCGTGATTACTATTGTGCTACAATCCGGGAACATGTAATAATGCGCATGAAAACGCGAATTCATCAATATCTGCATGCGAATAAAACAGTATAATCTGTATAAAGCACATTTTGAGTTAGATTGAATTGAGACTAATAATATAAAATATAAAAATTGAGAAATTGCAGAAAATATAAAAAAAATATATAAAATGTTTTAAAACTTCCTTGATTTATACATTATAATAAAAAATATAAACAGGAAAGAGAGAGAGAAATAGAATTAATATTCTTTAAAAATAAAAAAATTAGAGAAAACAATGGGCCTGCATCTTTAAATAATATCAAAAGTTCTTTAAGATAAAGACAATAAATAGTGACAAAAATATAAAGAGATAGATGATATAGACAAAAATGATATAGATTGAAGAATAGTATGAAATGTCATTGTAAAAAGAATTAGTATGAAATAAAATAAAATTCTATTTCTCCTTAGATCTTGAAGATTCAAATTATAATGAAAGATAAACTAAAAATGCGAAAAACAGTGTAAAAGTATTGCAATCGGAAATCTTTTATCAAGATTTCAAATTGGAAAAGAGAAGCATGAATAAGAATAAGAACATTGAACATTGTGTGAAGTGATGTTGCCATGGGACTAGAGTGAATCGCAACTGTTCGAGCCTTTAAAAAAGGGACGAAATGAGCCCTTCACCCACTGCCAATCGGAGTTTCCTACACGGAAGCGGCAAGGCTACCCTAATCTCTGACAAGGTCGTTTATGCCACTCTCGATAGCTTAGCCTTAAAACAGACGAGATTGCCTCTACAGTTGCTTCCCGTGGAGAGCGACAATATCGTAGATAAGCCGGACAAAAAAGAAAAGAAGCTTGTCAATGGAAAAACTTCAATTAAACGACCGTCTTACAAGGTACGTCAATATTGTATGTAGATATTAAGTATTTATTTTTATTGGAAAACCTTGAAATGCAGATATCATTCTTAAAAAAAATCCGAAAACCTGTAAATTTTATAAACATTTGAAACTTTACGGAATTTATTAATCTTAATTTACAAAACAGACTTTCAATACAATATTAGTATTTAATATAAACATGTTTAGTATAAATGGTTAAAAATTTTGAATATGAATATTTATGTTTTATTGCGAAAATATTTAATAAAATAATAAGATAATGAGAAAAGATTTTAGATAAAAGAGTTTTTTAAGCCTAAAATGATTTTATAAAATTGTTTTTAAATATCTTAAAAATTTAATTATTATGAAGTTAAAAAAAATTATTTTGTAAAGCTGTCATTGTTATTGCAATTTATATAATTTAATATAGGATTCGAATAAGAGATAGATTTTTCCAAATTCTTGAAAGTCCAAAGAAACTCTATCACGATTAGTCACGCATAACCCGGATATTTAAAACCGGGTATTTAAAAAAGAGCTTATGTGGCTGTGAGGGAAGAAACTAAATAAGTTTTCTCTTATGTACTCTTATGTGAGAATACGCACGAAATACGCATATGCGGATACACGAGCAAAAGGATGCTAATAGCCGGAGGAGTGGCTTGTTAGCTCTACGACGTTAGCTTACCACGTCGGATAAGAATCACAGATGGAGCACCTCGATCTTTCACTATACACATTTTTGCGACACCGTTAGGCAAAGAAGCGCAATCTCATTCGAAAACTTAATTCGCGTCTAAATAGAAACTTTTCTGAAGTGACATCGAGCGATTTTTATCGCACGGTACGATTTTATTGCGGAGCATACAACTCCGATTTCCTTGTATCGCCGACATTCCATTAGTTTGATGATAGTACGGAATGCGACCGACAGGTAAAAGTCACGGCTTACAATCGACGCACGTATTGCCCTCCGAGTAAAACCGCGAAATTCCACCTTAGTCACAAAGAATGTCACACCTTTTTCACAATAAAATAAAATATTTTATTACGAAAAATTACTCTTCGTTCGTTACAAGAAACTCGATTTTTATTTGAAAGATATAAAAATTTAATTTTTATTCTGAATTCTAGAATTCTGTGATTATAATATATTGTATATCTTAACATTTTTCTGCAAATATATTTCCACAAAAAAAACTATTCCAACTTTTTATTATCAAAGTTGGATATTTTTTTACATATGTAATAATACTAATAATGAACAATAGTTTCTTGAGGGAAAAATCAAATTAAATTGTTAGTAGGAAAGGAATAATTTGTGTTATAAAAAGATTAATTTCATCTTTGTGATATTAATCTCATCATACAAGCAGCATCCAATATAATCGATCTTTATAGAAAACATGTTACTTAATTGAAATAATTAACGTTTTAGAGAAATATTATCATATTTTAAAAATACATATTAAAAATTCAGTTAGTAGCGTAAGAATTATATTTAAATATTTTACTTATTACCTACTGTAAAATAAAATTTTTCCTAACTTTTTAAAAGCTTTCTCTCTTATGACACTTGCAACGACCGATTCAATTAGTCGTCCGTTTAATTACGCCCGTTTCGTCATTAGGTGAAATCCGGAGCGAGTCATCAGTGGAAAAGTTACTCCAAGTGCCTGGTCTTCTCTTCCACGAAGACGGAGAACCAGTCGACGACTCGTGCCACGAGAATACTAGATTCTGGAACCGAATGCAATATTGAGAATACTCTCAGAAAGGAAATTCAGGCACCAATAAATGCGACAGGCGTCGTAGAAAATACTGTAGAAAGTCCATTTTCTACAAGGCCATCCACGAAAGAAGAATCTCACATTAAGGACTTTCGAAGCAACAATGGCGATGATTCAACACATATACAAACGGAGACGAATTCTCTCGGCGATGATGCCAGTCTTACTGCTAATCAATGTGAGAAAGAAAAATGCTCAGTCGAAAGAAGAGACTCTAACGCATCTAGCGACTACGAAAGGATTAGTATAACAGAATACAAGGCGTCCACACACGACCTGGAAGTCCCGGACAAGATAGTTTCCGAATCCATCGCACAAATTTACAAGATCGAGAAAGATTCTCCGATTCCTTCGAGGACAGTCGCGAAATCGCAGTCCGTAAATGATCTAGCAACAAGAGAGGCTACGTACGACAACTCTTTCGTGGAATACTCGAAGCAGGACGCGGAATCGATCACGAGCGACGAGAACGACGTATGGCACAAGAATAAGAAGAGGCGCTTCACCAGAAACGTGCTGCACTACGTACCGAGGCATCTAGTGAAGCAGCCGAAGAAGAAGAAGAAGAAGAAACTGAAAAAGAAACACACCCTCAGCAGCTCACTAAGTTCCCTGAGATCGTTGCAAACAGCATCCTCCCCGAGCATCTCGGACTCATACGCCAAGACCAGAAGCCTATCGAGAGACGAGTTAAGGAGTGTAATCATCTCATCGCCCACGAACTTCGTCCACGTGGCGTCCGCTACGAGCCTGGTTCGGAACCCCCTCGGATTGGATCTGGAGCAAATCGTGATTACTCATCAGCAGATATGCGCTACGTTACCTCTACTTGTTAGAAAGGACGAGCGACGCAAGAATAAAAACATCGAGCAGCCCAAGGACACCGCAAGAATGTCTCCCGTGGACGACGTAATTTCCAGGCAATCCGGGCAAAATCAATCTGCCGTTGAAAACGTCACGGGTACGTTCTCTTGACACATCAGATTTCTTTGTCGAGTTCGATAATCGTGAAAGAATTTATGCAAATAATCTCCTTGCTCAAGTGCGCAATTGTGCCTTTGAATCTATTATACATATATACCGTCGAATCGAATAAATGAAAGCGCTAAGCAAACGCATAACATGACAATTCTAATTTCAATAATAAAATTACCAGTTATTATAAAAATATTAAAAATAAAGAAAATCATGGAAGAATAATATTAATAATATTATTTCATATAATTGTTTTATTCTTATTTAAAGATTTTAATACTACGTTTAAAGATATTAAGGGGTTACACCACCCTGGAGGCCTTAAAATGATACCTAAGTTTGAGATTTTTTTCTGGGTAAACAGATAACTTTATTAAAAACTTACTTTAAGAACATTGTTGTACATATAATAAAGTAAAAAAAATATTTTTTTTTTGTTTAATGTTCAAAATGGTGGCACACTGATGGCCTACTTGTCAAATGCCTTTTTTCTAAATTTTGAAATTGGTACAAGATTGCAGGCACACAGTTTGACCTTAAACAAAATACAAAGAATGTTCAATATCTATATATTAAAAACTACAGATATACGTAGAGGTTTTTTAAAATATTGATTTTTCTCAAAATGGCAGCTATTTTACGAAAAATATGTATTTTTCGCCAACAAGTTTTTCTTAAAATAGCTGCCATTTTGAGAAAAATCAATATTTTGAAAAATCCCTACGTACCTCTTTAATCTTTAATATATAGATAATTAAAATTCTTTGTGTTTTGTTCAAAATCAAACCGTGTATTTGGAATCCTATACACCGATAAAAAAAGGGATTTTGCAAGTGTAGGCCAGTGCACCGTCATTTTGGACATAAGAAAAATAAAAAAATATTTTTTTAGTTTCTTATATATGTACAATAATGTCCTCTAAACAGATTTTAAATAAAGTTATCCATTTACTCACAAAAAAATCCCAAACTTTAGGTACCGTTCTAAAACTTCAAAGGTGGTGTAACCCCTTAATTATCAATAATAATCCAAAAAATTCTATAAAATTACTATAACTGTTATATTAAAATATATATCTATTATTTTCACATATGTTCACAAGAAAACTTCTACGATAAAAAGTATCACGTGAAAAAAAGCTATGATAACTATTCGATCAAAAATGATGCAATCCTATATTAATTATAAATATCATTTTAATCATACAATCAATACAACTGATTTTTTTGTAAGGGAAGGCTTTAACCATACTTAATTTTAATTGCAATAAAACTTCCTTAACATGTCACATATTATTATTACGATATACTAAAATAGTCCTTCTTTAATTGCAAATTTCTCAAAATTCTGAGATCACACAACAATTTTTTAAACAGAATTGTATTCAGTATCCAAAAAAATTACAATTCGGAAATTAACTTTTTGTACATTTTTTTGTTAAAAATGTAATTAATAATGAAATAACTTATGAAATATATAGGTATATAATTATATTCTTCTTATAATTTTATATAATTTTAACATTTCTGTTAAAAGGAAAAATTTAGATCCAATTTAAAATCGCGCTCTTTAATCGAGCTTAAATATATCGAAATATATCAATAATCTGATAGACATCGATGAAATTCGTAAAGAGCGTGATTCTAAAAAAAGAAAACAGATAAAGAGGCTGTTTCAAAACATATAGGCTTAACTTCAGAAGTGAGAGAGAATTGAAGATATAAGAATAATAAAAAGTTTGAATAAATGTTTGTCTTTGACTAACCTATTTGACTTTGTTTCTAAGTTACAAGTAGACAATTTTATGTATCAATAATTCTCGTTACAAAATGATTCATAGATATTATGAAAGTGTTTAGAAAAAAATGATCAGTGTGATATAAAGTATTGACAGTAAATAGCTGACAATGAATGAAATCGGTTAAACTATTCAGTTTGCAACATAATTTTGAATTATTGAAATACAAAACTGACTGTAACTCGGAAATCAGATTAAATAGTACAAACATTTATGCAAACCTTTATTCTCTTTATTCTCTTATACCATCAATTCAATTCCTAAAGTGTTACGCCCACGTGTTTTGAAACACTTTGTATAAAATACGAGAGCATTATCTCTCTGTTCACACAAAGTAGCTTTTCTGGCTATGTACAGCGATATCAAGCGAGGTCAGACTCTGACGACGGATTCTCTTGCAGATAAGAGCGACCGAACGAACTACGCGGAGATACAGAGCGACTTCTCGAGGGACTCACAGGCGAAAGTTTTGGAGTCCGACCAGATGATGGTGAAAATCACGACTGGGAATCAGGCCGATTCGCCGGAAGAAGAGACCTACGAGCCGGTCTACGAATCTTCCCCTGCGGCGCCGCCACGGGCCAACTGCAGCTTTCTGTGGAGCAATCACGGAGCGAGGACAACTTTTCCAAATGACAAGCTCGTCGAGAACGCTACGTGCCATGCCCCAAGGGAAAAGGAGGACACCGACAGCGAGGGATACGACGATGTCGGACCGTCGAACTTCGTCGCTCAAGTGGTAGGAATTATCGCATGCGCGGAAATTCCGTTATCGCAAACAGACAGAATGGAAATTAATTGCTGCAAATTAACGTAATCCTGTGTGAATAACGAAGCGGCACGTGAGCATTTCGAAGCAATAAATTTGCCCGCCACTTTCGATGATTTTTGCATCGAAGAAGAATTTTAATTTTGTTAGACGGAGCAATTGAAATTAAGACATTACATTTACGTACAAAATTACTATAAGAATAGTAGAGTTGAGAAAATATCTGAAATGGGTTTGAAAAGTAATTCAAATAATTTATCGAAAAAGAGCTTCAGCGCTTAATTGTATAGTCATTAATATTATTGTGCATTTCCGTGCGAAACAATATGCACAAACTTCGACGCGCGAGCTTGGCTTTCACGCGATTGCTAAATCGCGTGGTGCGTTAAATTGGCAACCGAAGGTGAAACGGAATGTCGAATAATCGATTTGCATCGCGCGATACCTGCGCGCTTGCAAATTAGTTGCGGAAATAGGGTATCACGAACGATGCGTAATTCGATTCAGTTCTCAAATTTCGCTTTCGGGACCATACGCGCACGCGCCCGTTGTTTTTCCGTCGTTAAAAATTAATGACGCCGTACAGTCGACGCGCGCATCCTTTCGTGCAAATTCAACGTAAATCATTTAGGTCTTCAAATTACAAAAAAGAATGCATGATGAATCTGTTATCAGGAATCCGACTATGATGACGTGGGTCCGCCGACCGCTTATCCCGAGGTGTCCGTTGACGTCACCGATTGCGAGGAGATATACGACGATGTGATGCCGCCCAGCTTCAAGCAAGACAGTTCGAAAGCCGTCGACGAGAGTGATTACCTGATTCCGGAAGCTAGCGACGAGGCATCGTGCAATAAGGAGCCGTCCGTGGAATTGCAAACGACGTCCAAGATTCGCGCGGTGGATACGACGCCGCCGCGTTTCACTTCAGCGGCAACGAACGACGATCAGTATTTCTCGGCGACGAACAATGAATATTCCAGCGTGGACTGCGAAAGTCATCTGAGCGAGGAGGAGCGGGACGAGTTGGGTGTGTATGACGACGTCGGGCTGCCGCCCGGCGAGGAGCGTGTCAATAGCCTTTACGCCGGCTCCGCACCCGGCTCGGTCTTAGGACTGACCTCGATGAACGGCAAGGAATCCGAGTGGGAGGACCTGGAAGAGGCCTCGCGCTGCCCTTGTCAGACCAATGATCCGTGGTAAGCGTGGGAATGAGAGAACAGTGGGAAAAACTCCACGGGATATTCGCGAAGGTGGGGTAACAAAGATCTCGCGCGAACGATATTTCATTTTTCACAAGAGACAAAAGACGACCCCGCGCTCGCGAAAGAAACGTCGCGACGTTTAATTTCGAAAACCATTAACGACACCGGCCAAGTGCGATGTCCGAATCACGATTACAGCATGAATACGCAAATGAGGCGTGTCTTTAAAAAGCAGGCTGTCTGGTTTTCTCTGTCTGAGTAACGCGCCAAGCAAGTAGACCGTCGTCGGTCGCGAGAGGAATTCGCTCGGCGCGCGCGCGCGCGATAAGAGTCGCTTCGAAGGTACACACACATTTTTTTCCGCCGCTTCATTACAGCGATAACGGAGCGGAATTGAAAACAGCGTGGCTAATTGCCTTCACCTCGGCCGAAGGCGATTAATCATTATTAGCCCCGCGAGGTTAATATACACACGTGGCGAATCGTTCGACGCAAGTGTTTCGAAAACACAATACGGAGAACATCGCCACCGAGATAGCACCATGATAGCGCGACGCGATTAAAAAGGAAACATCATGTTAAATATCGTTATCATTGCATTCCACCCGGGGATGAACAAGCGTTCAATATGATTAATGCAACGTTATCATACCTAATTATAGCGTTGACTAAGACACAATAAGAGCCGGGCTATTGAATACCGTTATAACAATATAGATTCATTGCCAGTATGATTGTTGCAGCGAATACCTACATGTAAACTTGAAATTTCAGTGAAAAAGAGACCGAAGGGCAAATCGCGTCGGGCAAGAAGAAGCTCGCTCAACGGTGGTCGCGGAACGTCAGGAAACAACGATCCAGGAGATCTCGCAAGAGCATCAAGACGACACGGATGACCCACGATACCGCGATCGACGGTGAGTACCGGAGAAGAAAATTTTACCGTCAAGCGAGTAAACGGCGCGCGTGCCATAAAAGTAATGCACGTAATGCCGCTAAGAATACACGGGTGTCTCTCCTTGAAGGCATCCCACTACAATACTGCTGGCGTTCCGCAAATTGCGCGTACGTGAGTGCGTGACTCGCGTCAACGTATAAAGATTTTCGCGTGAGACTTGTTCTACCAGAAAGGAACGTCGCAATTGCACTATGCGCTCATTTAAAATTACGCAGCGCTGCACGTACATAAAATAGGTCCTGCACCGTTGCGAAGGATGTCGGGTGACGTTTGCGGGAAAACGTAAAAAATGATTTCACTCTCTTTATCCTACCTTATTGCATAAGATGCACTGTAACGATGCAACTTTTTTTTGTTATGCATCGTGTTCTATTTATTTATTGAAACTTAAATTATTGATATAATATATATATATATATATATATATATATATATATGTATATGTACACACACACAAGTGATTTCGATGGGAGATTACTTATCTATAGTAGTGTCACTTGCAAGACACTTGTCTGCCGGCAGTCTGATGGCAGACGGTAAAAATAGACACGCCGCGCCGCTAAAATAGACTGTTATTAGCTGTCAAACTGTATAGCTATCGTCTCTCGACAATGTCGACATTTATAAACGTATTACGTATTAAGGCGCTCGCATCACGGAACTACCCAGTGACTTTTCAATGACTATAGGTGGTTGCGTTCCTCAAACTGTTTCGACAATTCGTACTTTCGACATCGCCCGATGATGTAGTCTTCCTGAACGTCGCACACGTGACGAGACTTGCCCAAGCTTTTTATCATTCGCACACAGTAACTTCTCGGCAAAAAAAACCAAGTACCTCATCCGTAAACATTCGTATTCGTATAATACTTGAATAAAAGGCGAACCGCTATTATCAAGATTATTATCTCCTTATTGAGATAATAAAGGTATGACAAGAAATAAGTATATTGATGACTTACTACCGAGAAACTGGTGGAACTGTTATCAAGATCCTATTATTAGAAATGAATGAGAAGCAAATTTAACGCTACAACTTAAAACTCGAAATCCGTATTGTTGAAAGTGTATATAAAAAATGTATACAACAAATTGATTCTGCAAATCTGATAACGATCTCCAATCGCAAATTCCTTCTGATACTTTCCAATTTATTCCTTCGCAGGATATCAATCGCTTGATATGGAAAATATTGTTATTGATAGGAATTATTCTTGCGCAAATGAAATAATACAATAATCAAAGTGTTTCCTCTCAAGATTCTATTTATATCGATTATATGCGAGAAGCGCATTTGCAAATTGCGATGCTATAGATCAGACGTGAGACTTTTACTTTCTGGAAACGTGTATTTGTGTGTGTTCCGGCAGGTTTAGTACGCAAGTCCGTAATTAAACCTGAGAAAGTACTAATGACGTACAGTACCGATTTTCCAATAACGCAAGACGTTGACCGAGCGAGCGTTTGCCGCGTCTTCGGGATTCCCAAGCCCGAATTGGCATCGTTCGCAGGAATTAAACATACCAGGAACGACTTCGCGCCGAACGAGTTTTGCGACGAGAATTATAGTATATATACAACAAGATATGATATTACATATATGTATCTCAACAGTGTCACGGCCGCGAACGCGGTTCTGCGACTTTGTGCAACGAGGCAACAAGTATAGCGAGTGAGCAAGGCGCGGTAATCCACAGTCGTGTTTGCTCGCGACGAACGTCGTATCCGAAGGACGGTGGGCGGTGTAATTGACTCGACGTGGATACCGCCGCGCGCCGGTATCACCTTTAACGTAATTGAAAGACAAGGCCGCGAGAGGTCGAGGTGCCACGCCACGACAAAGCACCTACTCTCCATTAATTCCGAGTTCCGCTGCACATCACCGCGTGATCGGAATACGCAGCTGCTGCGCGCGCGCGAGGAACACGAGCCAAACACGTCACCGAGAATGACCTACCGCGGACAACAATGATTGTGACATCGAGCTGCAATCATCCTGCGAAAGCTGGGTAAACTGAAAAATAGCGCAGGGAAATTTTAGCCAACGGAATTAGGCCATGGCAATTACGTATCATTACTACTTTGGCAATAAAAAAATACAGAATGTAATTCATAGAAATTATAACAAAATTATTTTTTTAACTGTTGTGTTAGTACTTTTTTAGCTGCAGATAAAATTTTTAAATTGCTCTACATTCTCTACAACTTTACATAAAAATAACTGCATTATTCTTAAATTTAAATGGCAATGAGAAAATTTAAAAAGACAACAAGCATTAACTCTTCAATATTGCATTATGCATTACTTACTATTGCATTATTGCTGTTGTATTATTTATTATCTGCTACTCGTTTATGTTTTTTCTACTTTCTTTATATATTTCTTTCTGTATATATTTTAATTATCATTAATCATCTCAAGATAGGTACTTTCGTTAAGAGTCAGATATTTAAAAAAATTTTTTTTTATTTCATTTGATATTTAGTTGAAAAAATTTGAAAAGTTGAAAAGTTGAAGAGAATTCAACAATTTGTAATACCTGATTTTGAAGTTTAATTATTCAATTGTACAGAATTTTATATTTATATATAATCTCTTATTTCTCATACTCTCTTTTAAAGAAGAAGAATTTTATATTTATATATAATCTCTTATTTCTCATACTCTCGATTTAATATAAATGGAACAATTTTCAAAGAGTCTTCAAAAAATAACTTTCATCAGCTATTTTAGAAAATAATAATATTAACAATTTTAAAAAAAATCTTGTTGCAATGTCTATAGATTACTTATTGTATTGTCATTACCGAAAACAAAAATGTATATAATTCATACAAATTTCATAGTATATTTCAAAATAACTACGTTAAGATATGCATAGATTTTCACCGCTTCAAACTTATCCTAACTCATATCTCACGCTAATTAATTCACAAACATCATTTTTATATTAATGCGGTCATCTGGAAAGCGTCGGTATTTTCTAATAGTAACGTGTTGTATAACTATCAGATAAGAGTTTCGATTTAATTAAATCTAGCTAGAAAATAGAATGACGAGTGGATTTGTGAATAAAAAAATACCGCGCCCGAAGACGCTAATTCAATTTCGCGAGGACGACGGTATACGGTATCTCGCACGATGCATTGTACCGTGATATCAGTAAGGATGATCGCACAGTCGCGTATATAGCGATTCAGGTAAAAGTTGCTTGTTCGTCACACGTGTTTCTGTGACGACCGACGGGCGTAATCACGTAACACGCGCGCACATGCGTGCGTAATTGCCTCTTTTTTTCTCTCTCTCCTCGCACATGCGACCGCCATATGGGCCGTTGTTGCTTCGACAGGCGAGGATGTCGTAAGCTGTCCGTCGTAATGCGAAATGTGTTTTATTCGCGAGAGAGAACTAATGCGAGATGTGTGAAGCGAGAAACGGTAATTTTGCGCGCAAGAATTGAAGGACGGCTTAAACGCGCACTTGCTTGTGCGCGAGATTGATACATAAGCTAACCAGCTATACAAGGAATCGACTATTAATTCAAGGTTCACGACGGATAAAGTACGTGATGCGCGAAAACGAAGCAATGACAGAGAGAATATACATTTGATGAATATTACTCTTACGACTGGCTCGCGCTGGCTGAGGCAAGAAACTGAAAACGGTTTCGAATGTCCCGTTTTATGGAAAAAAAACGATTTCATTTTGCACGGTCATTGCCTCGAATATGTATTAACGATCGACTTCATCGTAAGCTCGCTTCTCACTGCACGCTCGATGCGCACGATAATGAAAATCTTCCTGCATGCCTGATACTGCATCGTCTATCATGCATTAACTGTACTTCAGGAAAAAAAGGAGTTATTTAATGCAATTAATACTTGCCTAATGATCGGCTGAATATATTTGACACCGTAAATCGGTGTCAAATTTTCTATAAGAAAATTTTTACGGACAGTGAACTTTCGTCAATTGAGATTTCTACGAAAAATAAGATTTTATTATTCTTCACGGAAATGCCTGATGAGGTTTCTCACGAAACACAGTGTAAACTGCTTGATAGTGTACTTATTTCGTCAAGAGCAGGCACCAGTCTTTAATTAAAGAGGTCTTCACACGACTGAATCAATTTGGCACAGACACTCTGTCAATCTGACACATAATATTGATAAAACTATTATTCTTTATCTAGATTATCATTAGGAATGAAATTGTCAATATTACAAATTACTTTAGTTTTGTCTATGAATTCTTTGATTATTATATCCAATAATTAATGGAACATAAAGTACATTTCTCTAAAAATATATACCGATAGTATCTCTTACTCGATTGAAAATCTTGAAAAACTGCCACATTCCTAAAAAAAATATTTATAAAGATTGTTTTGTTTATGAGAGAGGTTTGTGTTTAATAAGATGCAAAAATTATTATTAGATTGCAAAGACAATAATCTATTTTGCAATAATATTTGCCGCAAAATATAAAAAAATTTTTTTGAATTCTTTAAAAAATATTAGGGTCACTGCACCAGTCGTTGAATAATCACTAGTAAATGACTATTTAAGAAAAATATTAAAATAATAAGACTACAGAATAATAAATTGTAAATTGATTAATATTTTTTAAATCTAATTTTCATACAGATTTGATTGAAACATTTTTTATTTAAACATGTAATAATATTAAGTAAAACTGGAAAATATGTATGTACGTATTTTCCAGCTTTACTTAATATTATTACATGTTTAAATAAAAAATAATGTTTTAATCAAATCTGTATGAAAAATAAATTTAAAAATTATCAATTAATTTACAATTTATTATTCTGTAGTTTTATTATTTTAATATTTTTCTTAGTCATTTAATTGCTGGTGATTGTTCAGCGACTGGTGCAGTGACTCTATGTCATTCTTAGATTTAAATTTTTATTTCTATACTACTCACAAAAAGTATAATATTTTGTGATATATAAATACGTGTATTTACTGATAATATTTATATGCATAAGAGAAATTTAATATTAATAATATAAATAATTTAAATAGCTCCCCAACAAAGAAACCTTCATTGTTATTCTATATTTATCGAGTAACAGCTGTGCGTGCTCCAAGCTCCCCAGAAAACCATTGAAAGTGTTTGAGCATAGGTCTAAATCATCGATGCATACGTCAGCCTTCGAACAAGTTCTCGTCTTGTGAGAGACGCCTTAAGGAGATCCCCTTGTGTGAGAGCCCCTTAAGAAACCAGCGCGCGAGGTGAAAGCGCCAATTGCGCGCTCTCATTGCCAGTCACGGCCGAGCCGCGAGCTGTACGGTCGCTTCTCTTTCGCGATTCTCTCGCCGAGTTCTCTCGCAGCGCGAAAATCGACCGGATCCGCATCGCACATCGTCGCACTCTGAGAGAAAGAGACGAAGTTCCCCGCGGGAGAAGAAGGCTCGTTTCCTTCGCCAGCGCGAAAACGTCTGCGAAACGCGCGCGAATCGCTCGCGGATGCGTCTCGCATTCCCCGGAGCTCGTCTCACTTGCCGAGCTGCACATCGAGACGAGATGTGGAAATGAGAGAGACGCTGACGACCCGACGACCCAACACGCAAGGTAAAAGAACGAGAGGGGCCCGCCGCTTGCCCGCGCACGCCCGCGTCCTACTCGCGCGCGTCGAATTTTGCCTAAATTTTGAACCGAGATTTCCAAACTGGAGAACATCGATGGCCACGCAGTCGTCGCACATTTCCTTCGTAAACGTTCTTGATTCTTCGATCACGCCACCGATCACTATCACAATTAATCTATCGTGCGTCTCCTAATTGTTCTCTATGCTCAGCTTGGAACTTTTCGCAAATTCGATTGCCGCATCGATCTTTATTCCAATTTCATCACAATCGCGTTATATTCCGTCAGTTCAATGAAGTCTACGACGTATATATAGTTTTGTCCCTATGTTACTTTCTTTAGCTAGATTTCTAGCTCCGTTAAAAATGATACGAATGTCGACATGGATTAATAAAAATTCTAGTCTCGTTTTAGCACAGACGGATGATCGCAAGTTACTTCTCGATCTCGGGGAAACGGCGCGGGAGAGTAGTCAGAGTTTCTACTTTCTTCCGAGAGATCAAAGAAGATCGCTGTAAACTCACACTCTCTTTCCCTCTCGGAAAGCTGATTCGAATTCGCATTCGTCGTCATTCACGATGACGAGTTAATCTTAATTTATCCGTGAGATCTTCGCGAAGACGTTCGAGAGAACAGATATTTCAATATTTTCTTCGATAGGCTCGCGCGTTATATATAAAATTGTCGATTACCGGCCGACTTGGTAAAACGAAAGTTGTCGTCGTCGCCGTCGTCCTCGTCGATGGACACGAAATTCCATCGCAGTGGGGAATCCGATCGCGTATTTCGCCGTCCACAGCCATATTTGACTCACCTCGCGCGTGCGTTTGTCCCTATCGCGTTGATCCCCTGTACCCTCTCGACGTTCCCTCGTTCCGCGTCTTTCGTGGTCCAGCGCGTGTGGGCGAGAGCGCGCGTGCCGCCGGATTTCTCCGGCTTTGGCTTGGCCTGGCGAGTCTGACCTTGAAACCGGATGATTTCAAGTGGCCGTCAGCCTGGGCGGCGGATCGATACTCCTTATCGGCAGCGAGGCGCAAAAGACCGCCGGGGAATGGAAATCGGCGAGCCGGGGCGACGATCTGCCGCGGAGAACTCAGGGCCTGGTGCAGCTGCGCGTCGTCAGCCTCGACGAAGATGTGGACACCCAGGAGACATCATGTTACGTCCACGAAGGTACCTGCCCAGGGTACCTTAGATAATACGTGAAAATGCGATCGAAGAGATGAAAAGGATTGTCGATCGCGCGGGAAATTTTCGATATCTGATGTTACGTTTAAGTTTCCTCCAATCGCATTATATTAACTAAGGCACGTGAATGTATTACATACGGCTTTAATCTTCGAATATCCTTGTAACAGCCCGAGGATGTTTAAGGAATAAATTATTAGAAGATGTGTCTAACAATACACGTCTTAGCAAGAAAAAACACGCTTCTACAGCTTCAACGAGAACGTGAACACGCAAGAGACTTCTTAGAAAAATTTATTACTTATAACTATAAATATTATCGGATAATGCTATAAGTATATTAAATTTTTCCAAGAGACAAAAATATCTGCGGAATATTTTAACTCACGCATGAAAATGAGAGTTGGAAACAATTATCAAACGCAAATATTTTCGATCAATATTGTTTGATGTTGCATTCCCATTTGCGTTTCCTCGTATTTTATTGACTAAGAAACACGTGAATTCATGTAGGTATCAACAAAGCGATAAATGACATCTTTTTCTATTTGCTTTGATACGATTTTGCGACATCCTTGGAACGGTCCGACATTTAAAGAATAAATTATTTATTATTCTTTATTTTTTAATTTTAAATATTATTCTTTATTATTAAATTATGATTAATTCTTTGCGACATCAGGATATGTTTACATCTTACATGTCTAATTATAAGAAAGAGAATATGCTTTATAGTCTTGCAACATTTATGCATTAATCATTCGTAAAATAGCTATTTAAATGTTACATTAGACTATATATAATCTATATCTTGAAGATCCTTTCTATAAGCGATCGTAAAAAGACACTTTCTCATTACGTCCAGAGATATGGTGCGAAGAATGGATTGCGAACATAACATCTTCGTAACAGCTCCGATAACTTATAGTTTCCCTGATCGGACTTTCTCTTTATTCAGACAACACTTCCGACGACAGTACATACGAGAGTCTGCATTCTTGTCAACCGGATGACCTCAGCAGCGATTCGGACACGGAAACGGACATTACGCGGCAGCCGCGTAGTGATCGCGTGATCGATGCTTATTCGGAATGCCCTACAAGGCCGACTCCGCCGCCGCCGAGGGAGGTCAGTCTAACTCAGACTCTGGGCAGACAGATAAAGATGCTGCGCAGGACCTGGAGCATCACCAAGGGCAGTCTGGGCAGGATCAGGCGGCGGACGTCCGTCGACGAGTCTGGCTTCGACGATAAGGAGCAATCTGTCAACGAGCCTCACAGCGATGCCGGAAGGTACTTCAACTTCCGGCTGAAGCACTTCAGCCGAAAGAACGTCGTTGGTCCGCCGACTTTCTACCTCGACGAGAACAGCGGAAACGACGGCATTCGCGACAACAACAACGGCGTCGCCAAGGAGGCGATTTACACCAATAGTCAGTATATGGGAAGTGGCAGCGATGATTCCTCGAGAACGCGGACCAGCGCCGACATCGGTGAGTCGATCTCGATTGTCGACAATTTCCGAATCATTCTCTCTCTCTCTCTCTCTCTCTCTCTCTCTTCTAATTTACGACAAAGTGTGCACGAGAATGATATTGAATTTTACAAAACGGATGCGCTGAACTAAACTGATAATGTGAATTAAATTATATAGTGGATAATAATATCTTTAGATCAGAAGCACATTATTATAAGCATTAGTCTAAGAAGATTTTTAGGAACGCACAATAGTAATTTACAAATAATTCGTTGTAAATTTCTCTACATAATAAATTAGACATCACAAACAGTCGCGAGGGAAAACGAGTTTTATTGGCGCATCTAATTGTAAGACCTGATCCTACCAGGCTAAATTCAGGCTGATTCTTATAGGCCGAATAGTTATTGCTCTACGGTTTTCGGAATATTCCCACATGAACAAGAAAGAATGCCACTCGCTGCACCAACGCGTAAAAAGAGTACGCTTGTACACTTTCACGGAACTCTAATAATGGTACTTCCTCCTAATTAATTAACATATGCCAGAATTTTTACGATCTATGCTCGTCGCATGCTTGACTGTCGCTCGTTCACGCATGAGAATCCGCCGCCTTGACAAAATATTGTTTTAGATCATTACAGCGTGCTCGCCGATCAAGAGCCTCTTTACCAGTTTTATGCAGCCGCGGTGGCTCGTGTTGCTTTCGAATCGGATTCCGAAGGCTACGAGGAGGTAATGTTCTTACGTTAGTTACGCTTAAAATTTATGAACACGCGAACCATTCCCCCAAAAAACTTCTCCAAATAGAATATCTTTACTCTATTCAATATATAGAATGGAATTTTTTTTTAATTGATGTTCTTATCGACAATTTTTGTATGTACATGAAATATATTAATACATTTTTCATAAAACTAATGTAACGTTTTCTTATTAATTTTATTTTCTTTTTACGATTTATAGTTTTTTCAGAAAATAATAAAAATCTTAATTCTTGTTTTTATTTTTCTGTATTCTTTTTTTATTGTATAATATATATGATTTAATTATATATTACATAAATTATCTCTTTATTTTACGATTTATAAAATTAAACGAAACCTGTTGCTACTTTACATATCGTTGCTATATAATTTTTTATTTGTAGGTAGAAGATATGCTGTGCAAGACAGAACCAGCCGCAGCGGATCTTACTAGAGCAGGGCAAAGAATGCTCTGGTGTCATACTCCACAAGTGATACACAGTGGTCTCTTACGTAAGTTAAAAAAACTGTATATTTAATTAGAGAAGTATTTTTCGTACAGTAAAATATATTGAAAATGAAAAAGCTGGTCATAAAAAATTAAAAGAAGAATACTTAATATTAGAGACGTTAACACCGGAAGAGAAGAAGATTCAGGAAGCGAAGTTTGAGATCTTGACTTCCGAAGCGTCGTACTTAAATTCTCTTCGGGTCTTAGAGAACGAGTTCCTCAATAATCATACACTAATAAATGAGATTCTAACGTCGATTGAAAGAAAGAAATTGTTCGGCGGGGTGCCGAGCGTATTATCGGCGTCGCAAACGTTCCTAGCTGAATTGGAAGCTGTGTGGAGGGAAGATCCGATGTTGCCGGGCTTATCGGAAGTCTTACTGAAGCATGCCGAAAAGTGTCAGGCCACGTACGTGGCATACTGCTCGAATCAAGTCAGCATTGATACAACTCTGAAAGAACTCAAGTAAGATAATTAGCGATGCCATAAAATCGCTTTTTATATTTGTACTTTTTTGGAAAATGTAAATAATATATTTTTTAAAAGAGACAGTGATAAATACATATTGTTTGAAATAATATAGTTATACTCATTCTATTGCAGAGCTCGGAAAGGTGTAAAGGAGGCCATCAAACGCATAGAGACGCGGCCAGCGTGCCAAAATCTAACTTTGCATTCCTTCCTAATGCTACCGATGCAACGTGTTACAAGGTGTGTACGAAATCAATATCAAACCAATTACTTTAATTAAATTCAAATTTCATTAAAGTTTATTTATTTCGTATTGTGTAAATTTCGTAAATGTTAAACGAAAATTTATATAAAAATTATTTACACGCCAATAATTCTGCGTAGACTGCCCTTATTAGCTGACGCCATTCTTTCTAAATTATCGATGGGAAATTCGGACAGAATGTCTTGGGAAAAGGTCTTATCGACTTTAAGCAACGTCGTTGCTGAATGTAACGAAGGTGCACGGGCTGCTGCACAAGAAGCAGAAATGGAAGCTTTATCAAGGTATGCTGTTATTTCTTAATAAATCTTAATTTATATTCTTTTATATATTGTATGCGGAATAAGTTACATGTATTTAATCATAGGAAACTGGAGTATGCCTCGAAAATTAAACCAATCATACTGAGAGGCAAGCAATTGGTTAGAAGTGGATCGGTCATGCAATTGTCGACGAAGACAGATACTGAATATAAGCTCACATTTGGAAAGAAATTTACTAAGACGCCACTTTACCTTCTACTACTCACTGATTATCTTCTAGTCACGAAATTAAAATCTAAGTAAGTTATCATTTAACATAATTACGTTTGTTTTCATTGCATTACAATTTTGAGTAGATCAAAGTTTCTACTAAAACTGATTTCACTATAAATACAATTTTTATGAAAAAAAGTTGTAAGCCCTTTACTTTCTATTTTGGAGAATTGAATTAGTTTTATTTAATTTATTCATTGTTTAAAGATTTCTGTCCTTCCAAAGGACAACACAATCCAGTAGACGAGATATTATTAAAGACATATAAATTGTCATAATTATCATGTAGAGAACATTATGACGTTGTGAAGTCCAAAAAAACATTTTAAAATTTTGAAAGTGTCTTATAAAATACAATTTTATAAAATCAAAGAGACATTTTATAGATGATGTGCCTTTGAGATATCTTATATGTCCCGATATTTATGAAATTTTTGAAATATATAATATTTCTTCTTTTAAATAAATTATCTTATTATTGAGAACGAAATTTAAAATAAAATACTTTGCAGTGCTCATGACGAATGCTACACCGTCATAGACGCGTGCAAACGGAATCTTCTGGCTCTAGAGTCGGCTTCCGATGAATCACCATTCGCTGGACGGAACGCTATGATACTGACTTTTCTGGAGAATCACTGCGGCCGCCACGTAGAATACGTCTTGACATGCAAAAATAATACAGAACGAGAACGATGGCTGGAGGCTGTCTCGCCGCCCAAACGTGGTTTAGTTGGGGAAACATTATATGAATCTTGGGACTGTCCGCAAGTAATGGCCAAGCATCCATATTCGCCAAATCAACCTGATGAGCTGTCTTTACAGTCAGGTAATACATTACATATATGTATAATGTATATTTACATAATAATTTTTTAAGGATAATTTTTATGTCCATAAATGTATTATCAAATAGATATGATTAATAGAACAATTTTGACTTTAAGAAAAAAAATATTTTCTTAATAAGAATTTATCTTCTCCAAAGTTTCATAAATATCCAAATTAAATATAAGTACTTATAGCTCGTGTAATAAAAAATAATTTAAAATTCAGACATATATGTATATATTTTTTTTACAAAATATGATTTTTTAACAAACTTTTTTCACTACTCAATGATACATTAATTATATTCCTATTAAAATATTTTATAATAAAAAAGTCATAATTCCAGTAAAATCGAATACTGTTCTCTAGGAGACGTGATAAACGTATTAAGAAAAATGGCAGATGGCTGGTATCACGGTGAAAAATTATTGGACGGCGAGCAAGGATGGTTTCCGGCGAATCATACGAAAGAAGTTGCGTCGGAACACGTGCGCGCGCGAAATCTGAAGCAACGACATCGTCTTTTAGCACTCAGCAACAGTGTGATACAACAAAGAAGAGCGAAACAAAATCAGGGGGTTCATTGACGAAATTAAAATGTGATCTGAGCTCGAATCACTCAGATATTGTGATCGTTAATAAATTATTTGTTTATACGCGATTTCTACGATATTTCAGTATTGAATTTATTCCGATTAACTATTATGTGCCAATATAATACTACTCGTCAAAGCGGAAAACGATTCTGTAAAATCTTTTACTGTAGTATATTGAAGCTACAGAAAGCTGATACAAGAAAGATAATGATATATATTTTATATTTTACATGTATATTGTATATAAGGGAGTGGAGAAAGAAAACAAGAGAGAATGTTGTAACAAAAGTATGCGTCATTTATTATTTTTATACAAATACAATATAAACATTATTTCATATATTTCTTTATTTTTAAATATCTCTGACTTGGTCTATGAGAATGTCTGAAATTAAAAAGTTATAAACGAAGATGAATAAAAATCAGTCAGCGAACATTGAACATGTCATATTTTACAAATGTAAATTGCAAAACAGTCTTCTGTAATAAAGATGCTCTCAACTTATATATATTATTAGATTTTTACTATTAACAGATAATAAAAAGGAAATATTCTCTGAAATAGAACTCTTTATAAAAATTATCAAAAACAATGTGGTTAACTGACGTAAATAATATACTAACTTTGATTATAGAAAGTAAATCTTGTCAATGTGAATCCGTTATATTTTCGTAATTAGAAGTTTATAGCTGGTATTTATAGCCCGATTTTATATTTAAGATCGCCTTAAGTAGTTTTAAGCTATTATAAACGGATCACAGATCATAGCATCTTAAAATATTACTTAAGATGATCTTGAAGTAAAAATGAATTATGAATATAACCTATGTATTCATTTATTAAGGCTAATCTCAGCTTGTATCTCATCACATATTTTCAACATTCAGACAGTCTCTGAAGAATCAGCATATAAATTTACACATGGCATAAAAATAACGTACAGGCATATAATCAACCAATAAAACATGCAAAATAGCAATTATAAAAACGCATCAATCGAGTCACTTATGCGTTATAATTTATGCCATTATTTAGAAACTGATACTAATTAATTGATGCAATGAGCTTATCACAACATGTATTGAACGGTACTTTTATGGAGCAAATTGGCTGCAATACATTAGTATTAAATGCGTGTCTTGGAATGTCCAGATGGTTTCACGTCGAACAACTTTCTAACGAAATACACTTGGACCATAGTCGTCAACGTAATGACAACCACTTGCGCGATTGACCACGTCTGTACATAAGAATTATTGTCCATCAGCAGATTTAAATCTCTCGCCTCTCTGCTTCTGCTCCAGTGTTGAGTATGGAGCATTTCGTTAATATTTTTCTCCACATTCACAATTGTATTCTGAAAGAGAGATAATGATAATATAATGATACAATACATATAATAATATATAATATGTAATATTAATATATATTTTATAAATAAATATATATTTTCTGTATATATTAGTAATATACAGGGTGTCCTTTCGCAAATCAAAATATCATAGCAAGAAAGTCTTCGAGAAATTAAGTAAAAAAGTTATTTGTAAATTTTTATTTTATAAGCAATAGTTTTTGAGATATAAAGGTTTCAATTTAACCAATTATAGATTAATACTCGCGTGTAGTGCGCGACCACTAACACTACTCACGGACATGTTTCCGTTTAATTGTAATCTATAATTGGCCAAATTTAAACTCTTATATCTCCAAAACTACTGCTTAAATTAAAAATTTACAAATAACTTTTTTACTTAATTTTTCAAAGACTTTATTGCTATAATAGTTTGATTCGCGAATTTTGGAACACCCTGTATATTATAATATACTACTAATATATAATTTATTTATAATAATATTGTTTTTATATGTATAATTGCAACACCTGTAGAGAAGCTTACATGACATACATACCGTAAAGTTCTCAACGGAAAGATTCAGTTCTTCTAATTCCTGCGTATATTTTTGCCATTTATCATACCTAATAACAAATAACAAATAACAAGATTAGAAAATAATAGGTATATATTTTACCATGTTTCTGACACATATATTTTTACCAAATTAATTGCAAGAGTCTTACCTAATCACTGTGATGTATAGATTGACTAATTTTGCAGCAAATCTTGAAAACTGATTATCAATGCATACGCTATAATAACCACCGTTCAACGACTGATCCTGATAGTCTGCGTTTGCACGCCATTGATAAGGATAAACTATAACCCCCTCTGGATTTCTTACTGCAAAACCTGCTTTTCCGTCTCCACCACGCAATACCTACAATCAAAACAAATTTCTTAAATCAATGTAATGTTGATGTAATGGACTTATCACAACACGTATTGAACAGTGCTTTTATGGAGCAAATTGGCTGCAATACATCAGTATTAAATGCATGTCTTGGAATGTCCAGATCAGTAAACCATTATTTTCTATTCAAATACTGCCTTTTGCATCAAGAGCCATGTTCCAATATACACTAATAATACTGGAAATCTATAATATATATGTAACTGAAAATTATAGACATACATATTCTGATAAACAATTAAGTGCATATGACTCTATAAAATCATTGTTTTTTTTTTACAGTAAAATACAATTGTAAAGTTTATAAACATGCGTGACTGCCGTGAGCCATCAGAGCAAACGCTCATAAGTTGTGTGCTCCTGTCCGAGTCATGTGGAGAAAAACGTCTCCTAGGAGAAAGTTGTCTCCAACTTCACGCAACACCATATGGTTAACCGAGTGATTCGCATTCCGATACTTCCGATGCCTGATTTTGTATCACTCTAAAACGACTCGCGGCTCATCGCTCAACGGATATCCAGTCGACGGTACCTGGAAGCTGACGTAGAATGTCGCGCCTGGATTTACATATTGGAAGTAACAATCCTCCTTGCCGGCGTCGATATGCACCTTGTAGTCCATCGCGACCGCAGGCAGATTCTCGTAAGAGAAACCGTCGGCCAGCGGCGCGACTAGGACCAGAAAAAACGCACCAAATAGCACGCAACCGAGCTGTATGAGGAGGGACATCGTAGCGCGATGGGCATCACAACAAATGACGTCGACAGCGGTCACACGGATGAGGCCGGAGACCTGTTCGACAGCCACGCGGTCCACGCGTAATTCTGATTATTCTGAACTCTGAAGTGCTCCGAACAGTCCGAACTCCGGAGCATCTCAGAACGGAACGTTTGCGCATGTGTAACTACGTAATCAACCACGTGACAAACTCGACAAATTTGTATTCCGATGTTATTCATTTCTGACGAAACATACATTTTCTTTTAGTTAGAATTTTTTAGATAATTTTTCAGAATTTCTATATAATTTTATAACATTTTTAAAAAATGTTATAAAAATGATTTTCAGATTTTTTATACAAACTAAAACATTTTTCATCATTCATTTAAAAAATAATCTACATATTTTTAAAAGTTTATATCATTACATATTATTTACATATACACACATCTAAAATATTCTAAAATTCCATATTTTATAATTCCCAAAGAAAACATAAAATTTGGAAAAGTTTGCAATATTTTTTAGAAATCATTAATTTAATTAAAATATATGAAAATGATCCCTACAAAAAAAAATCAAATATGAGGTATGAGAACTTTTTCACTAGGAATGGCTTTTTTTAGAATATATCATATAAATTAAATTTTTAATATTAATTATACGTTTTATCACGTATATATTAAATACTTTATTAAGCGTAAATGATATATTAGTCGTTATATTACTACTACACATTAAAATTATGTCAAACCATTGAGTAAGAAGACACAGGAGAAAGTGTATGGCATAGTAGAAAAACAAGGGTTGCTCATCCGGTAGACGAATTTAGAAGGCTCGTGCGCAGCAGCTTGCTACGTCACATTCGTGCAGTCTCGGCAACGTCCGGCATACTTCGGCCGGATAAAATGGCTGCCAGACGGCCAGCCGACGGACGCTTATTGGACGTTTGATATTGCGGGCGCACATGCTTGTTTAAATTTTATATATTCTCTCGAAAACAATTATTGTATACAGTTTGTATGGATGATACCCGATTGACCACGTCCCGATTGACCACCAGCCACTCACAGCGCTTGAACAGTGGAAAATCTCTAGGCACCGGCCGCTGTGAGTGGCTGTGGTCAATCGGGACGTGGTCAAACGGGACGCTCCCGTTTGTATTAACATTTTACAGAGGTAATTTTATGCCTGCAGGTAAGGACGCGAACGTACATCCGAGTACGAGAAATTAACCGCAAAATATCGTTACAAAATAGAACTAGAAAAACAAGAAGA
>NW_012026816.1:97928-99146 GCF_000956235.1 Wasmannia auropunctata
GTTCAGATTCTACACCCGGGTGCACTCAGACACCTAGAAAGCGTTCAGATTCTCTTTGGGTGCCCCTGCCGGATTTTTAGGTGAAGCGTTCACATTGTCACTCTGCCCATCTTAGTTGGGTGAAAAAACCACCTGGCTTCTTGAGCCGGGTGCCGAGCAGGGATGCCAGGAAAACCTTTAACAGCCACTGGCTGCAAGTGGAGGGAGTAGGCTGGCAGTCGCGAATGTCGCGATGGCTTAGGTGGTTGGCTGTAGAGTCCTAGATTATCAGAGAAGCGCGACCGGCTTATGGCAGTATCGCAAAAGTACTAGAAAATATTAAAAATGGCGTCGAATGGCCAATCATAAGTTTGATTTATTCGGCAGCCATTTATAATAGCGATAAATCAATCTTATGATTGGCCATTTACGTGTCCAATCAGGACTCGTAACACCGGTCGCGCTTCTCTGATAATCTAGGACTCTAGTTGGCTGCTGGCGGCTGCAGCCTATCCTCTCCACTTGCAGCCAGTGGCTGTTAAAGGTTTTCCTGGCATCCCTGGTGCCGAGTGGAATAAATGATTAGTTAAGATACATTAAATAATACAATTAATAACAAACGTTTTGACTTGCATCAGGTCATTCTCAATGTTCATAACAGTACAAATTAAAGCTAGAAATTTAAACGGAAATCGTTGAATATAAAGGATCTGTACAATATTAGAACTCTTGTTTAAAAATGTAAAATGTTGTAACAATACCAAACAGAAATTCAAATGCAGATCCTCGAATAATCGCAGTGGACAGTCGTCGTGAAGAAAAAGACAAAACGTACAATCATTTCACAATGACATTTTTTACTCTCTGTCTCTGCTTCAAATCTGGGAGAACCATACGTTTTGTCGGTTTCTTCACGACTGTCAATTGCGATTATTTGAGGATCTGGACTTGAATTTCTGTTTGGTATTGTAACATTGTTACTTAACATGTCGGTTTCTTCACGACTGTCAATTGCGATTATTTGAGGATCTGGACTTGAATTTCCGTTTGGTATTGTTACTTAACATTTTACTTCTTGAGAGTTCAAACAACAAGAGTTCTAATATTGTACAGATCCTTTTATTCACCATTAGTTTTCGTTTAAATTTCTAGCTTTAATTTGTACTGTTATTAACATTGAGAATTGACTTGATGACAGGTTAAAACGTTTGTTGATTGTATTATTTAATGTATTTTAAT
>NW_012026816.1:100971-104774 GCF_000956235.1 Wasmannia auropunctata
TGCTCTTCCGATCTATATTTATAACTGCAAAAAATTGCAGTTAGAATCTGAAGTTTATTTGGCCCATTAACATGTTAAAATTCAAAAAATCTCAAAAAAGCAAAAAAATTGCAGTTATAAATATGAAAAATTTTTTTTCATATTTATAACTGCAATTTTTTTGCTTTTTTGAGATTTTTTGAATTTCACAAATTCGGATTCAGCGGGTCGAAAAACATGTCCGTAGATGGGTCCGGTCAAATGCACAAACCACTTTTTTTTTGTGTGCCGGTGTTATCTTTGCCTTCCTGTTCACATACAGCTAATGTTTTTGATATTGATCAATACCAATCAATTATGGTTAAAGTAAAAGAAATACAATTGTTTAAATTTAACAATTGTTCAAATTTATTGTATTTTACATTGTTTCTTTTTATTTTAGAGGTGTCATAATTGTCACGCCAGACAAAAAAAAACATGTTTCTCTTGGCGGTAATACGCTATATACATTTCCAGAACCATGTCCTGATATTGGAGAACGTATTTCAAGAATATGCGAACAACGAAATAACGTAAGAAATTATGCAAATATATAATTAATGTAACAGTTAAGAAAAATTATGTATTATGCATTTAGTATATATTTTATTTATTATTCCATTATTGCAATTATTTACAAGGATTATATAAATATTCCAAAGACAAGTTCAGAACTACAGTACAAAACTGCTCTGTTTGTTCTACGAAAACAACAAAACATTGCGAAAAATGCCGTACATACTATTGTAGCAGACTTGTCAATTGGAAGATTGGCCACAACATTAGGCTGAGAGTGTGACCGTATTCCGTAATTATATTTATATAATTAAACTACATATTTATATATAGTCTCTCAAGTTTATACGTTTATATATTCACTAAAAAAAAACAAATTTTTCCATGCAAACCCTTGCCCATACTTTGCTACGTTTTATTTTAAAAACACCGTTCGCACGACGATACAATTGTTTTTATTGCAAGTAACTATTAATTAAGTATTAATTTAATAGATAATTAATAAAGACATTAAAAAGTAGATAAACATTAAAAATTATATTTATTTCATAAGAGAGAGAGAGAGAGAGGCGCCTTTAATGATCGAGACTAGATTTTGATGCCTATAATAATTCTGTGTGAATTTTAAAAACTTTTTTCAGTTATGTGCATCAAGATCCAGCATCGATCGTTAAAAGCTTTTCTCTCTGGTGTTATTTGTTTAACGGCCTAATTCAATTTATTATTTAATTTCGATTTATTTTTGTTAATTAAAATTAAAATTTTGGTTATATATTTTTTTGCAGGGCATTAGTAGATGATATCTCCTCATTGCAAATTAATCAAGACGTAAATAAAATAAAAAAGACATTGACCCCCAATGTTGAAACGGCTAAATTTAGCGATGTGAAACTGTGACGGCCCAATACATTTAATGTGTTGCAAGCAGAATGCTCGAATAATACGAGTGCAAATGTTAACAAGCATAAGAGTAATACAGAAATTACACATCCCAAACAGCACAAGGACGTCCTAAGGACGTCCCCAGGGCGTCCAGGACGGGATCTGAGGACGTTCTCAGGATGTCCTATTTTCATCCAGGGACGTCCTGAGGACGTCCTGTGGTATAGCAAATGAGCGCCTCATCGTGTCCTCAGGAAGTCCCGAAGACGTCCACAGGACGTCCAGAACGGATACTGAGGACATCCTCAGGAGGTCCTATTTTCATCAAGGGATGTCCTAAGGACATCTTGTGGTATAGCAAAATCTTTGACGTGTCCATAGAATATAAAAAATAAAAAATAACGATTAAATAAACGTTTATAAAATTAGAATAAAAACCATTATAAAACATTTAAAAAAAAACAATTTACGGTGTTTGCAAGGGAATTATTTCTCCGAAATTAATATTCAAATTTAACGGTCACCCATCCAAGTCACGACTGCCCTCAACGCTGCTTAACTTCTGTGATCGGGAACTGCAGACACTTTGTGATGATCCATGATTACTTGATGTTAATGAATACATATCCATGATAGATTAGATCAATTAAAAAGTTATAAAAAAGATAAATATCTATTTTTTTATAAATGTTAACATACAAAATAACATGATCGATAATCCAAATAATAATAAAATACATAAATAAGTACAACATAATGTAAAACTGTATTGGATTAAGAAGTGATTAAGGTTTAATACTAAATGTATGCAAACATTTTTTTTACGTTTTTTCTACTATTCAGTGAATGTAAATTTCTGTTTAATACATACATATATGTATATTTATTAAGTATCTCCGGTAAATATTTTGATAACACGGATACGTAGACAACGTATGTACAGTCGTGGACACATCGGTTGCGACACTTTTTTTTATAGGTTTCTAATATATATTTAATATAGGTACATAATATATATACTTTATAGATAACTAATATTTTGCAAATGCGAACCACGATGTACTATCTTTAGTCTAGAGACAGTATAACGCCAATCGTGGTCCACATTTGCAAAATATTAGTGCGTTTTGAAACCTATAAAAAAGAAAGTGTCGCAACCGATGTGTCCATGACTGTACAAATAAGTATAGCATATGGACATACAAACTTGTCCTTTTGGGGATATCCCTATAGTGTCCACAAATGTATATCCTATAATGGACAGCTTGTAAGGCTCATGGATATCCCGACCAGAAATGGACATAAAACGGATGTCCATAGGATATCTTGTGCTGTCTGACCGTATCGTGTCCTTAGGAGGTCTCGAGAACGTCCTCAGGATACATTTACATAGGACTGAGGCTGTTCACAGGACGTCCTGAGGCTGTTTCCAGGACGTCCTGAAGCTATCCCTAGGACGTCCTGAGACTGTCCCCAGGACGTCCTGAGACTGTCTCCGGGACGTCCTGAGCCTGTCCCCAGGACGTGATGAGCCTGAACTGAAGCTGTTCTAAAAGTGTCCTTAAGAAGGTATCTTAAGGACGCCCCAAGGACATCCCGTGGATATATGAATGTCCTCAAAATGTTCCCAGGACGTCCTGGGACATATTCAGAATAATCCTGAGGACGTACTGTGCTATTTGGGATAGTTCTATCAATAATACTCAAGATAGACATGTATCTGCTCAACATGATAATGATAATGTATCTCAAAGTAAAATAGCAGACCAACCAGTAGTAAATGATACAAATACTAAAGAGTCTTCTCAACACATCGATTTCGCAGATATAATAATACTAACGGGAGTACTGATCAATCAAGAAAAATAACGGAAATAAAATTGTTGCTTAAGAAACAAAACTTGATAACTTGACAACATAACTTGATAATAGACTGATAGAATATAAGGTAACGTTTTCGCAAATATAACATAATTAACGGAAATAAAATTGTTGCTTAAGAAACAAAACTTGATAATAGATTGATAGTAGACTGAAATTATAAAATGAAAAGAGTCAATCAAATAATCAAATATATAACTGTTTACAAACTTTTATAAAGACACGAGACCATGTGTTTTATAAGCGCGTGACGAACGTCTCTGGCAACTCGATTTCATAAACGCCGTCCTCGGGGCATTTTACAATTTTAATTTTGACAATTGAATTTGGTGTTAACTCATCTAATTTCTTTTGTATTGCTTCCGAATATTGTCCATTTCTTACCGGTCCCAAATCTGTAACGAGGAACAAGATAAGTTTGAATATGAAAATTATCGTATCCTTTTAACTTACACAGACAACTTTGATACTTACTGATAATTGTACACACATTCGCCAATGCTGCA
>NW_012026816.1:104825-106525 GCF_000956235.1 Wasmannia auropunctata
TGAACGTTTTATCTAAACACCCGACAGGGAGACTCAAAACGAACCCACTCTAATCTGAACGCTCTGTAGGTGTCTTGGGTGTCTGAATGCACCCGGGTGGGGAATTTAAACGCGTCTTAAGTATTAAAGCGCGTTCAGATTCCATAACCACTCGGGACTCACGGGAGCTACTTTGCTAGGCTCCGCCCACTCACCCAGTCACCCAGTAATCACCCACCCAGGAAGGAATCTGAACGCAGCCCTGAATGAAGTTTTTGGTACGGGATGTCAGGTATACAGTCTGACCCTTTCCAATTACCGTCGAGCCTTTCCAACAGATATCGTCAATAAAGTGCGTTGTAATTTTTGTGTCTTGTCACGGGTGAAAATTTAGCAGTCTCGAGCAGCGATCAAATTCTGCGTGAAATTGAAAAATCTGGTTCCGAAACATTAAAGATGTTGAGAATAGCTTATGGGAACGCTACTTTGTCTTCAAAATTTGATCGTAACGTTGCTCAAAATACAGCACAGTCTATGCTGAATTTCCGTGACAAAATACAAAAATTACAACGCATTTTGCTGTCGGTATTGACTGCTAGAAGGGCTCAGAGGCAACTGAGAAGGGTCAGATTGTATACCTAACAACTGTACCAAAGGCCCCGTCCAATGGATCCATTCCCACAATTCTGATTAAGCCCCCAAAAAATAGTCTCATTACTTTTGAAACAGACCATGTGTGTATTGCTATAAGATTGATCTATATGCTATATGCTATAAGATATATATATATACAGGGTGTCTCGTACTCAATGGTACAGCGCTTGTGGGGAGATAGTGTAGACCAAACTGAACAAAAAAGTCCTCTACCATTTTGCGATCTTCGCAATAGTTTTTGAGATATTAATATATAAAGCTCGTCGAATCTGAACGCGCGGCGCGATACGCCCGCCCGCCGCGGACCGCAGTCACCTCCCCCGCGCGTCTAGTGGGCGGCGCGTAGTGAGGGTAATCCATTGCTGTGCGCTAGACAATCAGTTATCTCCACCACGCGCCGCCAACTAGGCGCGCGGGGGTGGTAACCGTGATCCGCGGCGGGCGGGCGTATCTCGCCGCGCGTTCAGATTCAACGAGCTTTATATATTAATATCTCAAAAACTATTGCAAAAATCGCAAAATGGTAGGAGGACTTTTTTGTTCAGTTTGGTCCACACTACCCACAAGCGCTGTACCATTGAGTATGAGACACCCTGTATACATATATATACATATAAACAGAAAAAATATTTTTTTACATATGTAATTATATAATGTATAGTATTATAACATATATATTTAATTTTAGTCAGGATATTCGATCGTCACGCAAACATGTAATGCCACAAATAGTAGTATCACATAGTGTAGACCATGGATTACACCGGCACACAAAAAAAAAAGTGGTTTGTGCATTTGACCGGACTCATCTACGGACATGTTTTTCGACCCGCTGAATCCGAATTTGAGGTCCGTTGGGCTCGGTCAGGTCCCAGATTTTAGTAAAATGCAAAAAACCCCCCAAAAATATGAAAAACTGCATTACAGCGATGAAAAAATTTTTGTTGACCCGGATCAAGTATGATTTTTATGTATTTCGATCCGCTGAATTTGAATCTGAAGATTAATTAGCCCGTTGAGCCATCAAAATTTGAAAAATCAGCGAAAAACCGAAAAAAATTGCAAAA
>NW_012026816.1:106575-107009 GCF_000956235.1 Wasmannia auropunctata
TACGCTGCAAGCTCAAGTGGTAAGTAACGGTGGTGCACCAACAGCTGGGTGAGTGATGACGCAGGACTGCAGATGCGTACACAAAGCCTCTCGCGGTCAAGTCTTCCTCCTCCTCCACGCGGTCCCCGCTGGAAACCTTGGTCGTGGCAGCATATGGCAGCCACCGACATTAAGGGCTAACGGAGTCGAAGGCGACAAGACTCGATTGGAAGTCCCAGACGGAAAATCGAGTCGTTGGACGACACAGCATGTCACGAGTCGGTGTCTAACGACCAAATGTCTCTAATGTGACGCATACCCACACAGCACTGTCATGAGTCGGAGTCCTTTGGACCAAATGGCTCGAATGTGACAAAACGCACAGCATAGCCACGAGTCGGAGTTGAAAAACCAAATGGCTCAAAAGTGGCAAGCACGGAAATACGTGTTGGTGG
>NW_012026816.1:107279-107803 GCF_000956235.1 Wasmannia auropunctata
GTTTAACAAACTTACAAACAAACACGGACTAAATTAAAATTAAAGTCTTATTTCTAATAAAAATAATAAAAATGTAAAAAAAAACAATTTTATGTTATATTTCAGATATAAATAAATACACTTCTCAACAAAATTAAAGCATCACTTACTCTACTCTCCAAAAATAGACAAAATTCAAGAGAGTGTAACTTCGTCAAAAATGATCGTATCGAGATGTTCAAAAAAGCATTTTACAGCTTGAAATCTCTACTTTTCAAATCGGTACTTTAGAAAACGATCCTACTGATTTTTCATGGAATTACACGGATAGAAAAGAAGACCCGACGAATCTCAAAATTTTTTACGAACTTTGACAAGTTCCATAGCGCGAATTAAAAATCGCATGCAAATGCAATTTACAGCTTTCGAAAGAGTGAATCTTTACCTTAATTTGCTTTTTTGTTGAGCGTTGTACGTATTTTTTTTTACCGAGTTATTCAACATTAAAGCAAAAGTGGTCCTTTTTGTTTCAATTTGGAAAGTAA
>NW_012026816.1:113381-114160 GCF_000956235.1 Wasmannia auropunctata
TCGCTTCGCGCAACGTACGTACGAGACGTTGCACGCGAGAGACAGGAGGATAAGAGCCGCATATATTTGGAGAGAGGAATCGTGTCGAACGGCAGGTGACGATCCGCGCGCCGCTCTCTCTCACTCGATCGACCACGCCACAACGTTCGTTGCAACGTTGCGTCTGGGACCGTGGACGACGAGTGTCGAGATCGACCGCACGCGAGATCCCCTCCGGTCACACCGCCCAGGCGCGCGTACGCGCGCGCCGGCGGTGCTCTGCGAGCGAGGAGCGAGGCGTTGGCGCGCCAACGATCCGAGGGAGGCCCGCGGCCGGTGTTCAAGCACCGTGCCTGTGCCCTTTCGGATTCGGCGGCGTCGGCCGGCGCGAACCGGTGGTAACCTACAACGCCGCGGCGACTCGCCGAGAGTCGCTCGCGCGCTGGAGGGCCCGGAGACACCGTGAGACGAAACCCCCGCCGACTTGTGATTTATCGCATCGGTGGCGGGTGTTTCTCTCGTCTTCGTCGCCCGATGGTTTTTCAAAGATTTCCGCCCCGGCTCTCGTCTCATTCCCCCGCGCGATCGCGCGCCGGTTGGAGACGAGAGACGCTCCGCTCGCGCGACGATGTCGTCTCACGTTGTGCCGTAGCCCCCTGCAAACGGGGCGGCGGTCCGCGCGTGCTCGGACGCGCGGCCAGGCTGATCGAAGGGCCCCCATTCCCTCGCGAGTGGCGTTGATCCCGGAGGATCCCACTCTCCCCCGTCGACTCTCCGTGCCTCCTCGCGCGCTGCCCGCA
>NW_012026816.1:118575-119305 GCF_000956235.1 Wasmannia auropunctata
TCAAGTCTGGTGCCAGCAGCCGCGGTAATTCCAGCTCCAATAGCGTATATTAAAGTTGTTGCGGTTAAAAAGCTCGTAGTTGAATCTGTGTCGCACACCGTCGGTTCACCGCTCGCGGTGTTTAACTGGCGTGATGTGGGACGTCCTACCGGTGGGCTTAGCCTCGCGAGGGGCGGCCCAACTAATATCCCGTCGCGGTGCTCTTTACTGAGTGTCGAGTCGGGCCGGTACGTTTACTTTGAACAAATTAGAGTGCTTAAAGCAGGCTATCCTCGCCTGAATACTGCGTGCATGGAATAATGGAATAGGACCTCGGTTCTATTTTGTTGGTTTTCGGAACCCCGAGGTAATGATTAATAGGGACAGATGGGGGCATTCGTATTGCGACGTTAGAGGTGAAATTCTTGGATCGTCGCAAGACGGACAGAAGCGAAAGCATTTGCCAAAAATGTTTTCATTAATCAAGAACGAAAGTTAGAGGTTCGAAGGCGATCAGATACCGCCCTAGTTCTAACCATAAACGATGCCAGCTAGCGATCCGCCGAAGTTCCTCCGATGACTCGGCGGGCAGCTTCCGGGAAACCAAAGCTTTTGGGTTCCGGGGGAAGTATGGTTGCAAAGCTGAAACTTAAAGGAATTGACGGAAGGGCACCACCAGGAGTGGAGCCTGCGGCTTAATTTGACTCAACACGGGAAACCAGATCGGAAGAGCACACGTCTGAACTCCAGT
>NW_012026816.1:120561-121360 GCF_000956235.1 Wasmannia auropunctata
CAAGTGACTGGAGTTCAGACGTGTGCTCTTCCGATCTGCACGTTCCTCGACGTCTGAGTATCGCATCGTCGATCTAGCGTCAGGGCTGAGCGGCTACGCGCCGCTATCATAGGGAGAATGAGAACAAAAATATACATGATCTTTTTTTAACAAAACCCGACGTTGTGCGTATACTCCTCGGAGTGTACATGCACGTTCGGTGTATAACACATGGGTTTACGTATGTAACGAATGAAGAAGCAGAGTGTCGCCGACCGGCTCGCAAGACCGGCGGCAAGTACCGACACACGCACACGGCTCTCTGTGCTGCGCTCGCTGGCTCTCGAGAAAAACGCACACACGAAGCTCCCTGGTTGATCCTGCCAGTAGTCATATGCTTGTCTCAAAGATTAAGCCATGCATGTCTCAGTGCATGCCGAATTAAGGTGAAACCGCGAATGGCTCATTAAATCAGTTATGGTTCATTAGATTGTACCCACATTTACTTGGATAACTGTGGTAATTCTAGAGCTAATACATGCAAAACAGAGTCCCGACCAGTGATGGAAGGGACGCTTTTATTAGATCAAAACCAATCGGTGGCGGGCGGTCTCCGTCCGTCCACCGTTTATTTTGGTGACTCTGAATAACTTTGTGCTGATCGCACGGTCCTAGCACCGGCGACGCATCTTTCAAATGTCTGCCTTATCAACTGTCGATGGTAGGTTCTGCGCCTACCATGGTTGTAACGGGTAACGGGGAATCAAGGTTCGATTCCGGAGAGGGAGCCTGAGAAACGGCTACCACATCCAAGGAAGGA
>NW_012026816.1:121411-122146 GCF_000956235.1 Wasmannia auropunctata
GGTTGGGTACTATAAGAGGTGCGTTGCGCTCGGCTAGCCGAGCGGTACGATGCGGTCGTGCGTACACGTTACTCGTGTCTCGTACGGCTTCTCGAACGTCTATGAAACACGGACCGTGATCGTTGCGATGCACGTCGGTCGTTCTTCTCGCTATTGAAGCGGAGAAGTCGTCGACTCTCGCACGGAGGGTGAGTTACATCGTTCGACGTATTCGGCGACTCGTTCGACGAAACGTCCGGTGTTCGCTCGCGCTTGCCGAAGCGTGCCGTCCAATATAATATTATATACAAACACAGCATTGCCACGAGTCGGTGTCGAGAGACCGAATGGCTCTTATGTGGCGCGCACATAGTGTTGGTCCCGCGATCTTCCCTCGTTCTCAGACGAACGTGATCGGATGAATCGTGGCGCTTACTGAACATCAACTCCACGTATACGAGTGCGACGGAAGTGCGAGATCCCTGGCGGATTTCTCTTCCCGCTTTACTTGTACGCCTTAGCGAAATTTTTCTACGTACTTTGAGTACGCACGTTCCTCGACGTCTGAGTATCGCATCGTCGATCTAGCGTCAGGGCTGAGCGGCTACGCGCCGCTATCATAGGGAGAATGAGAACAAAAATATACATGATCTTTTTTTAACAAACCCGACGTTGTGCGTATACTCCTCGGAGTGTACATGCACGTTCGGTGTATAACACATGGGTTTACTGAGTCGACAAGGCACACAGGGGATA
>NW_012026816.1:122907-124247 GCF_000956235.1 Wasmannia auropunctata
TATCCCCTGTGTGCCTTGTCGACTCAGTAAATTTCGGCTCGGTCGGGTCCGGAGGTAAACCTGGCCGATCTACGCTTCCCCGCTAAGCCCTTAATGTTACGTCGATTCGCGTGCCCGCACGTTTATTCGGCCACCCTAGTGCCCCCGTGCACCCCCGTCGTCCGTTCGCCTCGATAGCGGAGAATTTTCGGCGCCGGAGGTAATCGCGGCGAAAGCAACACGCCGCGCGAAAGCAACACGCCGCGCGGGACTTAGAAAAATTTCGGCTCGGTCGGGTCCGGAGGTAAACCTGGCCGATCTACGCTTCCCCGCTAAAGCCCTTAATGTTACGTCGATTCGCGTGCCCGCACGTTTATTCGGCCACCCTACCACCCCCGTGCACCCCCGTCGTCCGTTCGCCCCGATAGCGAAGAATTTTCGGCGCCGGAGGTACACTTGGCCAAAGCAACACGCCGCGGCGGTACCTCGCTTCCAGCGGCTAAGTCCCGCGCGCCTCGGTCTATCGACGTTCGCGCCCATAAGCGGCCGTGCATAAGACCGTGCGTCGCCGACCGCTTGTCCGGTCGGTTGGGTACTATAAGAGGTGCGGTGCGCTCGGCTAGCCGAGCGGTACGATGCGGTCGTGCGTACACGTTACTCGTGTCTCGTACGCCCCGTACGGCTTCTCGAACGTATATGAAACACGGACCGTGATCGTTGCGATGCACGTCGGTCGTTCTTCTCGCTATTGAAGCGGAGAAGTCGTCGACTCTCGCACGGAGGGTGATTTACATCGTTAGACGTCTTCGGCGACGAAACGTCCGGTGTTCGCTCGCCGCGGCGGTACATCGCTTCCAGCGGCTAAGTCCCGCGCGCCTCGGTCTATCGACGACCGCGCCCATAAGCGGCCGTGCATAAGACCGTGCGTCGCCGACCGCTTGTCCGGTCGGTTGGGTACTATAAGAGGTGCGATGCGCTCGGCTAGCCGAGCGGTACGATGCGGTCGTGCGTACACGTTACTCGTGTCTCGTACGACTTCTCGAAACGTACTATGATAACACGGACCGTGATCGTTGCGATGCACGTCGGTCGTTCTTCTCGCTATTGAAGCGGAGAAGTCGTCGACTCTCGCACGGAGGGTGAGTTACATCGTTCGACGTATTCGGCGACTCGTTCGACGAAACGTCCGGTGTTCGCTCGCGCTTGCCGAAGCGTGCCGTCCAATATAATATTATATACAAACACAGCATTGCCACGAGTCGGTGTCGAGAGACCGAATGGCTCTTATGTGGCGCGCACATAGTGTTGGTCCCGCGATCTTCCCTCGTTCTCAACTGAGTCGACAAGGCACACAGGGGATA
>NW_012026816.1:126286-127464 GCF_000956235.1 Wasmannia auropunctata
TTTAGCCGCGGAGCGCGCGACAGACCCGCCGGCGGTAGGCCCGACGTACGCGCTAGCCTAACCGAGCTCTAACCTGACCACCGAGCGCGAGACCGAACGAGCGCTAACCTGACCGAGCGCTAACCTGACCGAGCGCTAACCTGACCGAGCGCTAGCCCGACGTGTCAGGCGAGGCACTTGGCCGCTGAGCGCCTGTCGGCCCCGTCGGCGAAAGCAACACGCGGCGCGGGACTTAGCCGCGGAGCGCGCGACAGACCCGCCGGCGGTAGGCCCGACGTACGCGCTAGCCTAACCGAGCGCTAACCTGACCACCGAGCGCGAGACCGAACGAGCGCTAACCTGACCGAGCGCTAACCTGACCGAGCGCTAACCTGACCGAGCGCGAGCCCGACGGGTCAGGCGAGGTACTTGGCCGCGGAGCGCCTGTCGGCCCCGTCGGCGAAAGCAACACGCGGCGAGAAAGCAACACGCCGCGAGGGACTTAGAAAATTTTCGGCTCGGTCGGGTCCGGAGGTAAACCTGGCCGATCTACGCTTCCCCGCTAAAGCCCTTAATGTTACGTCGATTCGCGTGCCCGCACGTTTATTCGGCCACCCTAGTGCCCCCGTGCACCCCCGTCGTCCGTTCGCCTCGATAGCGGAGAATTTTCGGCGCCGGAGGTAATCGCGGCGAAAGCAACACGCCGCGCGAAAGCAACACGCCGCGCGGGACTTAGAAAAATTTCGGCTCGGTCGGATCCGGAGGTAAACCTGGCCGATCTACGCTTCCCCGCTAAGGCGCCCTTAATGGGTTACGTCGGATTCGCGCGCCCGCACGTTTATTCGGCCACCCTACCACCCCCGTGCACCCCCGTCGTCCGTTCGCCCCGATAGCGAAGAATTTTCGGCGCCGGAGGTAATCGCGGCGAAAGCAACACGCCGCGCGAAAGCAACACGCCGCGCGGGACTTAGAAAATTTTCGGCTCGGTCGGGTCCGGAGGTAAACCTGGCCGACTCGACCGCTTCCCCGCTACGTCCCCTTATTGTTACGCCGATTCGCGTGCCCGCACGTTTATTCGGCCACCCTACCACCCCCGTGCACCCCCGTCGTCCGTTCGCCCCGATAGCGAAGAATTTTCGGCGCCGGAGGTAATCGCGGCGAAAGCAACACGACTGAGTCGACAAGGCACACAGGGGATA
>NW_012026816.1:133536-133943 GCF_000956235.1 Wasmannia auropunctata
ACTGGAGTTCAGACGTGTGCTCTTCCGATCTACCTGGAGACGCCGTCGGGAGATCCGGGAAGAGTTTTCTTTTCTGTATAAGCGTTCGAGTTCCCTGGAAACCTCTAGCAGGGAGATAGGGTTTGGAACGCGAAGAGCACCGCAGTTGCGGCGGTGTCCGGATCTTCCCCTCGGACCTTGAAAATCCAGGAGAGGGCCACGTGGAGGTGTCGCGCCGGTTCGTACCCATATCCGCAGCAGGTCTCCAAGGTAAAGAGCCTCTAGTCGATAGACTAATGTAGGTAAGGGAAGTCGGCAAATTGGATCCGTAACTTCGGAATAAGGATTGGCTCTGAGGAGCGGGGCGTGTCGGGCTTGGTCGGGAAGCGGGTCTGGCTGAACTGAGTCGACAAGGCACACAGGGGATA
>NW_012026816.1:135336-135841 GCF_000956235.1 Wasmannia auropunctata
GTGTGCCTTGTCGACTCAGTTTAGGACCCGTCTTGAAACACGGACCAAGGAGTCTAACATGTACGCGAGTCATTGGGACTCAGCGGATACCTAAAGGCGCAATGAAAGTGAAGGTCGGCCCTGGTTGTCGACCGAGGGAGGATGGGCCGCGTCGCGATGCGGCTCCGCACTCCCGGGGCGTCTCGTTCTCATCGCGAGAAGAGGCGCACCCAGAGCGTACACGTTGGGACCCGAAAGATGGTGAACTATGCCTGGTCAGGACGAAGTCAGGGGAAACCCTGATGGAGGTCCGTAGCGATTCTGACGTGCAAATCGATCGTCGGAACTGGGTATAGGGGCGAAAGACTAATCGAACCATCTAGTAGCTGGTTCCCTCCGAAGTTTCCCTCAGGATAGCTGGCACTCGGCCGTTCCGCACGGAACGCGCGCGAGTCTCATCTGGTAAAGCAATGATTAGAGGCCTTGGGGCCGAAACGACCTCAACCTATTCTCAAACTTTAAACTG
>NW_012026816.1:139629-139953 GCF_000956235.1 Wasmannia auropunctata
AACAATGTGACTACTTACCTACTAGGCGGCCGGTCCACGGGCCGGTCGTCGCACGAGCCCGGTTTGCCGTACGGCGCCATCGCCCGTCGTCGGGATCTCACCGCTACGACGGCACGGCGTCAAACGGTCGAACATGAGTTTCGCGAGTTCGATGTCGAGACTCGGAATCGTCTGTAGACGACTTAGGTACCTGGCGGGGTGTTGTACTCGGTAGAGCAGTTACCACGCTGCGATCTGTTGAGACTCAGCCCTCGGCTTGGGGATTCGTCTTGTCGGTTAGACGAGACCCCACGCGCGCGCACCAGCCCCGTCGGCGAAAGCAAC
>NW_012026816.1:145998-146548 GCF_000956235.1 Wasmannia auropunctata
TGGGGCGAAAGCAACACGCGGCGAGGGACTTAGCCGCGCGCCCAGGCCCCGCGGGGCGAAAGCAACACGCGGCGAGGGACTTAGCCGCGCGCCCAGCCCCGCGGGGCGAAAGCAACACGCGGCGAGGGACTTAGCCGCGCGCCCAGCCCCGTGAAGCGAAAGCAACACGCGGCGAGGGACTTAGCCGCGCGCCCAGCCCCGTCGGCGAAAGCAACACGCGGCGTGGAACTTGGCCGCCGACCGCTCGTCAGCCCCGCCGGCGGTAGGCCCGACGTACGCGCTAGCCTGACCGAGCGCTAACCTGACCGAGCGCTAACCTGACCGGAGGCTAACCTGACCGAGCGCTGGCCCGACGTGTCAGGCGAGGTACTTGGCCGCGGAGCGCCTGTCGGCCCCGTCGGCGAAAGCAACACGCGGCGAGGGAATTAGCCGCGCGCCCAGCCCCGTGAAGCGAAAGCAACACGCGGCGAGGGAATTAGCCGCGCGCCCAGCCCCGTGAAGCGAAAGCAACACGCGGCGAGGGACTTAGCCACAAGGCACACAGGGGATA
>NW_012026816.1:150902-151389 GCF_000956235.1 Wasmannia auropunctata
TGCGTCGGTGGGCGATGTCCCGCGGGGCCTCGCGGCTCGCGCGCGGACACGCTGCCGTTGCGTCGATGTCCGGCGTTACGCCGTCGTGCACTTCTCCCCTAGTAGAACGTCGCGACCCGCTGGGTGTCGGTCTACGGCCCGGGTGCGGTGACTGACGCGCCGCCGGTAAAACGGCGCGCGTCAAACCCCCGGTCGCCCGGCCGGCTGCCCGGCGGTACACGCAAGGTATCAGGCCGCAGCTCTCTCGTCGCGCCGCGAGTCTCTCCGCTCTCTCGGGAGCGCGAGGGACTCCGCGTGCGCGCGCCAGAGTGTGCGTCGAGGCCGTCGCAAGCGCGCGCCACGGTACACGGACGTTAACGGACCTAGCGCCATCGCCGTGCCTGGCCCGCTGTTGGTCGTGCGGTAAGAGAGAATATCTTAACCTTCGACAGGCCTGCAAAAACGTTCGCCGCGCGCGCGACTGAGTCGACAAGGCACACAGGGGATA
>NW_012026816.1:172728-173378 GCF_000956235.1 Wasmannia auropunctata
ATTCGGCTCGACCACTGGAACGCGCAAATAATCACAGGACACGGGAACTTCCACGCAAGATTAGCCGCGTTAGGACTCGTTAAAAATGGCTCTTGTGACTGCGGCGCCAGGGAGGATACGGTGCAGCACTTTCTACTCGAGTGCCCAAACTTCGAGGCACAAAGAGTAGCGCTGCGCGAAATCGTACCAAGTGGCGAATGGAGATGGCCGGAGGTAGCGCGCTTCTTCGCGTCAAACACAGAGGCCTTTGCACTACTGACCGAATACTGCAAGGAGTCCCTTTGGCTTAAGGGCTCTCAGGAGCAGTAAACCTACAACTCTTCGTAGGTAAGCTAACTCCGCGTAGGTAAGCAATAACCCACCGATACACCAAACCCTGCAATTCATCGCGGGTAAGACATAACACTTAAAATCAAACCCTGCAGCTCATCGCGGGTAAGACGTAACACTCAAAGAGCCATAAGACCTGCATATCTTCGCAGGCAGAGCTCAAAAGCGAAAACACCCATCAACCCACCCAATCCTACCCTATCACCAAAGGGAATACAGAGTAAGTTCTGGCTACTTCCCTTACCTATCAAGCTCCTATCCCCATCCACCCAACAGGGTCAGGGCGTGCGTCCAGGCGGGACGCAAATGGGCAGGCCTCC
>NW_012026816.1:179289-180505 GCF_000956235.1 Wasmannia auropunctata
TTGGCCGCGGAGCGCCTGTCGGCCCCGTCGGCGAAAGCAACACGCGGCGAGGGAATTAGCCGCGCGCCCAGCCCCGTGAAGCAAAGCAACACGCGGCGAGGGAATTAGCCGCGCGCCCAGCCCCGTGAAGCGAAAGCAACACGCGGCGAGGGACTTTAGCCGCGCGCCCAGCCCCGTCGGCGAAAGCAACACGCGGCGTAGAACTTGCCGCCGACTCACGTCAGCCCCGCCGGCGGTAGGCCCGACGTACGCGCTAGCCTGACCGAGCGCTAACCTGACCGAGCGCGAGACCGAACGAGCGCTAACCTGACCGAGCGCTAACCTGACCGAGCGCTAGCCCGACGTGTCAGGCGAGGCACTTGGCCGCTGAGCGCCTGTCGGCCCCGTCGGCGAAAGCAACACGCGGCGCGGGACTTAGCCGCGGAGCGCGCGACAGACCCGCCGGCGGTAGGCCCGACGTACGCGCTAGCCTAACCGAGCGCTAACCTGACCACCGAGCAGTCGCGAGACCGAACGAGCGCTAACCTGACCGAGTCGCTAACCTGACCGAGCGCTAACCTGACCGAGCGCGAGCCCGACGGGTCAGGCGAGGTACTTGGCCGCGGAGCGCCTGTCGGCCCCGTCGGCGAAAGCAACACGCGGCGAGAAAGCAACACGCCGCGAGGGACTTAGAAAATTTTCGGCTCGGTCGGTTCCGGAGGTAAACCTGGCCGATCTACGCTTCCCCGCTAAAGCCCTTAATATTACGTCGATTCGCGCGCCCGCACGTTTATTCGGCCACCCTACCACCCCCGTGCACCCCCGTCGTCCGTTCGCCCCGATAGCGAAGAATTTTCGGCGCCGGAGGTAATCGCGGCGAAAGCAACACGCCGCGCGAAAGCAACACGCCGCGCGGGACTTATAAAATTTTCGGCTCGGTCGGGTCCGGAGGTAAATCTGGCCGATCGACGATTCCCCGCTAGCCCCCTTAATATTACGCCGATTCGCGTGCCCGCACGTTTATTCGGCCACCCTACCACCCCCGTGCACCCCCGTCGTCCGTTCGCCCCGATAGCGAAGAATTTTCGGCGCCGGAGGTAATCGCGGCGAAAGCAACACGCCGCGCGAAAGCAACGCTTCCAGCGGCTAAGTCCCGCGCGCCTCGGTCTATCGACGTTCGCGCCCATAAGCGGCCGTGCATAAGACCGTGCGTCGCCGACCGCTTGTCCGGTCGGTT
>NW_012026816.1:183709-184464 GCF_000956235.1 Wasmannia auropunctata
TCAGCGTGTGTTCCCTGGCCGAAAGGCCCGGGTAACCCGCTGAACCTCCTTCTTGCTAGGGATTGGGGCTTGCAATTGTTCCCCATGAACGAGGAATTCCCAGTAAGCGCGAGTCATAAGCTCGCGTTGATTACGTCCCTGCCCTTTGTACACACCGCCCGTCGCTACTACCGATTGAATGATTTAGTGAGGTCTTCGGACTGGTGCGCGGCAATGCGTCGGCATTGCCGATGTTGCCGGGAAGATGACCAAACTTGATCATTTAGAGGAAGTAAAAGTCGTAACAAGGTTTCCGTAGGTGAACCTGCGGAAGGATCATTAACGTTCCGGAGGTCCTGCTCTTTGCGCCCTTCTCGTGAGCGCGCGCTGAGTCGGCGACTGTAAGGACACACAGAGAGAAGAGAAGAGAGAGAGATCAGTGGAATTGACGGACGATATTGGAGAGCGCGCGTGTCAACGACGCGCACGCAATCCGAGCTAGCCGAGAGCGCGCCTATCTCTATGTTCTCGCGCGCGCTTGTGCCGTGTCACGATGCCGAAGCAAGGACGAGGTAATCTCGTTCGGCGCCGCGTTCCGCTCGCGCGAGTCACGCACTCCGTGAGCCGCGACACGCGCGCCGCTTCGCGCAACGCACGTACGAGACGTTGCACGCGAGAGACAGGAGGATAAGAGCCGCATATATTTGGAGAGAGGAATCGTGTCGAACGGCAGGTGACGATCCGCGCGACTGAGTCGACAAGGCACACAGGGGATA
>NW_012026816.1:190870-191361 GCF_000956235.1 Wasmannia auropunctata
TCAAGCAGAAGACGGCATACGAGATGCCTAAGTGACTGGAGTTCAGACGTGTGCTCTTCCGATCTATACAATTCGGGCCCTCGTAAGAGTGTTCGTCGGGGTAACCCAAAATGACCTGGAGACGCCGTCGGGAGATCCGGGAAGAGTTTTCTTTTCTGTATAAGCGTTCGAGTTCCCTGGAAACCTCTAGCAGGGAGATAGGGTTTGGAACGCGAAGAGCACCGCAGTTGCGGCGGTGTCCGGATCTTCCCCTCGGACCTTGAAAATCCAGGAGAGGGCCACGTGGAGGTGTCGCGCCGGTTCGTACCCATATCCGCAGCAGGTCTCCAAGGTAAAGAGCCTCTAGTCGATAGACTAATGTAGGTAAGGGAAGTCGGCAAATTGGATCCGTAACTTCGGAATAAGGATTGGCTCTGAGGAGCGGGGCGTGTCGGGCTTGGTCGGGAAGCGGGTCTGGCTGACGTGCCGGGCCTGGGCGAGGTGAACGCTCA
>NW_012026816.1:192342-192981 GCF_000956235.1 Wasmannia auropunctata
TGACTGGAGTTCAGACGTGTGCTCTTCCGATCTCTCAACCTATTCTCAAACTTTAAATGGGTGAGATCTCTGGCTTTCTTGAACTATGAAGCCACGAGAATCTCTCTATCGGATCAGAGTGCCAAGTGGGCCATTTTTGGTAAGCAGAACTGGCGCTGTGGGATGAACCAAACGCAGAGTTAAGGCGCCCAACTCGACGCTCATGGGACACCATGAAAGGCGTTGGTTGCTTAAGACAGCAGGACGGTGGCCATGGAAGTCGGAATCCGCTAAGGAGTGTGTAACAACTCACCTGCCGAAGCAACTAGCCCTGAAAATGGATGGCGCTGAAGCGTCGAGCCTATACTCTGCCGTCAGCGGCAAGTGGGGCGGCCGTGCGGGGCGTTCACGCGCGCCGTACGCGCCGCCACGAAGCCCTGACGAGTAGGAGGGTCGCGACGGTGTGCGCAGAAGGGTCTGGGCGCGAGCCTGCCTGGAGCCGCCGTCGGTGCAGATCTTGGTGGTAGTAGCAAATACTCCAGCGAGGCCCTGGAGGACTGACGTGGAGAAGGGTTTCGTGTGAACAGCCGTTGCACACGAGTCAGTCGATCCTAAGCCCTAGGAGAAATCCTATGTCAATGACGGCGTACTATACTCTAG
>NW_012026816.1:195061-195513 GCF_000956235.1 Wasmannia auropunctata
TACGCTTCCCTGCTAAAGCCCTTAATGTTACGTCGATTCGCGTGCCCGCACGTTTATTCGGCCACCCTAGTGCCCCCGTGCACCCCCGTCGTCCGTTCGCCTCGATAGCGGAGAATTTTCGGCGCCGGAGGTAATCGCGGCGAAAGCAACACGCCGCGCGAAAGCAACACGCCGCGCGGGACTTAGAAAAATTTCGGCTCGGTCGGGTCCGGAGGTAAACCTGGCCGATCTACGCTTCCCCGCTAAAGCCCTTAATGTTACGTCGATTCGCGTGCCCGCACGTTTATTCGGCCACCCTAGTGCCCCCGTGCACCCCCGTCGTCCGTTCGCCTCGATAGCGGAGAATTTTCGGCGCCGGAGGTAATCGCGGCGAAAGCAACACGCCGCGCGAAAGCAACACGCCGCGCGGGACTTAGAAAAATTTACTGAGTCGACAAGGCACACAGGGGATA
>NW_012026816.1:195815-198332 GCF_000956235.1 Wasmannia auropunctata
TAGAGGAGTGAAGCAAATACCGAAACATGTTTGACAGCGTTGCGAAAGCACGCAAGATGAACGATTACCCTGAACGGTGGATCACTTGGCTCGTGGGTCGATGAAGAACGCAGCTAATTGCGCGTCAACTTGTGAACTGCAGGACACATGAACATCGACATTTCGAACGCACATTGCGGTCCACGGATACAATTCCCGGACCACGCCTGGCTGAGGGTCGTTTTAGTACCAACAGACTGCTTGCGCCCACTCTCGTCGTCGCGCACCCGCCTTAACACTTTGGTGGTGCGCGCGACGATATAGAGAGAGGAGCGTACGAGCGATCGTTGGACGTTCGCCGAGCTGAGCGAGACGCGCTCCCTCCCATCTTTCGGGGCCGTGCTGGCCTCCGAGGAGGAGAGAGGAGCCAGTCTTCCCTGGGCGTCATCCGAAATGACACAAACGAGTGGGAGAGGAGAAGAATGAGGGTTGTTGACCGAGGCGTCAACGAGATCTGGCGCGGGCGCGCGCGCGACGAAGGTGTCGCGCCGCCGCCGCCCGGAGACCAAGAGCGCCCCAAGTACAAGTGGAGATATATATATATAAGATACGTTCGCCCGAGGAGAGAAGAGCGCGACGACGGGACCTCGACGCGAGAGTCACGTCGCGCCGCTCCGCGCCGCCGCCCTGCGTAGGCCGCCCCACCGTACTCTCGGTGAGAGGTGCGCCTCGAGAGAGGTGCGCGCGCGTGCAAAAATGGAGCCGCGCCTGCCGTGCGCGGGCTCCAGCCTCGGAGATGATACGTCTCTCCTCTGTACTCCGCGGGTACTCGGTCTCTCGGAGCAGTCGCGATCTCCGGCCCGAGGAGCCGCCCTGGTGTGTGGATCGCGCGAGCCGACCGCGCGCGTGTCCGAGTCCACGAAAGCGATTCTCTCCGCGAGCGCGCGAGAGACATCCTTGGGACCGGCACGGCGCGTTTGTCGTGTACTCGTCGCGTATCCCGCCGGGCGCACTCGATTGTGCCCGCCCCACTGGTGTTTTGCGCCAACGCTCACTCACGCGTCTCTCGACACGTGTTGTCGCCGCCGCCGTCGTCGTAGCGACCGCGACCGATCGACGATTCGCTCCGCTCGTCCACACGAGCGAGCCGAAGTTCGTCTCGCGTCGCGTCGGACGCTGACGCGCGCGCGCGCGCGCGCGCGCGAAGAGAGACAGGGAGAGCGTTTCGCATACAAAACTTTGACGACCTCAGAGCAGGCGAGATCACCCGCTGAATTTAAGCATATTATTAAGCGGAGGAAAAGAAACTAACTAGGATTTCCTTAGTAGCGGCGAGCGAACAGGAAAGAGCCCAGCGCCGAATCCCGCGGTTCCGCCGCAGGGAAATGTGGTGTTTGGGAGGGTCCGTTTATCCCGAGGTGCCGCGTCGCGTCCAAGTCCATCTTGAATGGGGCCACTTACCCGCAGAGGGTGCCAGGCCCGTAGCGACCGGTGCGCGTCTCGGGAGGATCTCTCCTTAGAGTCGGGTTGCTTGAGAGTGCAGCTCTAAGTGGGTGGTAAACTCCATCTAAGGCTAAATACGACCACGAGACCGATAGCGAACAAGTACCGTGAGGGAAAGTTGAAAAGAACTTTGAAGAGAGAGTTCAAGAGTACGTGAAACCGTTCAGGGGTAAACCTAAGAAACCCAAAAGATCGAACGGGGAGATTCATCGTCAGCGACGCTGGCTTCGCGTCGGTGGGCGATGTCCCGCGGGGCCTCGCGGCTCGCGCGCGGACACGCTGCCGTTGCGTCGATGTCCGGCGTTACGCCGTCGTGCACTTCTCCCCTAGTAGAACGTCGCGACCCGCTGGGTGTCGGTCTACGGCCCGGGTGCGGTGACTGACGCGCCGCCGGTAAAACGGCGCGCGTCAAACCCCCGGTCGCCCGGCCGGCTGCCCGGCGGTACACGCAAGGTATCAGGCCGCAGCTCTCTCGTCGCGCCGCGAGTCTCTCCGCTCTCTCGGGAGCGCGAGGGACTCCGCGTGCGCGCGCCAGAGTGTGCGTCGAGGCCGTCGCAAGCGCGCGCCACGGTACACGGACGTTAACGGACCTAGCGCCGTCGCCGTGCCTGGCCCGCTGTTGGTCGTGCGGTAAGAGAGAATATCTTAACCTTCGACAGGCCTGCAAAACGTTCGCCGCGCGCGCGCCTCTTCGCGGGGGTCGCGCGTGGCGACGGATACCGGTCGGCGACGCTACTGCTTTGGGTACTCTTAGGACCCGTCTTGAAACACGGACCAAGGAGTCTAACATGTACGCGAGTCATTGGGACTCAGCGGATACCTAAAGGCGCAATGAAAGTGAAGGTCGGCCCTGGTTGTCGACCGAGGGAGGATGGGCCGCGTCGCGATGCGGCTCCGCACTCCCGGGGCGTCTCGTTCTCATCGCGAGAAGAGGCGCACCCAGAGCGTACACGTTGGGACCCGAAAGATGGTGAACTATGCCTGGTCAGGACAAGTCAGGGGAAACCCTGGACTGGAGGTCCGTAGCGATTCTGA
>NW_012026816.1:200833-201723 GCF_000956235.1 Wasmannia auropunctata
TATCCCCTGTGTGCCTTGTCGACTCAGTCGTTTATTCGGCCACCCTAGTGCCCCCGTGCACCCCCGTCGTCCGTTCGCCTCGATAGCGGAGAATTTTCGGCGCCGGAGGTAATCGCGGCGAAAGCAACACGCCGCGCGAAAGCAACACGCCGCGCGGGACTTAGAAAAATTTCGGCTCGGTCGGGTCCGGAGGTAAACCTGGCCGATCTACGCTTCCCCGCTAAAGCCCTTAATGTTACGTCGATTCGCGTGCCCGCACGTTTATTCGGCCACCCTAGTGCCCCCGTGCACCCCCGTCGTCCGTTCGCCTCGATAGCGGAGAATTTTCGGCGCCGGAGGTAATCGCGGCGAAAGCAACACGCCGCGCGAAAGCAACACGCCGCGCGGGACTTAGAAAAATTTCGGCTCGGTCGGGTCCGGAGGTAAACCTGGCCGATCTACGCTTCCCCGCTAAAGCCCTTAATGTTACGTCGATTCGCGTGCCCGCACGTTTATTCGGCCACCCTAGTGCCCCCGTGCACCCCCGTCGTCCGTTCGCCTCGACTGAGTCGACAAGGCACACAGGGGATAATCGCGGCGAAAGCAACACGCCGCGCGGGACTTAGAAAATTTTCCGGCTCGGTCGGGTCCGGAGGTAAACCTGGCCGATCGACGCTTCCCCGCTAGCCCCCTTAATATTACGTCGATTCGCGCGCCCGCACGTTTATTCGGCCACCCTACCACCCCCGTGCACCCCCGTCGTCCGTTCGCCCCGATAGCGAAGAATTTTCGGCGCCGGAGGTAATCGCGGCGAAAGCAACACGCCGCGCGAAAGCAACACGCCGCGCGGGACTTAGAAAATTTTCGGCTCGGTCGGGTCCGAGGTAAACCTGGCCGATCATCGCTTCCCA
>NW_012026816.1:203497-204549 GCF_000956235.1 Wasmannia auropunctata
TCAAGCTACTGATGCACGTAATGAAAATATTCAGCAAACCAACACGCATATTCCACGCAATAACTTATTTTACTTATTATTTATCTCATATATTATTCTGATAAGAATTTTCCTAATTAATTTAATTTATAATATCACGTTTACAGGTAGAAGACCAAGAGGTACTCGAGCAGGGATCTACAGGCAACAAGAGCGCTTCATGCGTTTCTTATATCAGTTGTCATCTGCACATTATAATTGGGGACGTAGAGGACGCCCCAATTATATAAATAAGGTGATAATTTTTTTCACATCCGTCAAAGATATCATGTCGTGTAATTATTAACTTAAAAGAAACATAATTTTTTTATTTTTTAGCAACGTCCGCCATCCAGTCGACAGTAAGAGAAGAGTTTATTCTCATATGACTTATACTTAATATTATATTTGACATTATATTTATTTTTTTATTAAGAGTTTATTACCATATGACTTAAATTTAGTATTATGTATTTAGTATTATATATAGCATCATATTTATTTTTTTTAAGTTCATAGTACGTATATTGTTCTTCTAAGTCTTTGAAGTGTAACATGTATACAAAGTGTATCGATGTTTTAGTTTTAAAAATTATTGTAGTATACGTGTTATGTTACTTGATTTATTACTTTTTTTTATTACTTGATTTGTCATTTTATGTGTATTCAAGTCATTTTATTATATTCAAATTTTAAATACACAAATAATCAATAAATATATGTGAAAATGTAGCTTTTCTATTTCATAAATATTTACCAGATTATCTACTACACAATTCTTACTAGACCATATTGACGTTTTTATATTTTGTATTATCAATATATGTATTCTTGAGTTAAGTATAGTACGAAAGAAAAATTGATATTTTTAAAGTATTTTCATATTTTCATTAAAGACTAGATGCTATTCAAGTTTAAAATTAAGTGCAAATGTAGAATAGAATTTATTTACTTCAGCATTTTACATATGCCAAGAAGGGACTTGGTTTACATAAGTTCTTAACCACATTCATCAGATCGGAAGAGCACACGTC
>NW_012026816.1:207674-212210 GCF_000956235.1 Wasmannia auropunctata
TATCCCCTGTGTGCCTTGTCGACTCAGTCGCTAACCTGACCGAGCGCTAACCTGACCGAGCGCTAGCCCGACGTGTCAGGCGAGGCACTTGGCCGTTGAGCGCCTGTCGGCCCCGTCGGCGAAAGCAACACGCGGCGCGGGACTTAGCCGCGGAGCGCGCGACAGACCCGCCGGCGGTAGGCCCGACGTACGCGCTAGCCTAACCGAGCGCTAACCTGACCACCGAGCGCGAGACCGAACGAGCGCTAACCTGACCGAGCGCTAACCTGACCGAGCGCTAACCTGACCGAGCGCGAGACCCGACGGGTCAGGCGAGGTACTTGGCCGCGGAGCGCCTGTCGGCCCTGTCGGCGAAAGCAACACGCGGCGAGGGAATTAGCCGCGCGCCCAGCCCCGTGAAGCGAAAGCAACACGCGGTGAGGGAATTAGCCGCGCGCCCAGCCCCGTGAAGCGAAAGCAACACGCGGCGAGGGACTTAGCCGCGCGCCCAGCCCCGTCGGCGAAAGCAACACGCGGCGTGGAACTTGGCCGCCGACCGCTCGTCAGCCCCGCCGGCGGTAGGCCCGACGTACGAGCTAGCCTGACCAAGCGCTAACCTGACCGAGCGCGAACCTGACCGAGCGCTAACCTGACCGAGCGCTAGCCCGACGTGTCAGGCGAGGTACTTGGCCGCTGAGCGCCTGTCGGCCCCGTCGGCGAAAGCAACACGCGGCGCGGGACTTAGCCGCGGAGCGCGCGACAGACCCGCCGGCGGTAGGACCGACGTACGCGCTATCCTAACCGAGCGCTAACCTGACCACCGAGCGCGAGACCGAACGAGCGCTAACCTGACCGAGCGCTAACCTGACCGAGCGCTAACCTGACCGAGCGCTAGCCCGACGTGTCAGGCGAGGCACTTGGCCGCTGAGCGCCTGTCGGCCCCGTCGGCGAAAGCAACACGCGGCGCGGGACTTAGCCGCGGAGCGCGCGACAGACCCGCCGGCGGTAGGACCGACGTACGCGCTAGCCTAACCGAGCGCTAACCTGACCGAGCGCGAGACCGAACGAGCGCTAACCTGACCGAGCGCTAACCTGACCGAGCGCTAACCTGACCGAGCGCTAGCCCGACATGTCAGGCGAGGCACTTGGCCGCTGAGCGCCTGTCGGCCCCGTCGGCGAAAGCAACACGCGGCGAGGGACTTTAGCCGCGCGACAGCCCCGTGGGGCGAAAGCAACACGCGGCGAGGGACTTAGCCGCGCGACAGCCCCGTGGGGCGAAAGCAACACGCGGCGAGGGACTTAGCCGCGCGACAGCCCCGTGGGGCGAAAGCAACACGCGGCGAGGGACTTAGCCGCGCGACAGCCCCGTGGGGCGAAAGCAACACGCGGCGAGGGACTTAGCCGCGCGACAGCCCCGCGGGGCGAAAGCAACACGCGGCGAGGGACTTAGCCGCGCGCCCAGCCCCGCGGGGCGAAAGCAACACGCGGCGAGGGACTTAGCCGCGCGCCCAGCCCCGCGGGGCGAAAGCAACACGCGGCGAGGGACTTAGCCGCGCGCCCAGCCCCGTGAAGCGAAAGCAACAAGCGGCGAGGGACTTAGCCGCGCGCCCAGCCCCGTGAAGCGAAAGCAACACGCGGCGAGGGACTTAGCCGCGCGCCCAGCCCCGTCGGCGAAAGCAACACGCGGCGTGGAACTTGGCCGCCGACCGCTCGTCAGCCCCGCCGGCGGTAGGCCCGACGTACGCGCTAGCCTGACCGAGCGCTAACCTGACCGAGCGCTAACCTGACCGGAGGCTAACCTGACCGAGCGCTGGCCCGACGTGTCAGGCGAGGTACTTGGCCGCGGAGCGCCTGTCGGCCCCGTCGGCGAAAGCAACACGCGGCGAGGGAATTAGCCGCGCGCCCAGCCCCGTGAAGCGAAAGCAACACGCGGCGAGGGAATTAGCCGCGCGCCCAGCCCCGTGAAGCGAAAGCAACACGCGGCGAGGGACTTAGCCGCGCGCCCAGCCCCGTCGGCGAAAGCAACACGCGGCGTGGAACTTGGCCGCCGACCGCTCGTCAGCCCCGCCGGCGGTAGGCCCGACGTACGCGCTAGCCTGACCGAGCGCTAACCTGAACCGAGCGCGAGACCGAACGAGCGCTAACCTGACCGAGCGCTAACCTGACCGAGCGCTAACCTGACCGAGCGCGAGCCCGACGGGTCAGGCGAGGTACTTGGCCGCGGAGCGCCTGTCGGCCCCGTCGGCGAAAGCAACACGCGGCGAGAAAGCAACACGCCGCGAGGGACTTAGAAAATTTTCGGCTCGGTCGGGTCCGGAGGTAAACCTGGCCGATCTACGCTTCCCCGCTAAAGCCCTTAATGTTACGTCGATTCGCGTGCCCGCACGTTTATTCGGCCACCCTAGTGCCCCCGTGCACCCCCGTCGTCCGTTCGCCTCGATAGCGAGAATTTTCGGCGCCGGAGGTAATCGCGGCGAAAGCAACACGCCGCGCGAAAGCAACACGCCGCGCGGGACTTAGAAAATTTTCGGCTCGGTCGGGTCCGGAGGTAAACCTGGCCGATCGACGCTTCCCCGCTAGCCCCCTTAATGTTACGCCGATTCGCGTGCCCGCACGTTTATTCGGCCACCCTACCACCCCCGTGCACCCCCGTCGTCCGTTCGCCCCGATAGCGAAGAATTTTCGGCGCCGGAGGTAATCGCGGCGAAAGCAACACGCCGCGCGAAAGCAACACGCCGCGCGGGACTTAGAAAATTTTCGGCTCGGTCGGGTCCGGAGGTAAACCTGGCCGATCGACGCTTCCCCGCTAGCCCCCTTAATATTACGTCGATTCGCGTGCCCGCACGTTTATTCGGCCACCCTACCACCCCCGTGCACCCCCGTCGTCCGTTCGCCCCGATAGCGAAGAATTTTCGGCGCCGGAGGTAATCGCGGCGAAAGCAACACGCCGCGCGAAAGCAACACGCCGCGCGGGACTTAGAAAATTTTCGGCTCGGTCGGGTCCGGAGGTAAACTGGCCGATCGACGCTTACACGCTAGCCCCCTTAATGTTACGCGATTCGCGCGACGCAGTTATTCGGCCACCCTACCACCCCCGTGCACCCCCGTCGTCCGTTCGCCCCGATAGCGAAGAATTTTCGGCGCCGGAGGTAATCGCGGCGAAAGCAACACGCCGCGCGAAAGCAACACGCCGCGCGGGACTTAGAAAATTTTCGGCTCGGTCGGGTCCGGAGGTAAACCTGGCCGATCGACGCTTCCCCGCTAGCCCCCTTAATATTACGTCGATTCGCGCGCCCGCACGTTTATTCGGCCACCCTACCACCCCCGTGCACCCCCGTCGTCCGTTCGCCCCGATAGCGAAGAATTTTCGGCGCCGGAGGTACACTTGGCCAAAGCAACACGCCGCGGCGGTACCTCGCTTCCAGCGGCTAAGTCCCGCGCGCCTCGGTCTATCGACGTTCGCGCCCATAAGCGGCCGTGCATAAGACCGTGCGTCGCCGACCGCTTGTCCGGTCGGTTGGGTACTATAAGAGGTGCGGTGCGCTCGGCTAGCCGAGCGGTACGATGCGGTCGTGCGTACACGTTACTCGTGTCTCGTACGCCCCGTACGGCTTCTCGAACGTATATGAAACACGGACCGTGATCGTTGCGATGCACGTCGGTCGTTCTTCTCGCTATTGAAGCGGAGAAGTCGTCGACTCTCGCACGGAGGGTGATTTACATCGTTAGACGTCTTCGGCGACGAAACGTCCGGTGTTCGCTCGCCGCGGCGGTACATCGCTTCCAGCGGCTAAGTCCCGCGCGCCTCGGTCTATCGACGACCGCGCCCATAAGCGGCCGTGCATAAGACCGTGCGTCGCCGACCGCTTGTCCGGTCGGTTGGGTACTATAAGAGGTGCGATGCGCTCGGCTAGCCGAGCGGTACGATGCGGTCGTGCGTACACGTTACTCGTGTCTCGTACGGCTTCTCGAACGTCTATGAAACACGGACCGTGATCGTTGCGATGCACGTCGGTCGTTCTTCTCGCTATTGAAGCGGAGAAGTCGTCGACTCTCGCACGGAGGGTGAGTTACATCGTTCGACGTATTCGGCGACTCGTTCGACGAAACGTCCGGTGTTCGCTCGCGCTTGCCGAAGCGTGCCGTCCAATATAATATTATATACAAACACAGCATTGCCACGAGTCGGTGTCGAGAGACCGAATGGCTCTTATGTGGCGCGCACATAGTGTTGGTCCCGCGATCTTCCCTCGTTCTCAGACGAACGTGATCGGATGAATCGTGGCGCTTACTGAACATCAACTCCACGTATACGAGTGCGACGGAAGTGCGAGATCCCTGGCGGATTTCTCTTCCCGCTTTACTTGTACGCCTTAGCGAAATTTTTCTACGTACTTTGAGTACGCACGTTCCTCGACGTCTGAGTATCGCATCGTCGATCTAGCGTCAGGGCTGAGCGGCTACGCGCCGCTATCATAGGGAGAATGAGAACAAAAATATACATGATCTTTTTTTAACAAAACCCGACGAGATCGGAAGAGCACACGTCTGAACTCC
>NW_012026816.1:213086-213454 GCF_000956235.1 Wasmannia auropunctata
TATCCCCTGTGTGCCTTGTCGACTCAGTTGTAAGGAGACATGAGAGGTGTAGCATAAGTGGGAGATGGCAACATCGCCGGTGAAATACCACTACTTTCATCGTTTCCTTACTTACTCGGTTGGGCGGAGCGCGTGCCCCGAGGGCTTCGTGCCCCGGCGGTCACGGTGTTCTAGAGCCAAGCGTGTCAGAGTGGCGTGAGGCCTCGGCCGATCGCCGTTTGTACTCCCGCGTGATCCGATTCGAGGACACTGCCAGGCGGGGAGTTTGACTGGGGCGGTACATCTGTCAAAGAATAACGCAGGTGTCCTAAGGCCAGCTCAGCGAGGACAGAAACCTCGAGTAGAAGATCGGAAGAGCACACGGCTGA
>NW_012026816.1:217796-219486 GCF_000956235.1 Wasmannia auropunctata
TATCCCCTGTGTGCCTTGTCGACTCAGTTTCTACGTACTTTGAGTACGCACGTTCCTCGACGTCTGAGTATCGCATCGTCGATCTAGCGTCAGGGCTGAGCGGCTACGCGCCGCTATCATAGGGAGAATGAGAACAAAAATATACATGATCTTTTTTTAACAAAACCCGACGTTGTGCGTATACTCCTCGGAGTGTACATGCACGTTCGGTGTATAACACATGGGTTTACGTATGTAACGAATGAAGAAGCAGAGTGTCGCCGACCGGCTCGCAAGACCGGCGGCAAGTACCGACACACGCACACGGCTCTCTGTGCTGCGCTCGCTGGCTCTCGAGAAAAACGCACACACGAAGCTCCCTGGTTGATCCTGCCAGTAGTCATATGCTTGTCTCAAAGATTAAGCCATGCATGTCTCAGTGCATGCCGAATTAAGGTGAAACCGCGAATGGCTCATTAAATCAGTTATGGTTCATTAGATTGTACCCACATTTACTTGGATAACTGTGGTAATTCTAGAGCTAATACATGCAAAACAGAGTCCCGACCAGTGATGGAAGGGACGCTTTTATTAGATCAAAACCAATCGGTGGCGGGCGGTCTCCGTCCGTCCACCGTTTATTTTGGTGACTCTGAATAACTTTGTGCTGATCGCACGGTCCTAGCACCGGCGACGCATCTTTCAAATGTCTGCCTTATCAACTGTCGATGGTAGGTTCTGCGCCTACCATGGTTGTAACGGGTAACGGGGAATCAGGGTTCGATTCCGGAGAGGGAGCCTGAGAAACGGCTACCACATCCAAGGAAGGCAGCAGGCGCGCAAATTACCCACTCCCGGCACGGGGAGGTAGTGACGAAAAATAACGATACGGGACTCATCCGAGGCCCCGTAATCGGAATGAGTACACTTTAAATCCTTTAACGAGGATCCATTGGAGGGCAAGTCTGGTGCCAGCAGCCGCGGTATTCCAGCTCCAATAGCGTATATTAAAGTTGTTGCGGTTAAAAAGCTCGTAGTTGAATCTGTGTCGCACACCGTCGGTTCACCGCTCGCGGTGTTTAACTGGCGTGATGTGGGACGTCCTACCGGTGGGCTTAGCCTCGCGAGGGGCGGCCCAACTAATATCCCGTCGCGGTGCTCTTTACTGAGTGTCGAGTCGGGCCGGTACGTTTACTTTGAACAAATTAGAGTGCTTAAAGCAGGCTATCCTCGCCTGAATACTGCGTGCATGGAATAATGGAATAGGACCTCGGTTCTATTTTGTTGGTTTTCGGAACCCCGAGGTAATGATTAATAGGGACAGATGGGGGCATTCGTATTGCGACGTTAGAGGTGAAATTCTTGGATCGTCGCAAGACGGACAGAAGCGAAAGCATTTGCCAAAAATGTTTTCATTAATCAAGAACGAAAGTTAGAGGTTCGAAGGCGATCAGATACCGCCCTAGTTCTAACCATAAACGATGCCAGCAGCGATCCGCCGAAGTTCCTCCGATGACTCGGCGGGCAGCTTCCGGGAAACCAAAGCTTTTGGGTTCCGGGGAAGTATGGTTGCAAAGCTGAAACTTAAAGGAATTGACGGAAGGGCACCACCAGGAGTGGAGCCTGCGGCTTAATTTGACTCAACACGGGAAACCTCACCAGGCCCAGACACCGGAAGGATTGACTGAGTCGACAAGGCACACAGGGGATA
>NW_012026816.1:225005-226260 GCF_000956235.1 Wasmannia auropunctata
TGTGGCGGGTGTTTCTCTCGTCTTCGTCGCCCGATGGTTTTTCAAAGATTTCCGCCCCGGCTCTCGTCTCATTCCCCCGCGCGATCGCGCGCCGGTTGGAGACGAGAGACGCTCCGCTCGCGCGACGATGTCGTCTCACGTTGTGCCGTAGCCCCCTGCAAACGGGGCGGCGGTCCGCGCGTGCTCGGACGCGCGGCCAGGCTGATCGAAGGGCCCCCATTCCCTCGCGAGTGGCGTTGATCCCGGAGGATCCCACTCTCCCCCGTCGACTCTCCGTGCCTCCTCGCGCGCTGCCCGCGCGCCGAGAGAGTGGCCGAGTGGAAGACGAGGAGAGAGAGATGGTGAAGCCCCGGCGAGAGATGGCCACGAGAGAGAGGAGTGAAGCAAATACCGAAACATGTTTGACAGCGTTGCGAAAGCACGCAAGATGAACGATTACCCTGAACGGTGGATCACTTGGCTCGTGGGTCGATGAAGAACGCAGCTAATTGCGCGTCAACTTGTGAACTGCAGGACACATGAACATCGACATTTCGAACGCACATTGCGGTCCACGGATACAATTCCCGGACCACGCCTGGCTGAGGGTCGTTTTAGTACCAACAGACTGCTTGCGCCCACTCTCGTCGTCGCGCACCCGCCTTAACACTTTGGTGGTGCGCGCGACGATATAGAGAGAGGAGCGTACGAGCGATCGTTGGACGTTCGCCGAGCTGAGCGAGACGCGCTCCCTCCCATCTTTCGGGGCCGTGCTGGCCTCCGAGGAGGAGAGAGGAGCCAGTCTTCCCTGGGCGTCGTCCGAAATGACACAAACGAGTGGGAGAGGAGAAGAATGAGGGTTGTTGACCGAGGCGTCAACGAGATCTGGCGCGGGCGCGCGCGCGACGAAGGTGTCGCGCCGCCGCCGCCCGGAGACCAAGAGCGCCCCAAGTACAAGTGGAGATATATATATATAAGATACGTTCGCCCGAGGAGAGAAGAGCGCGACGACGGGACCTCGACGCGAGAGTCACGTCGCGCCGCTCCGCGCCGCCGCCCTGCGTAGGCCGCCCCACCGTACTCTCGGTGAGAGGTGCGCCTCGAGAGAGGTGCGCGCGCGTGCAAAAATGGAGCCGCGCCTGCCGTGCGCGGGCTCCAGCCTCGGAGATGATACGTCTCTCCTCTGTACTCCGCGGGTACTCGGTCTCTCGGAGCAGTCGCGATCTCCGGCCCGAGGAGCCGCCCTGGACTGAGTCGACAAGGCACACAGGGGATA
>NW_012026816.1:231034-231978 GCF_000956235.1 Wasmannia auropunctata
TATCCCCTGTGTGCCTTGTCGACTCAGTCAACACGCGGCTTGTCGACTCAGTCCGCGCGCCCAGCCCCGTGAAGCGAAAGCAACACGCGGCGAGGGAATTAGCCGCGCGCCCAGCCCCGTGAAGCGAAAGCAACACGCGGCGAGGGACTTAGCCGCGCGCCCAGCCCCGTCGGCGAAAGCAACACGCGGCGTGGAACTTGGCCGCCGACCGCTCGTCAGCCCCGCCGGCGGTAGGCCCGACGTACGCGCTAGCCTGACCGAGCGCTAACCTGACCGAGCGCGAGACCGAACGAGCGCTAACCTGACCGAGCGCTAACCTGACCGAGCGCTAGCCCGACGTGTCAGGCGAGGCACTTGGACCGCTGAGCGCCTGTCGGCCCCGTCGGCGAAAGCAACACGCGGCGCGGGACTTAGCCGCGGAGCGCGCGACAGACCCGCCGGCGGTAGGACCGACGTACGCGCTAGCCTAACCGAGCGCTAACCTGACCGAGCGCGAGACCGAACGAGCGCTAACCTGACCGAGCGCTAACCTGACCGAGCGCTAACCTGACCGAGCGCTAGCCCGACGTGTCAGGCGAGGCACTTGGCCGCTGAGCGCCTGTCGGCCCCGTCGGCGAAAGCAACACGCGGCGCGGGACTTAGCCGCGGAGCGCGCGACAGACCCGCCGGCGGTAGGACCGACGTACGCGCTAGCCTAACCGAGCGCTAACCTGACCGAGCGCGAGAACTGAGTCGACAAGGCACACAGGGGATAACCTGACCGAGCGCTAACCTGACCGAGCGCGAGCCCGACGGGTCAGGCGAGGTACTTGGCCGCGGAGCGCCTGTCGGCCCCGTCGGCGAAAGCAACACGCGGCGAGAAAGCAACACGCCGCGAGGGACTTAGAAAATTTCGGCTCGGTCGGGTCCGGAGGTAAACATGGACTGAGTCGACAAGGCACACA
>NW_012026816.1:238771-239217 GCF_000956235.1 Wasmannia auropunctata
TCAACGTTGCGTCTGGGACCGTGGACGACGAGTGTCGAGATCGACCGCACGCGAGATCCCCTCCGGTCACACCGCCCAGGCGCGCGTACGCGCGCGCCGGCGGTGCTCTGCGAGCGAGGAGCGAGGCGTTGGCGCGCCAACGATCCGAGGGAGGCCCGCGGCCGGTGTTCAAGCACCGTGCCTGTGCCCTTTCGGATTCGGCGGCGTCGGCCGGCGCGAACCGGTGGTAACCTACAACGCCGCGGCGACTCGCCGAGAGTCGCTCGCGCGCTGGAGGGCCCGGAGACACCGTGAGACGAAACCCCCCGCCGACTTGTGATTTATCGCATCGGTGGCGGGTGTTTCTCTCGTCTTCGTCGCCCGATGGTTTTTCAAAGATTTCCGCCCCGGCTCTCGTCTCATTCCCCCGCGCGATCGCGCGCCGGTTGGAGACGAGAGACGCTCCA
>NW_012026816.1:239237-241135 GCF_000956235.1 Wasmannia auropunctata
TTAGAGGTTCGAAGGCGATCAGATTACCGCTCTAGTTCTAACCATAAACGATGCCAGCTAGCGATCCGCCGAAGTTCCTCCGATGACTCGGCGGGCAGCTTCCGGGAAACCAAAGCTTTTGGGTTCCGGGGGAAGTATGGTTGCAAAGCTGAAACTTAAAGGAATTGACGGAAGGGCACCACCAGGAGTGGAGCCTGCGGCTTAATTTGACTCAACACGGGAAACCTCACCAGGCCCAGACACCGGAAGGATTGACAGATTGATAGCTCTTTCTTGATTCGGTGGGTGGTGGTGCATGGCCGTTCTTAGTTGGTGGAGCGATTTGTCTGGTTAATTCCGATAACGAACGAGACTCTAGCCTGCTAAATAGGCGTACCTTATGGTATCGCGAAGGCCCCCGGCTTCGGCCGGTGGGTTTTTACTACCAACGTACAAACAAATCTTCTTAGAGGGACAGGCGGCTTCTAGCCGCACGAGATTGAGCAATAACAGGTCTGTGATGCCCTTAGATGTTCTGGGCCGCACGCGCGCTACACTGAAGGAATCAGCGTGTGTTCCCTGGCCGAAAGGCCCGGGTAACCCGCTGAACCTCCTTCGTGCTAGGGATTGGGGCTTGCAATTGTTCCCCATGAACGAGGAATTCCCAGTAAGCGCGAGTCATAAGCTCGCGTTGATTACGTCCCTGCCCTTTGTACACACCGCCCGTCGCTACTACCGATTGAATGATTTAGTGAGGTCTTCGGACTGGTGCGCGGCAATGCGTCGGCATTGCCGATGTTGCCGGGAAGATGACCAAACTTGATCATTTAGAGGAAGTAAAAGTCGTAACAAGGTTTCCGTAGGTGAACCTGCGGAAGGATCATTAACGTTCCGGAGGTCCTGCTCTTTGCGCCCTTCTCGTGAGCGCGCGCTGAGTCGGCGACTGTAAGGACACACAGAGAGAAGAGAAGAGAGAGAGATCAGTGGAATTGACGGACGATATTGGAGAGCGCGCGTGTCAACGACGCGCACGCAATCCGAGCTAGCCGAGAGCGCGCCTATCTCTATGTTCTCGCGCGCGCTTGTGCCGTGTCACGATGCCGAAGCAAGGACGAGGTAATCTCGTTCGGCGCCGCGTTCCGCTCGCGCGAGTCACGCACTCCGTGAGCCGCGACACGCGCGCCGCTTCGCGCAACGCACGTACGAGACGTTGCACGCGAGAGACAGGAGGATAAGAGCCGCATATATTTGGAGAGAGGAATCGTGTCGAACGGCAGGTGACGATCCGCGCGCCGCTCTCTCTCACTCGATCGACCACGCCACAACGTTCGTTGCAACGTTGCGTCTGGGACCGTGGACGACGAGTGTCGAGATCGACCGCACGCGAGATCCCCTCCGGTCACACCGCCCAGGCGCGCGTACGCGCGCGCCGGCGGTGCTCTGCGAGCGAGGAGCGAGGCGTTGGCGCGCCAACGATCCGAGGGAGGCCCGCGGCCGGTGTTCAAGCACCGTGCCTGTGCCCTTTCGGATTCGGCGGCGTCGGCCGGCGCGAACCGGTGGTAACCTACAACGCCGCGGCGACTCGCCGAGAGTCGCTCGCGCGCTGGAGGGCCCGGAGACACCGTGAGACGAAACCCCCCGCCGACTTGTGATTTATCGCATCGGTGGCGGGTGTTTCTCTCGTCTTCGTCGCCCGATGGTTTTTCAAAGATTTCCGCCCCGGCTCTCGTCTCATTCCCCCGCGCGATCGCGACGCCGGTTGGAGACGAGAGACGCTCCGCTCGCGCGACGATGTCGTCTCACGTTGTGCCGTAGCCCCCTGCAAACGGGGCGGCGGTCCGCGCGTGCTCGGACGCGCGGCCAGGCTGAATCGAAGGGCCCCATTCCCTCGCGAGTGGACTGAGTCGACAAGGCACACA
>NW_012026816.1:243690-244324 GCF_000956235.1 Wasmannia auropunctata
TCGAGTCCACGAAAGCGATTCTATCCGCTGAGCGCCTTGTCGACTCAGTACCGGCACGGCGCGTTTGTCGTGTACTCGTCACGTATCCCGCCGGGCGCACTCGATTGTGCCCGCCCCACTGGTGTTTTGCGCCAACGCTCACTCACGCGTCTCTCGACACGTGTTGTCGTCGCCGCCGTCGTCGTAGCGACCGCGACCGATCGACGATTCGCTCCGCTCGTCTACACGAGCGAGCCGAAGTTCGTCTCGCGTCGCGTCGGACGCTGACGCGCGCGCGCGCGCGCGCGCGCGAAGAGAGACAGGGAGAGCGTTTCGCATACAAAACTTTGACGACCTCAGAGCAGGCGAGATCACCCGCTGAATTTAAGCATATTATTAAGCGGAGGAAAAGAAACTAACTAGGATTTCCTTAGTAGCGGCGAGCGAACAGGAAAGAGCCCAGCGCCGAATCCCGCGGTTCCGCCGCAGGGAAATGTGGTGTTTGGGAGGGTCCGTTTATCCCGAGGTGCCGCGTCGCGTCCAAGTCCATCTTGAATGGGGCCACTTACCCGCAGAGGGTGCCAGGCCCGTAACGACCGGTGCGCGTCGTCGGGAGGATCTCTCCTTAGAGTCGGGTTGCTTGAGAGTGCAGCTC
>NW_012026816.1:247793-247963 GCF_000956235.1 Wasmannia auropunctata
TCAGACGTGTGCTCTTCCGATCTGTCTAATTAAAACAAAGCATTGCGATGGCCCTCGCGGGTGTTGACGCAATGTGATTTCTGCCCAGTGCTCTGAATGTCAACGTGAAGAAATTCAAGCAAGCGCGGGTAAACGGCGGGAGTAACTATGACTCTCTTAAGGTAGCCAAA
>NW_012026816.1:250439-252042 GCF_000956235.1 Wasmannia auropunctata
ATAGTAATCCTGCTCAGTACGAGAGGAACCGCAGGTTCGGACATTTGGTTCACGCACTCTGTCGAGCGGCCGGTGGTGCGAAGCTACCATCCGTGGGATTATGCCTGAACGCCTCTAAGGCCGTATCCTCTCTAGTCAAAGGTGGCAATGATATCTCTAGGAGTCTCGTGAGTCGAAAGGCTCAAAACAATGTGACACTTACCTACTAGGCGGCCGGTCCACGGGCCGGTCGTCGCACGAGCCCGGTTTGCCGTACGGCGCCATCGCCCGTCGTCGGGATCTCACCGCTACGACGGCACGGCGTCAAACGGTCGAACATGAGTTTCGCGAGTTCGATGTCGAGACTCGGAATCGTCTGTAGACGACTTAGGTACCTGGCGGGGTGTTGTACTCGGTAGAGCAGTTACCACGCTGCGATCTGTTGAGACTCAGCCCTCGGCTTGGGGATTCGTCTTGTCGGTTAGACGAGACCCCACGCGCGCGCGCCAGCCCCGTCGGCGAAAGCAACACGCGGCGAGGGACTTAGCCGCGCGACAGCCCCGTGGGGCGAAAGCAACACGCGGCGAGGGACTTAGCCGCGCGACAGCCCCGTGGGGCGAAAGCAACACGCGGCGAGGGACTTAGCCGCGCGACAGCCCCGTGGGGCGAAAGCAACACGCGGCGAGGGACTTAGCCGCGCGACAGCCCCGCGGGGCGAAAGCAACACGCGGCGAGGGACTTAGCCGCGCGCCCAGCCCCGTGAAGCGAAAGCAACACGCGGCGAGGGACTTAGCCGCGCGCCCAGCCCCGTCGGCGAAAGCAACACGCGGCGTGGAACTTGGCCGCCGACCGCTCGTCAGCCCCGCCGGCGGTAGGCCCGACGTACGCGCTAGCCTGACCGAGCGCTAACCTGACCGAGCGCGAGACCGAACGAGCGCTAACCTGACCGAGCGCTAACCTGATCGAGCGCTAGCCCGACGTGTCAGGCGAGGTACTAGGCCGTTGAGCGCCTGTCGGCCCCGTCGGCGAAAGCAACACTCCGCGCGAAAGCAACACGCGGCGAGGGACTTAATCGCGGCGAAAGCAACACGCCGCGGCGAAAGCAACACGCCGCGCGGGACTTAGAAAATTTTCGGCTCGGTCGGGTCCGGAGGTAAACCTGGCCGATCGACGCTTCCCCGCTATCCCCCTTAATGTTACGTCGATTCGCGTGCCCGCACGTTTATTCGGCCACCCTACCACCCCCGTGCACCCCCGTCGTCCGTTCGCCCCGATAGCGAAGAATTTTCGGCGCCGGAGGTAATCGCGGCGAAAGCAACACGCCGCGCGAAAGCAACACGCCGCGCGGGACTTAGAAAATTTTCGGCTCGGTCGGGTCCGGAGGTAAACCTGGCCGATCGACGCTTCCCCGCTAGAGCCCTTAATATTACGTCGATTCGCGTGCCCGCACGTTTATTCGGCCACCCTAGTGCCCCCGTGCACCCCCGACGTCCGATCGCCTCGATAGCGGAGAATTTTCGGCGACGGAGGTAATCGCGGCGAAAGCAACACGCCGCGCGGGACTTAGAAAATTTTCGGCTCGGTCGGGTCCGGAGGACTGAGTCGACAAGGCACACAGGGGATA
>NW_012026816.1:256380-257448 GCF_000956235.1 Wasmannia auropunctata
TATCCCCTGTGTGCCTTGTCGACTCAGTTATTCGGCCACCCTAGTGCCCCCGTGCACCCCCGTCGTCCGTTCGCCTCGATAGCGGAGAATTTTCGGCGCCGGAGGTAATCGCGGCGAAAGCAACACGCCGCGCGAAAGCAACACGCCGCGCGGGACTTAGAAAAATTTCGGCTCGGTCGGATCCGGAGGTAAACCTGGCCGATCTACGCTTCCCCGCTAAAGCCCTTAATGTTACGTCGATTCGCGTGCCCGCACGTTTATTCGGCCACCCTAGTGCCCCCGTGCACCCCCGACGTCCGTTCGCCTCGATAGCGGAGAATTTTCGGCGCCGGAGGTAATCGCGGCGAAAGCAACACGCCGCGCGGGACTTAGAAAATTTTCGGCTCGGTCGGGTCCGGAGGTAAACCTGGCCGATCTACGCTTCCCCGCTAAAGCCCTTAATGTTACGTCGATTCGCGTGCCCGCACGTTTATTCGGCCACCCTAGTACCCCCGTGCACCCCCGTCGTCCGTTCGCCCCGATAGCGAAGAATTTTCGGCGCCGGAGGTAATCGCGGCGAAAGCAACACGCCGCGCGAAAGCAACACGCCGCGCGGGACTTAGAAAATTTTCGGCTCGGTCGGGTCCGGAGGTAAACCTGGCCGATCGACGCTTCCCCGCTAGCCCCCTTAATATTACGTCGATTCGCCTGCCCGCACGTTTATTCGGCCACCCTACCACCCCCGTGCACCCCCGTCGTCCGTTCGCCCCGATAGCGAAGAATTTTCGGCGCCGGAGGTACACTTGGCCAAAGCAACACGCCGCGGCGGTACCTCGCTTCCAGCGGCTAAGTCCCGCGCGCCTCGGTCTATCGACGTTCGCGCCCATAAGCGGCCGTGCATAAGACCGTGCGTCGCCGACCGCTTGTCCGGTCGGTTGGGTACTATAAGAGGTGCGGTGCGCTCGGCTAGCCGAGCGGTACGATGCGGTCGTGCGTACACGTTACTCGTGTCTCGTACGCCCCGTACGGCTTCTCGAACGTATATGAAACACGGACCGTGAACTGAGTCGACAAGGCACACAGGGGATA
>NW_012026816.1:261699-262481 GCF_000956235.1 Wasmannia auropunctata
TATCCCCCTGTGTGCCTTGTCGACTCAGTCATTATACGAAGTTATACGATGTTCGCGCCCATAAGCGGCCGTGCATAAGACCGTGCGTCGCCGTACCGCTTGTCCGGTCGGTTGGGTACTATAAGAGGTGCGGTGCGCTCGGCTAGCCGAGCGGTACGATGCGGTCGTGCGTACACGTTACTCGTGTCTCGTACGCCCCGTACGGCTTCTCGAACGTATATGAAACACGGACCGTGATCGTTGCGATGCACGTCGGTCGTTCTTCTCGCTATTGAAGCGGAGAAGTCGTCGACTCTCGCACGGAGGGTGATTTACATCGTTAGACGTCTTCGGCGACGAAACGTCCGGTGTTCGCTCGCCGCGGCGGTACATCGCTTCCAGCGGCTAAGTCCCGCGCGCCTCGGTCTATCGACGACCGCGCCCATAAGCGGCCGTGCATAAGACCGTGCGTCGCCGACCGCTTGTCCGGTCGGTTGGGTACTATAAGAGGTGCGATGCGCTCGGCTAGCCGAGCGGTACGATGCGGTCGTGCGTACACGTTACTCGTGTCTCGTACGGCTTCTCGAACGTCTATGAAACACGGACCGTGATCGTTGCGATGCACGTCGGTCGTTCTTCTCGCTATTGAAGCGGAGAAGTCGTCGACTCTCGCACGGAGGGTGAGTTACATCGTTCGACGTATTCGGCGACTCGTTCGACGAAACGTCCGGTGTTCGCTCGCGCTTGCCGAAGCGTGCCGTCCAATATAATATTAACTGAGTCGACAAGGCACACAGGGGATA
>NW_012026816.1:265158-265604 GCF_000956235.1 Wasmannia auropunctata
CAGAAGACGGCATACGAGATGCCTAAGTGACTGGAGTTCAGACGTGTGCTCTTCCGATCTAATGAGAACAAAAATATACATGATCTTTTTTTAACAAAACCCGACGTTGTGCGTATACTCCTCGGAGTGTACATGCACGTTCGGTGTATAACACATGGGTTTACGTATGTAACGAATGAAGAAGCAGAGTGTCGCCGACCGGCTCGCAAGACCGGCGGCAAGTACCGACACACGCACACGGCTCTCTGTGCTGCGCTCGCTGGCTCTCGAGAAAAACGCACACACGAAGCTCCCTGGTTGATCCTGCCAGTAGTCATATGCTTGTCTCAAAGATTAAGCCATGCATGTCTCAGTGCATGCCGAATTAAGGTGAAACCGCGAATGGCTCATTAAATCAGTTATGGTTCATTAGATTGTAACTGAGTCGACAAGGCACACAGGGGATA
>NW_012026816.1:269849-274285 GCF_000956235.1 Wasmannia auropunctata
TGTTGGAGATCCCTGGTTCGAACCCAGTCTCGGCCAAAATCCGAGCTGCGTTTTTTCCGGGGTGATTTGACTGCGATCCGGTAGATGGCTTCTGTGTCAACCTAGGGCACGTGTCCTCGTAATTTTCGGGGCACGCCGCCAAGTCGAACTCCCCCCCCTAACGGGGACTCGCCCCCTGCGACCACCGTTTTTCCAGGTGGGGTGGCAGGGAAGAGGGGGCTTCGGCGCCACCGAGCCTTGGGGTTGCCAGCCCCTCCGCTCGTATTAGTTGGCCCTGCAACTACACGAAACCAAGCCTCGGATGATGGTGGGGGGCCCGCTGGCCCACCCGCCCCAGCTAGTCAGGGACAAGTGGACGAAGCCGGGTACAAGTGCGAGTTCCCCGGATGCAACAGGACGTTTCCAACCGCCAGAGGACGTGGAGTACACCACCAGCGTATCCACAAGGACTGGTACGACGCCCGACTACAGCCAGCAGTCGATAAAGCCAGATGGTCAAAGGAAGAAACTGCAATGTTGGCAAGGAAGGAAGCTCAATTAACGGTGGAGGCGCAGCCGCGCTTCATGAACCAGGAGCTTCAGCAGTACTTCCCCCAGAGGACGGTCGAAGCCATCAAGGGAAAGAGGAGGGCCATGGAATACAAGGAGATGGTGCAGAGATTCGTGGCAGAACTAGCGAATCCAGTGGCGCCATCTGACCCGGAGTCGGACAACGAAGACACTGGGGAAATATTCCTAGACTCTCTCGAATCCTTACGAGAACCAAGGAACGACGATTTCCAAGGGAAGAAACTCCACAGGATCGCAATGGAAGCCCGAGCATCTGGCAAAGAGGCCACCTTACAGAAGGTCTCGCTATACCTGAGGGAGATCTTCCCCACTCCTCCACGACGAAGAACTAAGAAGGATGCCGACCAGGGTGTGATCTTAACCAAGAGGCAAGCCAGGCGTCGAGAATACGGATGGACGCAAACGCTGTGGAGGAAAGACAGACGGCGCTGTATCACCAACATCCTGGAACAGATGGGCCCTACCTACCAACCACCTAGGGAAATAATGGAGCCATATTGGAGCAATCTGATGACCACCAGGGGGGATATAGCGCCGCAGAAAGAAAACTCTCCAGTCAACGGCCATATCTGGGTTCCGATAACGACAGACGATTTGAAATCTGCCCGCACTCCGTATGCATCGGCACCTGGGCCGGATGGAGTCTCGGCCCGCCTCTTCAGAAGCATACCGGCAGGTGTGGTGCTCAGGTTGTACAACCTGTTTATGTGGTGCGAAGCAGTGCCCACGGACTTACACCTGTCGAGGACGGTCTTCCTCCCGAAGAAGAAGGACGCTAGGGAACCTGGAGACTTTAGGCCCATAACTATACCGCCTATACTGTTGAGAGGTTTCCATAAGATACTAGCCAGTAGGATGGAGAAGACTCTAAACATAGACATGAGGCAGAGAGGATTCCGGTCTATGGATGGATGTGCAGACAACACGCTCCTACTGGACACCCTCCTTCGTTACCACCGCAGGGAATACAAGTCCCTATATGTAGCGTCCATAGATGTGAGCAAGGCATTCGATGCGGTCACACACCCGGCAATCGAGAGTGCGTTGGGGAGTCTAGGGATTCCTCCGGCAATGCTGCGCTACCTGTCCGGGATCTATGAGGGTTCCAAGACGCGATTGGAAGGCAGCAGTTGGACGTCAAGACCCTTCCACCCGACGAGAGGGGTGCGGCAAGGGGACCCGATGTCACCAGTGATATTCAACACCGTCACTCACTGGTTACTGCAAAAACTCCCGAATGAGATTGGTGTGGATCTGGGAGACGGAAGGATCAATGCCGCCGCCTATGCTGACGACCTGCTTCTGTTCGCAAGTACTCCAGGTGGCCTGCAGGAACTAATCAACACCACGGCCGACCGTTTGAGAGAATGCGGCATGACGATCAACACCGACAAAAGCATGACGATCTCGATCATGGCGGTGGCCCATCTCAAGAAAACGGCAGTAGATGGTACGGCCATCTTCACCTGCAGCGGGCGACATCTACCCGCCCTAACAAGATCTAAAGAATGGAGGTACTTGGGAGTAACATTCACCCCAGAAGGAAGAACGCGGATCAACCCGGTTCAGATGGTACGGCCGTACTTAGACGCTCTGACGTCAGCCCCACTCAAACCGCAACAGAGGATATACGCCTTAAGGACAGTGGTGATCCCCAAGCTTTACCACCAGCTTGCCTTGGGGGCAGTCAAACTCGGGATGCTGAATAAAACGGACAAACTAGTTCGAACAGCAGTCCGTAGATGGCTCGCACTCCCACACGATGTGCCGACGGCGTACTTCCACGCGGCAATCAAAGATGGAGGACTGGGTATCCCTGCTACAAGATGGACAGCACCGGGCACACGACGAGGACGGCTCCTAACGGTGATAAAGCATACTAGTCACCCAGGACTTGTGCGATTCATCGAAGGAGAACTGCGAGAGTGCGAGAGGCGCCTTACCGACCATGGCGTCTGCCATAGCACTCCTGAGATGATCTCAAATAGATGGGCGAAGCGCCTGTACGAATCGGTAGACGGTGCAGCCCTTAAGGAGTCAAGAAACACACCCCACCAACACCAGTGGGTAGCAGATGGGACGAGACTCCTTACGGGCAAAGACTATATAAACTGTGGTCGAGTGAGAATCGGGGCTCTTCCAACAAGATCCCGCACCGCCAGAGGGAGACACCGAGACCCGTAGATGCCGTGCGGGGGTGTTTGGCACAAGAGACACTGAACCACGTGCTCCAGCAGTGTCACCGAACCCATGAGGCAAGAATCAAGAGACATGACGCCGTGGTGAACTACATCGAACGAAAAACACCGAGAGGAGGATACCAGGTATTCAAGGAGCCTCGGTACATGACCACCATGGGAACAAGAAAGCCGGACTTGGTGGCGGTGCTGGGAGAAACAGCAGTGGTGGTGGATGCCCAAGTTGTAAGTGAGCAAACACCGCTCGCGAACGCGACACAGAAGGAAGGTGGGCTACTACGCGGAAGAAGCTGTGGTGGACAAGATCAAGGAAAGACACGGAGTGCGGAGAGTGGTCACGACATCCGCGACGCTATCGTGGAGGGGGATCTGGAGTTCGGACTCGGCAAAAGAGCTGCTGGATCTGGGATTTCTCAAGTCGGGGGACTTGAAAATAATATCGACCAGGGTCCTGGTGGGAAACATAGCCGCGTTCAAGAAGTTCAACGCGATGACATCGGTGGAGTTCCGCGCGGGTATAGGCTGAGTCTACAAGTCCCTTATCTAGGTGCTGCCTGCCTCACAGGCACAATACGCCCTCCCTTGTTCTATATCGTAGAATATACTATGTAATATATAGACAATATATAGATAAGTTGTATAGGCTCTGTAGCAATAAAGGTCGAAGGCCAAATTTTAGCCAAATGCCTCGTCATCTAATTAGTGACGCGCATGAATGGATTAACGAGATTCCCACTGTCCCTATCTACTAGGCGGGAGCGTCTAAGGCACCCCCGGAAGGCCCACGAAGGGTTTTCCCAGGTGAGCGTTAAGAGGTTGATGGTCTCGTGTCGGGGATCCTGAGTCTCGGTTCCTGTGCCGGGGGCTTCTTCGATGAAGCGCCGCAGGTTCCTTGCCCACGCCCACGCGTGAGCTTCTTCGATGAAGCGCCGTGCGGTACCTCGTCAGGCCTGTGCTGTGTGCCTCTTTGATGAGGCGCCACAAGTAGACGAGAGGAGTTCCCTTAAAGGACGACGCTTGTACCTACCCAGCCCTCCACTCACCAGGGAGAAGATGGCCAGTGTCGGGAACCCTGAGTCTTGGTTCCTGTGCCGGGAGCTTCTTCGATGAAGCACCGCACGTTCCTTGCTTACGCCCGCGACGTGAGCTTCTTCGATGAAGCGCCGAGTGGTATTTCGTCTCGCCTGTGCTGTGTGCCTCTTTGATGAGGCGCCACGGGTAGCGATGAAAAGAGTAAGGGACGACGCTTGACCCTCTGTGACTCTTTGCACCTTGAGGACTCGCGCTCTGATCGGTGCAGCACCGTTCGGGGCGGACTGAGGCTGGTGAGAGCTACTCTTGGGTAAAGTCAAGGACGCAGGACCGATGTATGCGATTACATTAGCCTCTCCGGTCCAGCCGAACTCCACCTCCTAGAGGTTCCTGCCGGAAACCTCCGTTGATGCTTCCCGCTCGGGTTGCTGACGTGGAGGGCTAACGGGGTTAAGGCGAAATTCTCCCCTTTCTTCCACTTCCTTTCCAATCCTAAACAGGGTCAGGGCGTGCGTCCAGGCGGGACGCAAATGGGCAGGCCTCCCCGTGGTCCCCGTGGGCGTGTCGCGTGCGCCCTGGGCTTAGGCCCGGGACGCCCGCTTCACGGCAAAACTGCTCATCTTGCACACACGGACC
>NW_012026816.1:283155-283680 GCF_000956235.1 Wasmannia auropunctata
TATCCCCTGTGTGCCTTGTCGACTCAGTCAAAAGATCGAACGGGAGTTTCATCGTCAGCGACGCTGGCTTCGCGTCGGTGGGCGATGTCCCGCGGGGCCTCGCGGCTCGCGCGCGGACACGCTGCCGTTGCGTCGATGTCCGGCGTTACGCCGTCGTCACTTCTCCCCTAGTAGAACGTCGCGACCCGCTGGGTGTCGGTCTACGGCCCGGGTGCGGTGACTGACGCGCCGCCGGTAAAACGGCGCGCGTCAAACCCCCGGTCGCCCGGCCGGCTGCCCGGCGGTACACGCAAGGTATCAGGCCGCAGCTCTCTCGTCGCGCCGCGAGTCTCTCCGCTCTCTCGGGAGCGCGAGGGACTCCGCGTGCGCGCGCCAGAGTGTGCGTCGAGGCCGTCGCAAGCGCGCGCCACGGTACACGGACGTTAACGGACCTAGCGCCGTCGCCGTGCCTGGCCCGCTGTTGGTCGTGCGGTAAGAGAGAATATCTCTAACCTTCGACAGAGTCGACAAGGCACACAGGGGATA
>NW_012026816.1:285314-286272 GCF_000956235.1 Wasmannia auropunctata
TATCCCCTGTGTGCCTTGTCGACTCAGTTGTATGCTATACGAAGTTATTACGTGAACCGGTGGTAACCTACAACGCCGCGGCGACTCGCCGAGAGTCGCTCGCGCGCTGGAGGGCCCGGAGACACCGTGAGACGAAACCCCCGCCGACTTGTGATTTATCGCATCGGTGGCGGGTGTTTCTCTCGTCTTCGTCGCCCGATGGTTTTTCAAAGATTTCCGCCCCGGCTCTCGTCTCATTCCCCCGCGCGATCGCGCGCCGGTTGGAGACGAGAGACGCTCCGCTCGCGCGACGATGTCGTCTCACGTTGTGCCGTAGCCCCCTGCAAACGGGGCGGCGGTCCGCGCGTGCTCGGACGCGCGGCCAGGCTGATCGAAGGGCCCCCATTCCCTCGCGAGTGGCGTTGATCCCGGAGGATCCCACTCTCCCCCGTCGACTCTCCGTGCCTCCTCGCGCGCTGCCCGCGCGCCGAGAGAGTGGCCGAGTGGAAGACGAGGAGAGAGAGATGGTGAAGCCCCGGCGAGAGATGGCCACGAGAGAGAGGAGTGAAGCAAATACCGAAACATGTTTGACAGCGTTGCGAAAGCACGCAAGATGAACGATTACCCTGAACGGTGGATCACTTGGCTCGTGGGTCGATGAAGAACGCAGCTAATTGCGCGTCAACTTGTGAACTGCAGGACACATGAACATCGACATTTCGAACGCACATTGCGGTCCACGGATACAATTCCCGGACCACGCCTGGCTGAGGGTCGTTTTAGTACCAACAGACTGCTTGCGCCCACTCGCGTCGTCGCGCACCCGCCTTAACACTTTGGTGGTGCGTGCGACGATATAGAGAGAGGAGCGTACGAGCGATCGTTGGACGTTCGCCGAGCTGAGCGAGACGCGCTCCCTCCCATCTTTCGGGGCCGTGCTGGCCTCCGAGGAGGAGAGAGGAGCCAGTCTTCCCTGGGA
>NW_012026816.1:296878-297390 GCF_000956235.1 Wasmannia auropunctata
CGTGAGCTGGGTTTAGACCGTCGTGAGACTAGGTTAGTTTTACCCTACTGATGACTAGTCATTGCGATAGTAATCCTGCTCAGTACGAGAGGAACCGCAGGTTCGGACATTTGGTTCACGCACTCGGTCGAGCGGCCGGTGGTGCGAAGCTACCATCCGTGGGATTATGCCTGAACGCCTCTAAGGCCGTATCCTCTCTAGTCAAAGGTGGCAATGATATCTCTAGGAGTCTCGTGAGTCGAAAGGCTCAAAACAATGTGACACTTACCTACTAGGCGGCCGGTCCACGGGCCGGTCGTCGCACGAGCCCGGTTTGCCGTACGGCGCCATCGCCCGTCGTCGGGATCTCACCGCTACGACGGCACGGCGTCAAACGGTCGAACATGAGTTTCGCGAGTTCGATGTCGAGACTCGGAATCGTCTGTAGACGACTTAGGTACCTGGCGGGGTGTTGTACTCGGTAGAGCAGTTACCACGCTGCGATCAGATCGGAAGAGCACACGTCTGAACTC
>NW_012026816.1:297432-297889 GCF_000956235.1 Wasmannia auropunctata
TATCCCCTGTGTGCCTTGTCGACTCAGTAACACAGCATTGCCACGAGTCGGTGTCGAGAGACCGAATGGCTCTTATGTGGCGCGCACATAGTGTTGGTCCCGCGATCTTCCCTCGTTCTCAGACGAACGTGATCGGATGAATCGTGGCGCTTACTGAACATCAACTCCACGTATACGAGTGCGACGGAAGTGCGAGATCCCTGGCGGATTTCTCTTCCCGCTTTACTTGTACGCCTTAGCGAAATTTTTCTACGTACTTTGAGTACGCACGTTCCTCGACGTCTGAGTATCGCATCGTCGATCTAGCGTCAGGGCTGAGCGGCTACGCGCCGCTATCATAGGGAGAATGAGAACAAAAATATACATGATCTTTTTTTAACAAAACCCGACGTTGTGCGTATACTCCTCGGAGTGTACATGAGATCGGAAGAGCACACGTCTGAACTCCAGTCACTTA
>NW_012026816.1:300994-302331 GCF_000956235.1 Wasmannia auropunctata
TATCCCCTGTGTGCCTTGTCGACTCAGTTACGCGCTAGCCTAACCGAGCGCTAACCTGACCGAGCGCGAGACCGAACGAGCGCTAACCTGACCGAGCGCTAACCTGACCGAGCGCTAACCTGACCGAGCGCTAGCCCGACGTGTCAGGCGAGGCACTTGGCCGCTGAGCGCCTGTCGGCCCCGTCGGCGAAAGCAACACGCGGCGCGGGACTTAGCCGCGGAGCGCGCGACAGACCCGCCGGCGGTAGGACCGACGTACGCGCTAGCCTAACCGAGCGCTAACCTGACCGAGCGCGAGACCGAACGAGCGCTAACCTGACCGAGCGCTAACCTGACCGAGCGCTAACCTGACCGAGCGCTAGCCCGACGTGTCAGGCGAGGCACTTGGCCGCTGAGCGCCTGTCGGCCCCGTCGGCGAAAGCAACACGCGGCGCGGGACTTAGCCGCGGAGCGCGCGACAGACCCGCCGGCGGTAGGACCGACGTACGCGCTAGCCTAACCGAGCGCTAACCTGACCGAGCGCGAGACCGAACGAGCGCTAACCTGACCGAGCGCTAACACGACGTGTCAGGCGAGGTACTTGGCCGCGGAGCGCCTGTCGGCCCCGTGGCGAAAGCAACACGCGGCGAGGGAATTAGCCGCGCGCCCAGCCCCGTGAAGCGAAAGCAACACGCGGCGAGGGAATTAGCCGCGCGCCCAGCCCCGTGAAGCGAAAGCAACACGCGGCGAGGGACTTAGCCGCGCGCCCAGCCCCGTCGGCGAAAGCAACACGCGGCGTGGAACTTGGCCGCCGACCGCTCGTCAGCCCCGCCGGCGGTAGGCCCGACGTACGCGCTAGCCTGACCGAGCGCTAACCTGACCGAGCGCGAGACCGAACGAGCGCTAACCTGACCGAGCGCTAACCTGACCGAGCGCTAGCCCGACGTGTCAGGCGAGGCACTTGGCCGTTGAGCGCCTGTCGGCCCCGTCGGCGAAAGCAACACGCGGCGCGGGACTTAGCCGCGGAGCGCGCGACAGACCCGCCGGCGGTAGGCCCGACGTACGCGCTAGCCTAACCGAGCGCTAACCTGACCAACGAGCGCGAGATCGAACGAGCGCTAACCTGACCGAGCGCTAACCTGACCGAGCGCTAACCTGACCGAGCGCGAGCCCGACGGGTCAGGCGAGGTACTTGGCCGCGGAGCGCCAGTCGGCCCCGTCGGCGAAAGCAACACGCGGCGAGAAAGCAACACGCCGCGAGGGACTTAGAAAATTTTCGGCTCGGTCGGGTCCGGAGGTAAACCTGGCCGATCTACGCTTCCCCGCTAAAACTGAGTCGACAAGGCACACAGGGGATA
>NW_012026816.1:307983-308720 GCF_000956235.1 Wasmannia auropunctata
TATCCCCTGTGTGCCTTGTCGACTCAGTTTCGCGTGCCCGCACGTTTATTCGGCCACCCTACCACCCCCGTGCACCCCCGTCGTCCGTTCGCCCCGATAGCGAAGAATTTTCGGCGCCGGAGGTAATCGCGGCGAAAGCAACACGCCGCGCGAAAGCAACACGCCGCGCGGGACTTAGAAAATTTTCGGCTCGGTCGGGTCCGGAGGTAAACCTGGCCGATCGACGCTTCCCCGCTAGCGCCCTTAATGTTACGTCGATTCGCGTGCCCGCACGTTTATTCGGCCACCCTACCACCCCCGTGCACCCCCGTCGTCCGTTCGCCCCGATAGCGAAGAATTTTCGGCGCCGGAGGTAATCGCGCGAAAGCAACACGCCGCGCGGGACTTAGAAAATTTTCGGCTCGGTCGGGTCCGGAGGTAAACCTGGCCGATCGACGCTTCCCCGCTAGCCCCCTTAATATTACGTCGATTCGCGTGCCCGCACGTTTATTCGGCCACCCTACCACCCCCGTGCACCCCCGTCGTCCGTTCGCCCCGATAGCGAAGAATTTTCGGCGCCGGAGGTAATCGCGGCGAAAGCAACACGCCGCGCGAAAGCAACACGCCGCGCGGGACTTAGAAAATTTTCGGCTCGGTCGGGTCCGGAGGTAAACCTGGCCGATCGACGCTTCCCCGCTAGCCCCCTTATTGTTACGCCGATTCGCGTGCCCGCACGATTATTCGGCCACCCTACCACA
>NW_012026816.1:319771-320368 GCF_000956235.1 Wasmannia auropunctata
TATCCCCTGTGTGCCTTGTCGACTCAGTCCGTCGACTCTCCGTGCCTCCTCGCGCGCTGCCCGCGCGCCGAGAGAGTGGCCGAGTGGAAGACGAGGAGAGAGAGATGGTGAAGCCCCGGCGAGTAGATGGCCACGAGAGAGAGGAGTGAAGCAAATACCGAAACATGTTTGACAGCGTTGCGAAAGCACGCAAGATGAACGATTACCCTGAACGGTGGATCACTTGGCTCGTGGGTCGATGAAGAACGCAGCTAATTGCGCGTCAACTTGTGAACTGCAGGACACATGAACATCGACATTTCGAACGCACATTGCGGTCCACGGATACAATTCCCGGACCACGCCTGGCTGAGGGTCGTTTTAGTACCAACAGACTGCTTGCGCCCACTCTCGTCGTCGCGCACCCGCCTTAACACTTTGGTGGTGCGCGCGACGATATAGAGAGAGGAGCGTACGAGCGATCGTTGGACGTTCGCCGAGCTGAGCGAGACGCGCTCCCTCCCATCTTTCGGGGCCGTGCTGGCCTCCGAGGAGGAGAGAGGAGCCAGTCTTCCCTGGGCGTCGTCCGAAATGACACAAACGAGTGGGAGAGGAGAA
>NW_012026816.1:329698-330087 GCF_000956235.1 Wasmannia auropunctata
TCGCACACACGAATCTCCCTGGTTGATCCTGCCAGTAGTCATATGCTTGTCTCAAAGATTAAGCCATGCATGTCTCAGTGCATGCCGAATTAAGGTGAAACCGCGAATGGCTCATTAAATCAGTTATGGTTCATTAGATTGTACCCACATTTACTTGGATAACTGTGGTAATTCTAGAGCTAATACATGCAAAACAGAGTCCCGACCAGTGATGGAAGGGACGCTTTTATTAGATCAAAACCAATCGGTGGCGGGCGGTCTCCGTCCGTCCACCGTTTATTTTGGTGACTCTGAATAACTTTGTGCTGATCGCACGGTCCTAGCACCGGCGACGCATCTTTACAATGTCTGCCTTATCAACTGTCGATGGTAGGTTCTGCGCCTACCAT
>NW_012026816.1:335462-336193 GCF_000956235.1 Wasmannia auropunctata
TTTTAAATGGGTGAGATCTCTGGCTTTCTTGAACTATGAAGCCACGAGAATCTCTCTATCGGATCAGAGTGCCAAGTGGGCCATTTTTGGTAAGCAGAACTGGCGCTGTGGGATGAACCAAACGCAGAGTTAAGGCGCCCAACTCGACGCTCATGGGACACCATGAAAGGCGTTGGTTGCTTAAGACAGCAGGACGGTGGCCATGGAAGTCGGAATCCGCTAAGGAGTGTGTAACAACTCACCTGCCGAAGCAACTAGCCCTGAAAATGGATGGCGCTGAAGCGTCGAGCCTATACTCTGCCGTCAGCGGCAAGTGGGGCGGCCGTGCGGGGCGTTCACGCGCGCCGTACGCGCCGCCACGAAGCCCTGACGAGTAGGAGGGTCGCGGCGGTGTGCGCAGAAGGGTCTGGGCGCGAGCCTGCCTGGAGCCGCCGTCGGTGCAGATCTTGGTGGTAGTAGCAAATACTCCAGCGAGGCCCTGGAGGACTGACGTGGAGAAGGGTTTCGTGTGAACAGCCGTTGCACACGAGTCAGTCGATCCTAAGCCCTAGGAGAAATCCTATGTCAATGACGGCGTACTATACTCTAGTGTTGTCCTAGCCAAAATGATCGATTACTGTAAAAAGTAAGAGAGAGATAGAGCGAACGACACACGCCCGTCGGGCGAAAGGGAATCCGGTTCCTATTCCGGAACAGATCGGAAGAGCACACGTCTGAACTCCAGTCACTTA
>NW_012026816.1:344722-345535 GCF_000956235.1 Wasmannia auropunctata
GTGACTGGAGTTCAGACGTGTGCTCTTCCGATCTAATTGCGCGTCAACTTGTGAACTGCAGGACACATGAACATCGACATTTCGAACGCACATTGCGGTCCACGGATACAATTCCCGGACCACGCCTGGCTGAGGGTCGTTTTAGTACCAACAGACTGCTTGCGCCCACTCTCGTCGTCGCGCACCCGCCTTAACACTTTGGTGGTGCGCGCGACGATATAGAGAGAGGAGCGTACGAGCGATCGTTGGACGTTCGCCGAGCTGAGCGAGACGCGCTCCCTCCCATCTTTCGGGGCCGTGCTGGCCTCCGAGGAGGAGAGAGGAGCCAGTCTTCCCTGGGCGTCGTCCGAAATGACACAAACGAGTGGGAGAGGAGAAGAATGAGGGTTGTTGACCGAGGCGACAACGAGATCTGGCGCGGGCGCGCGCGCGACGAAGGTGTCGCGCCGCCGCCGCCCGGAGACCAAGAGCGCCCCAAGTACAAGTGGAGATATATATATATAAGATACGTTCGCCCTAGGAGAGAAGAGCGCGACGACGGGACCTCGACGCGAGAGTCACGTCGCGCCGCTCCGCGCCGCCGCCCTGCGTAGGCCGCCCCACCGTACTCTCGGTGAGAGGTGCGCCTCGAGAGAGGTGCGCGCGCGTGCAAAAATGGAGCCGCGCCTAGTCGTGCGCGGGCTCCAGCCTCGGAGATGATACGTCTCTCCTCTGTACTCCGCGGGTACTCGGTCTCTCGGAGCAGTCGCGATCTCCGGCCCGAGGACGCCGCCCTGGTGTGTGGAACTGAGTCGACAAGGCACACAGGGGATA
>NW_012026816.1:361774-362405 GCF_000956235.1 Wasmannia auropunctata
TATCCCCTGTGTGCCTTGTCGACTCAGTACCGAGCGCGAGACCGAACGAGCGCTAACCTGACCGAGCGCTAACCTGACCGAGCGCTAACCTGACCGAGCGCTAGCCCGACGTGTCAGGCGAGGCACTTGGCCGCTGAGCGCCTGTCGGCCCCGTCGGCGAAAGCAACACGCGGCGCGGGACTTAGCCGCGGAGCGCGCGACAGACCCGCCGGCGGTAGGCCCGACGTACGCGCTAGCCTAACCGAGCGCTAACCTGACCACCGAGCGCGAGACCGAACGAGCGCTAACCTGACCGAGCGCTAACCTGACCGAGCGCTAACCTGACCGAGCGCTAGCCCGACGTGTCAGGCGAGGCACTTGGCCGCTGAGCGCCTGTCGGCCCCGTCGGCGAAAGCAACACGCGGCGCGGGACTTAGCCGCGGAGCGCGCGACAGACCCGCCGGCGGTAGGACCGACGTACGCGCTAGCCTAACCGAGCGCTAACCTGACCGAGCGCGAGACCGAACGAGCGCTAACCTGACCGAGCGCTAACCTGACCGAGCGCTAACCTGACCGAGCGCTAGCCCGACGTGTCAGGCGAGGCACTTGGCCGCTGAGCGCCTGACTGAGTCGACAAGGCACACAGGGGATA
>NW_012026816.1:371924-372551 GCF_000956235.1 Wasmannia auropunctata
TTTAGCCGCGGAGCGCGCGACAGACCCGCCGGCGGTAGGCCCGACGTACGCGCTAGCCTAACCGAGCGCTAACCTGACCACCGAGCGCGAGACCGAACGGAACGACGCTAGACCGAACGAGCGCTAACCTGACCGAGCGCTTAACCTGACCGAGCGCTAGCCCGACGTGTCAGGCGAGGCACTTGGCCGTTGAGCGCCTGTCGGCCCCGTCGGCGAAAGCAACACGCGGCGCGGGACTTAGCCGCGGAGCGCGCGACAGACCCGCCGGCGGTAGGCCCGACGTACGCGCTAGCCTAACCGAGCGCTAACCTGACCACCGAGCGCGAGACCGAACGAGCGCTAACCTGACCGAGCGCTAACCTGACCGAGCGCTAACCTGACCGAGCGCTAGCCCGACGTGTCAGGCGAGGCACTTGGCCGCTGAGCGCCTGTCGGCCCCGTCGGCGAAAGCAACACGCGGCGCGGGACTTAGCCGCGGAGCGCGCGACAGACCCGCCGGCGGTAGGACCGACGTACGCGCTAGCCTAACCGAGCGCTAACCTGACCGAGCGCGAGACCGAACGAGCGCTAACCTGACCGAGCGCTAACCTGACCGAGCGACTGAGTCGACAAGGCACACAGGGGATA
>NW_012026816.1:373611-374281 GCF_000956235.1 Wasmannia auropunctata
AGTGACTGGAGTTCAGACGTGTGCTCTTCCGATCTTCAAACGGTCGAACATGAGTTTCGCGAGTTCGATGTCGAGACTCGGAATCGTCTGTAGACGACTTAGGTACCTGGCGGGGTGTTGTACTCGGTAGAGCAGTTACCACGCTGCGATCTGTTGAGACTCAGCCCTCGGCTTGGGGATTCGTCTTGTCGGTTAGACGAGACCCCACGCGCGCGCGCCAGCCCCGTCGGCGAAAGCAACACGCGGCGAGGGACTTAGCCGCGCGACAGCCCCGTGGGGCGAAAGCAACACGCGGCGAGGGACTTAGCCGCGCGACAGCCCCGTGGGGCGAAAGCAACACGCGGCGAGGGACTTAGCCGCGCGACAGCCCCGTGGGGCGAAAGCAACACGCGGCGAGGGACTTAGCCGCGCGACAGCCCCGCGGGGCGAAAGCAACACGCGGCGAGGGACTTAGCCGCGCGCCCAGCCCCGCGGGGCGAAAGCAACACGCGGCGAGGGACTTAGCCGCGCACCAGCCCGCGGGCGAAAGCAACACGCGCGAGGAACTTGGCCGCCGACCGCTCGTCAGCCCCGCCGGCGGTAGGCCCGACGTACGCGCTAGCCTGACCGAGCGCTAACCTGACCGAGCGCGAGACCGAACGAACTGAGTCGACAAGGCACACAGGGGATA
>NW_012026816.1:376343-377616 GCF_000956235.1 Wasmannia auropunctata
TATCCCCTGTGTGCCTTGTCGACTCAGTATCGAGCGCTAACCTGACCGGAGGCTAACCTGACCGAGCGCTGGCCCGACGTGTCAGGCGAGGTACTTGGCCGCGGAGCGCCTGTCGGCCCCGTCGGCGAAAGCAACACGCGGCGAGGGAATTAGCCGCGCGCCCAGCCCCGTGAAGCGAAAGCAACACGCGGCGAGGGAATTAGCCGCGCGCCCAGCCCCGTGAAGCGAAAGCAACACGCGGCGAGGGACTTAGCCGCGCGCCCAGCCCCGTCGGCGAAAGCAACACGCGGCGCGGAACTTAGCCGCCGACCGCGCGACAGACCCGCCGGCGGTAGGCCCGACGTACGCGCTAGCCTGACCGAGCGCTAACCTGACCGAGCGCGACCGAACGAGGCTAACCTGACCGAGCGCTAACCCGACATGTCAGGCGAGCCACTTGGCCGCTGACCACCTGTCGGCCCCGTCGGCGAAAGCAACACGCGGCGCGGGACTTAGCCGCGGAGCGCGCGACAGACCCGCCGGCGGTAGGCCCGACGTACGCGCTAGCCTAACCGAGCGCTAACCTGACCACCGAGCGCGAGACCGAACGAGCGCTAACCTGACCGAGCGCTAACCTGACCGAGCGCTAACCTGACCGAGCGCGAGCCCGACGGGTCAGGCGAGGTACTTGGCCGCGGAGCGCCTGTCGGCCCCGTCGGCGAAAGCAACACGCGGCGAGAAAGCAACACGCCGCGAGGGACTTAGAAAATTTATCCCCTGTGTGCCTTGTCGACTCAGTTCGGGTCCGGAGGTAAACCTGGCCGATCGACGTTCCCTTGTCGCTAGCCCCCTTAATATTACGCCGATTCGCGTGCCCGCACGTTTATTCGGCCACCCTACCACCCCCGTGCACCCCCGTCGTCCGTTCGCCCCGATAGCGAAGAATTTTCGGCGCCGGAGGTAATCGCGGCGAAAGCAACACGCCGCGCGAAAGCAACACGCCGCGCGGGACTTAGAAAATTTTCGGCTCGGTCGGGTCCGGAGGTAAACCTGGCCGATCGACGCTTCCCCGCTAGCCCCCTTAATATTACGCGATTCGCGGCCCGCACGTTTATTCGGCCACCCTACCACCCCCGTGCACCCCCGTCGTCCGTTCGCCCCGATAGCGAAGAATTTTCGGCGCCGGAGGTAATCGCGGCGAAAGCAACACGCCGCGCGAAAGCAACACGCCGCGCGGGACTTAGAAAATTTTCGGCTCGGACTGAGTCGACAAGGCACACAGGGGATAGACGAA
>NW_012026816.1:390640-392244 GCF_000956235.1 Wasmannia auropunctata
TTCGTCCGTTCGCCTCGATAGCGGAGAATTTTCGGCGCCGGAGGTAATCGCGGCGAAAGCAACACGCCGCGCGAAAGCAACACGCCGCGCGGGACTTAGAAAAATTTCGGCTCGGTCGGGTACGTCCGGGAACGGTAACCGTCGGCCGATCTACGTCCCTTCCCCGACTAAGCCCGTTAATGTTAACGTCGATTACGCGGTGCCGGCACGTTTATCGGCCACCCTAGTGCCCCCGTGCACCCCCGTCGCCGTTCGCCTCGATAGCGGAGAATTTTCGGCGCCGGAGGTAATCGCGGCGAAAGCAACACGCCGCGCGAAAGCAACACGCCGCGCGGGACTTAGAAAAATTTCGGCTCGGTCGGGTCCGGAGGTAAACCTGGCCGATCTACGCTTCCCCGCTAAAGCCCTCAATGTTACGTCGATTCGCGTGCCCGCACGTTTATTCGGCCACCCTAGTGCCCCCGTGCACCCCCGACGTCCGTTCGCCTCGATTAGCGGAGAATTTTCGGCGCCGGAGGTAATCGCGGCGAAAAGCAACACGCCGCGCGAAAGCAACACGCCGCGCGGGACTTGAAAAATTTCGGCTCGGTCGGATCCGGAGGTAACCTGGCCGATCTACGCTTCCCCGCTAAAGCCCTTAATGTTACGTCGATTCGCGTGCCCGCACGTTTATTCGGCCACCCTAGTGCCCCCGTGCACCCCCGTCGTCCGTTCGCCTCGATAGCGAAGAATTTTCGGCGCCGGAGGTAATCGCGGCGAAAGCAACACGCCGCGCGAAAGCAACACGCCGCGCGGGACTTAGAAAATTTTCGGCTCGGTCGGGTCCGGAGGTAAACCTGGCCGATCACGCTTCCCCGCTAGCCCCTTAATTTACGTCGATTCGCGTGCCCGCACGTTTATTCGGCCACCCTACCACCCCCGTGCACCCCCGTCGTCCGTTCGCCCCGATAGCGAAGAATTTTCGGCGCCGGAGGTAATCGCGGCGAAAGCAACACGCCGCGCGAAAGCAACACGCCGCGCGGGACTTAGAAAATTTTCGGCTCGGTCGGGTCCGGAGGTAAACCTGGCCGATCTACGCTTCCCCGCTAAAGCCCTTAATGTTACGTCGATTCGCGTGCCCGCACGTTTATTCGGCCACCCTAGTGCCCCCGTGCACCCCCGTCGTCCGTTCGCCTCGATAGCGGAGAATTTTCGGCGCCGGAGGTAATCGCGGCGAAAGCAACACGCCGCGCGAAAGCAACACGCCGCGCGGGACTTAGAAAAATTTCGGCTCGGTCGGGTCCGGAGGTAAACCTGGCCGATCTACGCTTCCCCGCTAAAGCCCTTAATGTTACTGAGTCGACAAGGCACACAGGGGATATTCGGCCACCCTACCACCCCCGTGCACCCCCGTCGTCCGTTCGCCCCGATAGCGAAGAATTTTCGGCGCCGGAGGTACACTTGGCCAAAGCAACACGCCGCGGCGGTACCTCGCTTCCAGCGGCTAAGTCCCGCGCGCCTCGGTCTATCGACGTTCGCGCCCATAAGCGGCCGTGCATAAGACCGTGCGTCGCCGACCGCTTGTCCGGTCGGTTGGACTGAGTCGACAAGGCACACAGGGGATA
>NW_012026816.1:394306-394486 GCF_000956235.1 Wasmannia auropunctata
AGAGGTGAAATTCTTGGATCGTCGCAAGACGGACAGAAGCGAAAGCATTTGCCAAAAATGTTTTCATTAATCAAGAACGAAAGTTAGAGGTTCGAAGGCGATCAGATACCGCCCTAGTTCTAACCATAAACGATGCCAGCTAGCGATAGATCGGAAGAGCACACGTCTGAACTCCAGCCA
>NW_012026816.1:397431-398082 GCF_000956235.1 Wasmannia auropunctata
CGCTCAAACGTCGATTCTCGCCGTTTGAAGCTCGGAAACGTCGTATCCTTGCGTTCGCGGCGTTTCTACCATTCAAACGTCGAATCTCGACGTGCGAAGCGCGGAACCGCCGGATCCGAGCGCCCGCCACGTTCCCACCGCTCAAACGTCGATTCTCGCCGTTTGAAACTCGGGAACGTCGTATCCTTGCGTTCGCGGCGTTTCTACCATTCAAACGTCGAATCTCGACGTGTGAAGCGCGGAACCGCCGTACTCGAGCCCCCGCGACGTTCCCACCACTCAAACGTCGATTCTCGCCGTTTGAAGCTCGGAAACGTCGAATCCTTGTGTTCGCGGCGTTTCTACCATTCAAACGTCGAATTTCGACGTGTGAAGCGTAAAACCGCCGTACACGAGCGCCCGCGACGTTCCCACCACTGAAACGTCGATTCTTGCTTTTGAAGCTAGGAAACGTCGTATCCTTGCATTAGCGGCGTTTCTACCATTCAAACGTCGAATCTCGACGTGTGAAGCGAGGAACCGCCGTACTCGAGCGCCCGCGACGTTCCCACCACTGAAACGTCGATTCTCGCTTTTGAAGCTAGGAAACTACGTATCCTTGCGTTCGCGGGGTTTCAACCATTCAAACGTCTAATCTTGACGTGTGAAGCA
>NW_012026816.1:400556-401087 GCF_000956235.1 Wasmannia auropunctata
CCGTCGTCCGTTCGCCTCGATAGCGGAGAATTTTTGGCGCCGGAGGTAATCGCGGCGAAAGCAACACGCCGCGCGAAAGCAACACGCCGCGCGGGACTTAGAAAAATTTCGGCTCGGTCGGGTCCGGAGGTAAACCTGGCCGATCTACGCTTCCCCGCTAAAGCCCTTAATGTTACGTCGATTCGCGTGCCCGCACGTTTATTCGGCCACCCTAGTGCCCCCGTGCACCCCCGACGTCCGTTCGCCTCGATAGCGGAGAATTTTCGGCGCCGGAGGTAATCGCGGCGAAAGCAACACGCCGCGCGGGACTTAGAAAATTTTCGGCTCGGTCGGGTCCGGAGGTAAACCTGGCCGATCGACGCTTCCCCGCTAGCCCCCTTAATATTACGTCGATTCGCGTGCCCGCACGTTTATTCGGCCACCCTACCACCCCCGTGCACCCCCGTCGTCCGTTCGCCCCGATAGCGAAGAATTTTCGGCGCCGGAGGTAATCGCGGCGAAAGACTGAGTCGACAAGGCACACAGGGGATA
>NW_012026816.1:403276-403855 GCF_000956235.1 Wasmannia auropunctata
TATCCCCTGTGTGCCTTGTCGACTCAGTCGCGAGACCGAACGAGCGCTAACCTGACCGAGCGCTAACCTGACCGAGCGCTAACCTGACCGAGCGCTAGCCCGACGTGTCAGGCGAGGCACTTGGCCGCTGAGCGCCTGTCGGCCCCGTCGGCGAAAGCAACACGCGGCGCGGGACTTAGCCGCGGAGCGCGCGACAGACCCGCCGGCGGTAGGACCGACGTACGCGCTAGCCTAACCGAGCGCTAACCTGACCGAGCGCGAGACCGAACGAGCGCTAACCTGACCGAGCGCTAACCTGACCGAGCGCTAACCTGACCGAGCGCTAGCCCGACGTGTCAGGCGAGGCACTTGGCCGCTGAGCGCCTGTCGGCCCCGTCGGCGAAAGCAACACGCGGCGCGGGACTTAGCCGCGGAGCGCGCGACAGACCCGCCGGCGGTAGACTGAGTCGACAAGGCACACAGGCCGATATACGCTTCCCCGCTAAAGCCCTTAATGTTACGTCGATTCGCGTGCCCGCACGTTTATTCGGCCACCCTAGTGCCCCCGTGCAACTGAGTCGACAAGGCACACAGGGGATA
>NW_012026816.1:405036-405464 GCF_000956235.1 Wasmannia auropunctata
TATCCCCTGTGTGCCTTGTCGACTCAGTCTGGCCGATCTACGCTTCCCCGCTAAAGCCCTTAATGTTACGTCGATTCGCGTGCCCGCACGTTTATTCGGCCACCCTAGTGCCCCCGTGCACCCCCGTCGTCCGTTCGCCTCGATAGCGGAGAATTTTCGGCGCCGGAGGTAATCGCGGCGAAAGCAACACGCCGCGCGAAAGCAACACGCCGCGCGGGACTTAGAAAAATTTCGGCTCGGTCGGATCCGGAGGTAAACCTGGCCGATCTACGCTTCCCCGCTAAAGCCCTTAATGTTACATCGATTCGCGTGCCCGCACGTTTATTCGGCCACCCTAGTGCCCACGTGCACCCCCGACGTCCGTTCGCCTCGATAGCGGAGAATTTTCGGCGCCGGAGGTAATCGCGGCGAAAGCAACACGCCGCGCA
>NW_012026816.1:405573-406249 GCF_000956235.1 Wasmannia auropunctata
AAGCGGAGAAGTCGTCGACTCTGCACGGAGGGTGATTTACATCGTTAGACGTCTTCGGCGACGAAACGTCCGGTGTTCGCTCGCCGCGGCGGTACATCGCTTCCAGCGGCTAAGTCCCGCGCGCCTCGGTCTATCGACGACCGCGCCCATAAGCGGCCGTGCATAAGACCGTGCGTCGCCGACCGCTTGTCCGGTCGGTTGGGTACTATAAGAGGTGCGATGCGCTCGGCTAGCCGAGCGGTACGATGCGGTCGTGCGTACACGTTACTCGTGTCTCGTACGGCTTCTCGAACGTCTATGAAACACGGACCGTGATCGTTGCGATGCACGTCGGTCGTTCTTCTCGCTATTGAAGCGGAGAAGTCGTCGACTCTCGCACGGAGGGTGAGTTACATCGTTCGACGTATTCGGCGACTCGTTCGACGAAACGTCCGGTGTTCGCTCGCGCTTGCCGAAGCGTGCCGTCCAATATAATATTATATACAAACACAGCATTGCCACGAGTCGGTGTCGAGAGACCGAATGGCTCTTAAGTGGCGCGCACATAGTGTTGGTCCCGCGATCTTCCCTCGTTCTCAGACGAACGTGATCGGATGAATCGTGGCGCTTACTGAACATCAACTCCACGTATACGAGTGCGACGGAAGTGCGAGATCCCTGGCGGATTTCTCTTCAC
>NW_012026816.1:408266-408933 GCF_000956235.1 Wasmannia auropunctata
TATCCCCTGTGTGCCTTGTCGACTCAGTTCTCGCACGGAGGGTGATTTACATCGTTAGACGTCTTCGGCGACGAAACGTCCGGTGTTCGCTCGCCGCGGCGGTACATCGCTTCCAGCGGCTAAGTCCCGCGCGCCTCGGTCTATCGACGACCGCGCCCATAAGCGGCCGTGCATAAGACCGTGCGTCGCCGACCGCTTGTCCGGTCGGTTGGGTACTATAAGAGGTGCGATGCGCTCGGCTAGCCGAGCGGTACGATGCGGTCGTGCGTACACGTTACTCGTGTCTCGTACGGCTTCTCGAACGTCTATGAAACACGGACCGTGATCGTTGCGATGCACGTCGGTCGTTCTTCTCGCTATTGAAGCGGAGAAGTCGTCGACTCTCGCACGGAGGGTGAGTTACATCGTTCGACGTATTCGGCGACTCGTTCGACGAAACGTCCGGTGTTCGCTCGCGCTTGCCGAAGCGTGCCGTCCAATATAATATTATATACAAACACAGCATTGCCACGAGTCGGTGTCGAGAGACCGAATGGCTCTTATGTGGCGCGCACATAGTGTTGGTCCCGCGATCTTCCCTCGTTCTCAGACGAACGTGATCGGATGAATCGTGGCGCTTACTGAACATCAACTCCACGTATACGAGTGAGATCGGAAGAGCACACGT
>NW_012026816.1:416839-417607 GCF_000956235.1 Wasmannia auropunctata
AGTCAGTCGATCCTAAGCCCTAGGAGAAATCCTATGTCAATGACGGCGTACTATCCCCTGTGTGCCTTGTCGACTCAGTAAATGATCGATTACTGTAAAAAGTAAGAGAGAGATAGAGCGAACGACACACGCCCGTCGGGCGAAAGGGAATCCGGTTCCTATTCCGGAACCCGGCAGCGGAACCGCATACAATTCGGGCCCTCGTAAGAGTGTTCGTCGGGGTAACCCAAAATGACCTGGAGACGCCGTCGGGAGATCCGGGAAGAGTTTTCTTTTCTGTATAAGCGTTCGAGTTCCCTGGAAACCTCTAGCAGGGAGATAGGGTTTGGAACGCGAAGAGCACCGCAGTTGCGGCGGTGTCCGGATCTTCCCCTCGGACCTTGAAAATCCAGGAGAGGGCCACGTGGAGGTGTCGCGCCGGTTCGTACCCATATCCGCAGCAGGTCTCCAAGGTAAAGAGCCTCTAGTCGATAGACTAATGTAGGTAAGGGAAGTCGGCAAATTGGATCCGTAACTTCGGAATAAGGATTGGCTCTGAGGAGCGGGGCGTGTCGGGCTTGGTCGGGAAGCGGGTCTGGCTGACGTGCCGGGCCTGGGCGAGGTGAACGCTCGGCGTTCTCGCGCCGAACACGGGATCCGAGCCTCGGTCCCGTGCCTTGGCCTCCCGCGGATCTTCCTTGCTGCGAGGCTTCCGTGGCGGCGCGAGCCGTCGTGGTCGTCCTCTTCAGCCGCCATTCAACGCTCAGCTCAGAACTGGCACGGACTAGG
>NW_012026816.1:420191-420702 GCF_000956235.1 Wasmannia auropunctata
TATGCCCTTAGATGTTCTGGGCCGCACGCGCGCTACACTGAAGGAATCAGCGTGTGTTCCCTGGCCGAAAGGCCCGGGTAACCCGCTGAACCTCCTTCGTGCTAGGGATTGGGGCTTGCAATTGTTCCCCATGAACGAGGAATTCCCAGTAAGCGCGAGTCATAAGCTCGCGTTGATTACGTCCCTGCCCTTTGTACACACCGCCCGTCGCTACTACCGATTGAATGATTTAGTGAGGTCTTCGGACTGGTGCGCGGCAATGCGTCGGCATTGCCGATGTTGCCGGGAAGATGACCAAACTTGATCATTTAGAGGAAGTAAAAGTCGTAACAAGGTTTCCGTAGGTGAACCTGCGGAAGGATCATTAACGTTCCGGAGGTCCTGCTCTTTGCGCCCTTCTCGTGAGCGCGCGCTGAGTCGGCGACTGTAAGGACACACAGAGAGAAGAGAAGAGAGAGAGATCAGTGGAATTGACGGACGATAACTGAGTCGACAAGGCACACAGGGGATA
>NW_012026816.1:425676-426257 GCF_000956235.1 Wasmannia auropunctata
CTGGTGTGTGGATCGCGCGAGCCGACCGTGCGCGTGTCCGAGTCCACGAAAGCGATTCTCTCCGCGAGCGCGCGAGAGACATCCTTGGGACCGGCACGGCGCGTTTGTCGTGTACTCGTCGCGTATCCCGCCGGGCGCACTCGATTGTGCCCGCCCCACTGGTGTTTTGCGCCAACGCTCACTCACGCGTCTCTCGACACGTGTTGTCGCCGCCGCCGTCGTCGTAGCGACCGCGACCGATCGACGATTCGCTCGCTCGTCCACACGAGCGAGCCGAAGTTCGTCTCGCGTCGCGTCGGACGCTGACGCGCGCGCGCGCGCGCGCGCGAAGAGAGACAGGGAGAGCGTTTCGCATACAAAACTTTGACGACCTCAGAGCAGGCGAGATCACCCGCTGAATTTAAGCATATTATTAAGCGGAGGAAAAGAAACTAACTAGGATTTCCTTAGTAGCGGCGAGCGAACAGGAAAGAGCCCAGCGCCGAATCCCGCGGTTCCGCCGCAGGGAAATGTGGTGTTTGGGAGGGTCCGTTTATCCCGAGGTGCCGCGTCGCGTCCAAGTCCAACTGAGTCGACAAGGC
>NW_012026816.1:427823-428940 GCF_000956235.1 Wasmannia auropunctata
TGTGTGCCTTGTCGACTCAGTTTCTCTCGTCTTCGTCGCCCGATGGTTTTTCAAAGATTTCTGCCCCGGCTCTCGTCTCATTCCCCCGCGCGATCGCGCGCCGGTTGGAGACGAGAGACGCTCCGCTCGCGCGACGATGTCGTCTCACGTTGTGCCGTAGCCCCCTGCAAACGGGGCGGCGGTCCGCGCGTGCTCGGACGCGCGGCCAGGCTGATCGAAGGGCCCCCATTCCCTCGCGAGTGGCGTTGATCCCGGAGGATCCCACTCTCCCCCGTCGACTCTCCGTGCCTCCTCGCGCGCTGCCCGCGCGCCGAGAGAGTGGCCGAGTGGAAGACGAGGAGAGAGAGATGGTGAAGCCCCGGCGAGAGATGGCCACGAGAGAGAGGAGTGAAGCAAATACCGAAACATGTTTGACAGCGTTGCGAAAGCACGCAAGATGAACGATTACCCTGAACGGTGGATCACTTGGCTCGTGGGTCGATGAAGAACGCAGCTAATTGCGCGTCAACTTGTGAACTGCAGGACACATGAACATCGACATTTCGAACGCACATTGCGGTCCACGGATACAATTCCCGGACCACGCCTGGCTGAGGGTCGTTTTAGTACCAACAGACTGCTTGCGCCCACTCTCGTCGTCGCGCACCCGCCTTAACACTTTGGTGGTGCGCGCGACGATATAGAGAGAGGAGCGTACGAGCGATCGTTGGACGTTCGCCGAGCTGAGCGAGACGCGCTCCCTCCCATCTTTCGGGGCCGTGCTGGCCTCCGAGGAGGAGAGAGGAGCCAGTCTTCCCTGGGCGTCGTCCGAAATGACACAAACGAGTGGGAGAGGAGAAGAATGAGGGTTGTTGACCGAGGCGTCAACGAGATCTGGCGCGGGCGCGCGCGCGACGAAGGTGTCGCGCCGCCGCCGCCCGGAGACCAAGAGCGCCCCAAGTACAAGTGGAGATAACTGAGTCGACAAGGCACACGTTCGCCCGAGGAGAGAAGAGCGCGACGACGGGACCTCGACGCGAGAGTCACGTCGCGCCGCTCCGCGCCGCCGCCCTGCGTAGGCCCGCCCCACCGTACTCTCGGTGAGAGGTGCGCCTCGAGAGAGGTGCGCGCGCGTGCA
>NW_012026816.1:431631-432140 GCF_000956235.1 Wasmannia auropunctata
GAACTATGAAGCCACGTAGAATCTTCTCTATCGGATCAGAGTGCCAAGTGGGCCATTTTTGGTAAGCAGAACTGGCGCTGTGGGATGAACCAAACGCAGAGTTAAGGCGCCCAACTCGACGCTCATGGGACACCATGAAAGGCGTTGGTTGCTTAAGACAGCAGGACGGTGGCCATGGAAGTCGGAATCCGCTAAGGAGTGTGTAACAACTCACCTGCCGAAGCAACTAGCCCTGAAAATGGATGGCGCTGAAGCGTCGAGCCTATACTCTGCCGTCAGCGGCAAGTGGGGCGGCCGTGCGGGGCGTTCACGCGCGCCGTACGCGCCGCCACGAAGCCCTGACGAGTAGGAGGGTCGCGGCGGTGTGCGCAGAAGGGTCTGGGCGCGAGCCTGCCTGGAGCCGCCGTCGGTGCAGATCTTGGTGGTAGTAGCAAATACTCCAGCGAGGCCCTGGAGGACTGACATGGAGAAGGGTTTCGTGACTGAGTCGACAAGGCACACAGGGGATA
>NW_012026816.1:432507-434591 GCF_000956235.1 Wasmannia auropunctata
TGGGGCCTCGCGGCTCGCGCGCGGACACGCTGCCGTTGCGTCGATGTCCGTCGTTACGCCGTCGTGCACTTCTCCCCTAGTAGAACGTCGCGACCCGCTGGGTGTCGGTCTACGGCCCGGGTGCGGTGACTGACGCGCCGCCGGTAAAACGGCGCGCGTCAAACCCCCGGTCGCCCGGCCGGCTGCCCGGCGGTACACGCAAGGTATCAGGCCGCAGCTCTCTCGTCGCGCCGCGAGTCTCTCCGCTCTCTCGGGAGCGCGAGGGACTCCGCGTGCGCGCGCCAGAGTGTGCGTCGAGGCCGTCGCAAGCGCGCGCCACGGTACATGGACGTTAACGGACCTAGCGCCGTCGCCGTGCCTGGCCCGCTGTTGGTCGTGCGGTAAGAGAGAATATCTTAACCTTCGACAGGCCTGCAAAACGTTCGCCGCGCGCGCGCCTCTTCGCGGGGGTCGCGCGTGGCGACGGATACCGGTCGGCGACGCTACTGCTTTGGGTACTCTTAGGACCCGTCTTGAAACACGGACCAAGGAGTCTAACATGTACGCGAGTCATTGGGACTCAGCGGATACCTAAAGGCGCAATGAAAGTGAAGGTCGGCCCTGGTTGTCGACCGAGGGAGGATGGGCCGCGTCGCGATGCGGCTCCGCACTCCCGGGGCGTCTCGTTCTCATCGCGAGAAGAGGCGCACCCAGAGCGTACACGTTGGGACCCGAAAGATGGTGAACTATGCCTGGTCAGGACGAAGTCAGGGGAAACCCTGATGGAGGTCCGTAGCGATTCTGACGTGCAAATCGATCGTCGGAACTGGGTATAGGGGCGAAAGACTAATCGAACCATCTAGTAGCTGGTTCCCTCCGAAGTTTCCCTCAGGATAGCTGGCACTCGGCCGTTCCGCACGGAACGCGCGCGAGTCTCATCTGGTAAAGCGAATGATTAGAGGCCTTGGGGCCGAAACGACCTCAACCTATTCTCAAACTTTAAATGGGTGAGATCTCTGGCTTTCTTGAACTATGAAGCCACGAGAATCTCTCTATCGGATCAGAGTGCCAAGTGGGCCATTTTTGGTAAGCAGAACTGGCGCTGTGGGATGAACCAAACGCAGAGTTAAGGCGCCCAACTCGACGCTCATGGGACACCATGAAAGGCGTTGGTTGCTTAAGACAGCAGGACGGTGGCCATGGAAGTCGGAATCCGCTAAGGAGTGTGTAACAACTCACCTGCCGAAGCAACTAGCCCTGAAAATGGATGGCGCTGAAGCGTCGAGCCTATACTCTGCCGTCAGCGGCAAGTGGGGCGGCCGTGCGGGGCGTTCACGCGCGCCGTACGCGCCGCCACGAAGCCCTGACGAGTAGGAGGGTCGCGGCGGTGTGCGCAGAAGGGTCTGGGCGCGAGCCTGCCTGGAGCCGCCGTCGGTGCAGATCTTGGTGGTAGTAGCAAATACTCCAGCGAGGCCCTGGAGGACTGACGTGGAGAAGGGTTTCGTGTGAACAGCCGTTGCACACGAGTCAGTCGATCCTAAGCCCTAGGAGAAATCCTATGTCAATGACGGCGTACTATACTCTAGTGTTGTCCTAGCCAAAATGATCGATTACTGTAAAAAGTAAGAGAGAGATAGAGCGAACGACACACGCCCGTCGGGCGAAAGGGAATCCGGTTCCTATTCCGGAACCCGGCAGATCGGAAGAGCACACGTCTGAACTCCGGGCCCTCGTAAGAGTGTTCGTCGGGGTAACCCAAAATGACCTGGAGACGCCGTCGGGAGATCCGGGAAGAGTTTTCTTTTCTGTATAAGCGTTCGAGTTCCCTGGAAACCTCTAGCAGGGAGATAGGGTTTGGAACGCGAAGAGCACCGCAGTTGCGGCGGTGTCCGGATCTTCCCCTCGGACCTTGAAAATCCAGGAGAGGGCCACGTGGAGGTGTCGCGCCGGTTCGTACCCATATCCGCAGCAGGTCTCCAAGGTAAAGAGCCTCTAGTCGATAGACTAATGTAGGTAAGGGAAGTCGGCAAATTGGATCCGTAACTTCGGAATAAGGATTGGCTCTGAGGACAGAGTCGACAAGGCACACAGGGGATACTCCAGTC
>NW_012026816.1:440505-441082 GCF_000956235.1 Wasmannia auropunctata
GCGTGAGTCATAAGCTCGCGTTGATTACGTCCCTGCCCTTTGTACACACCGCCCGTCGCTACTACCGATTGAATGATTTAGTGAGGTCTTCGGACTGGTGCGCGGCAATGCGTCGGCATTGCCGATGTTGCCGGGAAGATGACCAAACTTGATCATTTAGAGGAAGTAAAAGTCGTAACAAGGTTTCCGTAGGTGAACCTGCGGAAGGATCATTAACGTTCCGGAGGTCCTGCTCTTTGCGCCCTTCTCGTGAGCGCGCGCTGAGTCGGCGACTGTAAGGACACACAGAGAGAAGAGAAGAGAGAGAGATCAGTGGAATTGACGGACGATATTGGAGAGCGCGCGTGTCAACGACGCGCACGCAATCCGAGCTAGCCGAGAGCGCGCCTATCTCTATGTTCTCGCGCGCGCTTGTGCCGTGTCACGATGCCGAAGCAAGGACGAGGTAATCTCGTTCGGCGCCGCGTTCCGCTCGCGCGAGTCACGCACTCCGTGAGCCGCGACACGCGCGCCGCTTCGCGCAACGCACGTACGAGACGTTGCACGCGAGAGACAGGAGGATAAGAGCCGCATATAA
>NW_012026816.1:444875-445922 GCF_000956235.1 Wasmannia auropunctata
TATCCCCTGTGTGCCTTGTCGACTCAGTTCGGTCGGGTCCGGAGGTAAACCTGGCCGATCGACGATTCCCCGCTAGCCCCCTTAATATTACGTCGATTCGCGTGCCCGCACGTTTATTCGGCCACCCTACCACCCCCGTGCACCCCCGTCGTCCGTTCGCCCCGATAGCGAAGAATTTTCGGCGCCGGAGGTAATCGCGGCGAAAGCAACACGCCGCGCGAAAGCAACACGCCGCGCGGGACTTAGAAAATTTTCGGCTCGGTCGGGTCCGGAGGTAAACCTGGCCGATCGACGCTTCCCCGCTAGCGCCCTTAATGTTACGTCGATTCGCGTGCCCGCACGTTTATTCGGCCACCCTAGTGCCCCCGTGCACCCCCGTCGTCCGTTCGCCTCGATAGCGGAGAATTTTCGGCGCCGGAGGTAATCGCGGCGAAAGCAACACGCCGCGCGAAAGCAACACGCCGCGCGGGACTTAGAAAAATTTCGGCTCGGTCGGGTCCGGAGGTAAACCTGGCCGATCTACGCTTCCCCGCTAAAGCCCTTAATGTTACGTCGATTCGCGTGCCCGCACGTTTATTCGGCCACCCTAGTGCCCCCGTGCACCCCCGTCGTCCGTTCGCCTCGATAGCGGAGAATTTTCGGCGCCGGAGGTACTCGCGGCGAAAGCAACACGCCGCGGCGGTACCTCGCTTCCAGCGGCTAAGTCCCGCGCGCCTCGGTCTATCGACGTTCGCGCCCATAAGCGGCCGTGCATAAGACCGTGCGTCGCCGACCGCTTGTCCGGTCGGTTGGGTACTATAAGAGGTGCGGTGCGCTCGGCTAGCCGAGCGGTACGATGCGGTCGTGCGTACACGTTACTCGTGTCTCGTACGCCCCGTACGGCTTCTCGAACGTATATGAAACACGGACCGTGATCGTTGCGATGCACGTCGGTCGTTCTTCTCGCTATTGAAGCGGAGAAGTCGTCGACTCTCGCACGGAGGGTGATTTAACTGAGTCGACAAGGCACACACGTCCGGTGTTCGCTCGCCGCGGCGGTACATCGCA
>NW_012026816.1:447272-448523 GCF_000956235.1 Wasmannia auropunctata
GTTCAGACGTGTGCTCTTCCGATCTAGTTTCGCGAGTTCGATGTCGAGACTCGGAATCGTCTGTAGACGACTTAGGTACCTGGCGGGGTGTTGTACTCGGTAGAGCAGTTACCACGCTGCGATCTGTTGAGACTCAGCCCTCGGCTTGGGGATTCGTCTTGTCGGTTAGACGAGACCCCACGCGCGCGCGCCAGCCCCGTCGGCGAAAGCAACACGCGGCGAGGGACTTAGCCGCGCGACAGCCCCGTGGGGCGAAAGCAACACGCGGCGAGGGACTTAGCCGCGCGACAGCCCCGTGGGGCGAAAGCAACACGCGGCGAGGGACTTAGCCGCGCGACAGCCCCGTGGGGCGAAAGCAACACGCGGCGAGGGACTTAACCGAGCGACAAGGCACGCAGGGCGAAAGCAACACGCGGCGAGGGACTTAGCCGCGCGGCAGCCCCGGGGGGCGAAAGCAACACGCGGCGAGGGACTTAGCTTACGCTAGCCTTAATGTTACGTCGATTCGCGCGCCCGCACGTTTATTCGGCTATCCCCTGTGTGCCTTGTCGACTCAGTCCCCCGTCGTCCGTTCGCCTCGATAGCGGAGAATTTTCGGCGCCGGAGGTAATCGCGGCGAAAGCAACACGCCGCGCGAAAGCAACACGCCGCGCGGGACTTAGAAAAATTTCGGCTCGGTCGGTCCGGAGGTAAACCTGGCCGATCTACGCTTCCCCGCTAAAGCCCTTAATGTTACGTCGATTCGCGTGCCCGCACGTTTATTCGGCCACCCTACCCCGTGCCGTCGTCCGTTCGCCCGATAGCGAGAATTTTCGGCGCCGGAGGTAATCGCGGCGAAAGCAACACGCCGCGCGAAAGCAACACGCCGCGCGGGACTTAGAAAATTTCGGCTCGGTCGGTCCGGAGGTAAACCTGGCCGATCACGCTTCCCCGCTACCCTAATTTACGCGATTCGCGTGCCCGCACGTTTATTCGGCCACCCTACCCCCGTGCACCCCGCGTCCGTTCGCCCGATAGCGAGAATTTTCGGCGCCGGAGGTAATCGCGGCGAAAGCAACACGCCGCGCGGGACTTAGAAAATTTCGGCTCGGTCGGGTCCGGAGGTAAACCTGGCCGATCACGCTTCCCCGCTAAGCCCTTAATTTACGTCGATTCGCGTGCCCGCACGTTTATTCGGCCACCCTAGTGCCCCCGTGCACCCCCGTCGTCCGTTCGCCTCGATAACTGAGTCGACAAGGCACACAGGGGATA
>NW_012026816.1:448543-451272 GCF_000956235.1 Wasmannia auropunctata
TGGGGCGAAAGCAACACGCGGCGAGGGACTTAGCCGCGCGCCCAGCCCCGTGAAGCGAAATCAACACGCGGCGAGGGACTTAGCCGCGCGCCCAGCCCCGTCGGCGAAAGCATCACGCGGCGTGGAACTTGGCCGCCGACCGCTCGTCAGCCCCGCCGGCGGTAGGCCCGACGTACGCGCTAGCCTTACCGAGCGCTAACCTGACCGAGCGCGAGACCGAACGAGCGCTAACCTGACCGAGCGCTAACCTGACCGAGCGCTAGCCCGACGTGTCAGGCGAGGCACTTGGCCGCTGAGCGCCTGTCGGCCCCGTCGGCGAAAGTACACGCGGCGCGGGACTTAGCCGCGGAGCGCGCGACAGACCCGCCGGCGGTAGGCCCGACGTACGCGCTAGCCTAACCGAGCGCTAACCTGACCACCGAGCGCGAGACCGAACGAGCGCTAACCTGACCGAGCGCTAACCTGACCGAGCGCTAACCTGACCGAGCGCTAGCCCGACGTGTCAGGCGAGGCACTTGGCCGCTGAGCGCCTGTCGGCCCCGTCGGCGAAAGCAACACGCGGCGCGGGACTTAGCCGCGGAGCGCGCGACAGACCCGCCGGCGGTAGGACCGACGTACGCGCTAGCCTAACCGAGCGCTAACCTGACCGAGCGCGAGACCGAACGAGCGCTAACCTGACCGAGCGCTAACCTGACCGAGCGCTAACCTGACCGAGCGCTAGCCCGACGTGTCAGGCGAGGCACTTGGCCGCTGAGCGCCTGTCGGCCCCGTCGGCGAAAGCAACACGCGGCGCGGGACTTAGCCGCGGAGCGCGCGACAGACCCGCCGGCGGTAGGCCCGACGTACGCGCTAGCCTAACCGAGCGCTAACCTGACCACCGAGCGCGAGACCGAACGAGACGCTAACCTGACCGAGCGCTAACCTGACCGAGCGCTAACCTGACCGAGCGCGAGCCCGACGGGTCAGGCGAGGTACTTGGCCGCGGAGCGCCTGTCGGCCCCGTCGGCGAAAGCAACACGCGGCGAGAAAGCAACACGCCGCGAGGGACTTAGAAAATTTTCGGCTCGGTCGGGTCCGGAGGTACCTGGCCTCGACTCGTAAAGCCCTTAATGTTACGTCGATTCGCGTGCCCGCACGTTTATTCGGCCACCCTAGTCCCCCGTGCACCCCCGTCGTCCGTTCGCCCGATAGCGAGAATTTTCGGCGCCGGAGGTAATCGCGGCGAAAGCAACACGCCGCGAAAGCAACACGCCGCGCGGGACTTAGAAAATTTCGGCTCGGTCGGTCCGGAGGTAAACCTGGCCGATCACGCTTCCCCGCTACCCTTAATTTACGCGATTCGCGGCCCGCACGTTTATTCGGCCACCCTACCCCCGTGCACCCCCGTCGTCCGTTCGCCCGATAGCGAGAATTTTCGGCGCCGGAGGTAATCGCGGCGAAAGCAACACGCCGCGCGAAAGCAACACGCCGCGCGGGACTTAGAAAATTTTCGGCTCGGTCGGGTCCGGAGGTAAACCTGGCCGATCGACGCTTCCCCGCTAGCCCCCTTAATATTACGTCGATTCGCGCGCCCGCACGTTTATTCGGCCACCCTACCACCCCCGTGCACCCCCGTCGTCCGTTCGCCCCGATAGCGAAGAATTTTCGGCGCCGGAGGTAATCGCGGCGAAAGCAACACGCCGCGCGAAAGCAACACGCCGCGCGGGACTTAGAAAATTTTCGGCTCGGTCGGGTCCGGAGGTAAACCTGGCCGATCGACGCTTCCCCGCTAGCCCCCTTAATATTACGTCGATTCGCGGCCCGCACGTTTATTCGGCCACCCTACCACCCCCGTGCACCCCCGTCGTCCGTTCGCCCCGATAGCGAAGAATTTTCGGCGCCGGAGGTAATCGCGGCGAAAGCAACACGCCGCGCGAAAGCAACACGCCGCGCGGGACTTAGAAAATTTTCGGCTCGGTCGGGTCCGGAGGTAAACCTGGCCGATCGACGCTTCCCCGCTAGCCCCCTTAATATTACGTCGATTCGCGCGCCCGCACGTTTATTCGGCCACCCTACCACCCCCGTGCACCCCCGTCGTCCGTTCGCCCCGATAGCGAAGAATTTTCGGCGCCGGAGGTACACTTGGCCAAAGCAACACGCCGCGGCGGTACCTCGCTTCCAGCGGCTAAGTCCCGCGCGCCTCGGTCTATCGACGTTCGCGCCCATAAGCGGCCGTGCATAAGACCGTGCGTCGCCGACCGCTTGTCCGGTCGGTTGGGTACTATAAGAGGTGCGGTGCGCTCGGCTAGCCGAGCGGTACGATGCGGTCGTGCGTACACGTTACTCGTGTCTCGTACGGCTTCTCGAACGTCTATGAAACACGGACCGTGATCGTTGCGATGCACGTCGGTCGTTCTTCTCGCTATTGAAGCGGAGAAGTCGTCGACTCTCGCACGGAGGGTGAGTTACATCGTTCGACGTATTCGGCGACTCGTTCGACGAAACGTCCGGTGTTCGCTCGCGCTTGCCGAAGCGTGCCGTCCAATATAATATTATATACAAACACAGCATTGCCACGAGTCGGTGTCGAGAGAACGAATGGCTCTTATGTGGCGCGCACATAGTGTTGGTCCCGCGATCTTCCCTCGTTCTCAGACGAACGTGATCGGATGAATCGTGGCGCTTACTGAACATCAACTCCACGTATACGAGTGCGACGGAAGTGCGAGATCCCTGGCGGATTTCTCTTA
>NW_012026816.1:451737-452567 GCF_000956235.1 Wasmannia auropunctata
TATCCCCTGTGTGCCTTGTCGACTCAGTTGGTTTTTCAAAGATTTCCGCCCCGGCTCTCGTCTCATTCCCCCGCGCGATCGCGCGCCGGTTGGAGACGAGAGACGCTCCGCTCGCGCGACGATGTCGTCTCACGTTGTGCCGTAGCCCCCTGCAAACGGGGCGGCGGTCCGCGCGTGCTCGGACGCGCGGCCAGGCTGATCGAAGGGTCCCCATTCCCTCGCGAGTGGCGTTGATACCGGAGGATCCCACTCTCCCCGTCGACTCTCCGTGCCTCCTCGCGCGCTGCCCGCGCGCCGAGAGAGTGGCCGAGTGGAAGACGAGGAGAGAGAGATGGTGAAGCCCCGGCGAGAGATGGCCACGAGAGAGAGGAGTGAAGCAAATACCGAAACATGTTTGACAGCGTTGCGAAAGCACGCAAGATGAACGATTACCCTGAACGGTGGATCACTTGGCTCGTGGGTCGATGAAGAACGCAGCTAATTGCGCGTCAACTTGTGAACTGCAGGACACATGAACATCGACATTTCGAACGCACATTGCGGTCCACGGATACAATTCCCGGACCACGCCTGGCTGAGGGTCGTTTTAGTACCAACAGACTGCTTGCGCCCACTCTCGTCGTCGCGCACCCGCCTTAACACTTTGGTGGTGCGCGCGACGATATAGAGAGAGGAGCGTACGAGCGATCGTTGGACGTTCGCCGAGCTGAGCGAGACGCGCTCCCTCCCATCTTTCGGGGCCGTGCTGGCCTCCGAGGAGGAGAGAGGAAGCCAGTCTTCCCTGGGCGTCGTCCGAAATGACACAAACGAGTGGGAGAGGAGAAGAATGA
>NW_012026816.1:453172-453776 GCF_000956235.1 Wasmannia auropunctata
GTGCTCTTCCGATCTCTCGTGTCTCGTACGCTCTTCCGTACTGCTTCTCGAACGTATATGAAACACGGACCGTGATCGTTGCGATGCACGTCGGTCGTTCTTCTCGCTATTGAAGCGGAGAAGTCGTCGACTCTCGCACGGAGGGTGATTTACATCGTTAGACGTCTTCGGCGACGAAACGTCCGGTGTTCGCTCGCCGCGGCGGTACATCGCTTCCAGCGGCTAAGTCCCGCGCGCCTCGGTCTATCGACGACCGCGCCCATAAGCGGCCGTGCATAAGACCGTGCGTCGCCGACCGCTTGTCCGGTCGGTTGGGTACTATAAGAGGTGCGATGCGCTCGGCTAGCCGAGCGGTACGATGCGGTCGTGCGTACACGTTACTCGTGTCTCGTACGGCTTCTCGAACGTCTATGAAACACGGACCGTGATCGTTGCGATGCACGTCGGTCGTTCTTCTCGCTATTGAAGCGGAGAAGTCGTCGACTCTCGCACGGAGGGTGAGTTACATCGTTCGACGTATTCGGCGACTCGTTCGACGAAACGTCCGGTGTTCGCTCGCGCTTGCCGAAGCGTGCCGTCCAATATAAGATCGGAAGAGCACACG
>NW_012026816.1:455336-456437 GCF_000956235.1 Wasmannia auropunctata
AGCGGAAGTTCCGGCCCCTCAACCCTGAGCGAGCTCAGGGCCTCCATCACCCGGCACCTCGCTAAATCGCCCGCCCAGGGCTAGTCTCGCCGCTCCGTAAGGGAACAGCCAGCAACACGCCGCGAGCCAAGAAGAGGGGGCCGCCAGTTTCCCCCGGGGCACCCTACCGCCGAACTTTGCCAAGGAAGGCAGTGGCACTTCCCGACGACCACGTGCGACGCCTGGACTGAGGACCACCTGTCTCCCCCGGAGCACCCGACCGCCAGGCCTCGCCAAGGAAGGCGACAGCGGTTCCCGACGGCCACGAGCGTCGCCTGGACCCCGGGATCTCACTCCGCCCGTGGCGCCTAATTCCACTGCAGCTGCCGAACCGGGAGCGACCGCCAACGGATCCGCGGCTACGACCAACCGTCGACCGGGCCACTCAGACCGAGGACGCCGTCGGTCCGCCGAGCTCTCCGCCTAGGACGCCGACACGGCCGCGAACTCCCAGTCGCCCAGGGAGTCCTGTAATCCGACTCCCACACACGCCGGCGAGGCCGCGAACTCCCGGACGCCCAGGGAGTCCTGTCATCCGACTCCCTCGTTCGCCCGGTCACTCACCGTCCGCACTGGCTCCGGCGGCTAAACGCAGTCGGTCCTCGGAGTCCTCCGGGCGGTTTGAGGAGGTGCTGCGCCGCATCACCCAGGCGTCTCCGGACCGAATGAGACTGCGCTCGGTGGTGAGCATTCCGCTCCAACCTATTCCTCGCTTCCGCCGCCGACCCTTCGTCCAGGACCGGACGAAGGCCCTGTTCGAGCTGCTGGGAAAGGAGAACAAGCGGCGCTAAACTCTTCGCACCTTTCGGCGCGGGCACCTTCGGGTGCCACCCGACTTACTTCCTACCTTTCCTGGAAGTTACTCCTTTACAAGCCTTACACTGACATTTCTACCCTTGTACATATAATCCTAAAATTCATCCAAGCTGTTTCTTATACCCGGAGTCATTTGTGGATTACCCTTCATTGCGCTCCTTCTCCTGATCTACCACTACCTACGTCCACATTGTTATTATTAAAATGTGATAAAATGATTTCTATAATATGATGATTTAATTAAGT
>NW_012026816.1:456751-457416 GCF_000956235.1 Wasmannia auropunctata
TATCCCCTGTGTGCCTTGTCGACTCAGTACCAAGAGCGCCCCAAGTACAAGTGGAGATATATATATATAAGATACGTTCGCCCGTGGAGAGAAGAGCGCGACGACGGGACCTCGACGCGAGAGTCACGTCGCGCCGCTCCGCGCCGCCGCCCTGCGTAGGCCGCCCCACCGTACTCTCGTTGAGAGGTGCGCCTCGAGAGAGGTGCGCGCGCGTGCAAAAATGGAGCCGCGCCTGCCGTGCGCGGGCTCCAGCCTCGGAGATGATACGTCTCTCCTCTGTACTCCGCGGGTACTCGGTCTCTCGGAGCAGTCGCGATCTCCGGCCCGAGGAGCCGCCCTGGTGTGTGGATCGCGCGAGCCGACCGCGCGCGTGTCCGAGTCCACGAAAGCGATTCTCTCCGCGAGCGCGCGAGAGACATCCTTGGGACCGGCACGGCGCGTTTGTCGTGTACTCGTCGCGTATCCCGCCGGGCGCACTCGATTGTGCCCGCCCCACTGGTGTTTTGCGCCAACGCTCACTCACGCGTCTCTCGACACGTGTTGTCGCCGCCGCCGTCGTCGTAGCGACCGCGACCGATCGACGATTCGCTCCGCTCGTCCACACGAGCGAGCCGAAGTTCGTCTCGCGTCGCGTCGACGCTGACGCGCGCGCGCGCGCGCGCGCG
>NW_012026816.1:458020-459089 GCF_000956235.1 Wasmannia auropunctata
TATCCCCTGTGTGCCTTGTCGACTCAGTTATTCGGCCACCCTACCCCCCGTGCACCCCGTCGTCCGTTCGCCCCGATAGCGAAGAATTTTCGGCGCCGGAGGTAATCGCGGCGAAAGCAACACGCCGCGCGAAAGCAACACGCCGCGCGGGACTTAGAAAATTTTCGGCTCGGTCGGGTCCGGAGGTAAACCTGGCCGATCGACGTTCCCCGCTAGCCCCTTAATTTACGCGATTCGCGGCCCGCCGTTTATTCGCCACCACCCCCGTGCACCCCCGTCGTCCGTTCGCCCGATAGCGAAATTTTCGGCGCCGGAGGTAATCGCGGCGAAAGCAACACGCCGCGCGAAAGCAACACGCCGCGCGGGACTTAGAAAATTTTCGGCTCGGTCGGGTCCGGAGGTAAACCTGGCCGTCACGTTCCCCGCTACCCTTAATTTACGCGATTCGCGGCCCGCACGTTTATTCGGCCACCCTACCCCCGTGCACCCCCGTCGTCCGTTCGCCCGATAGCGGAATTTTCGGCGCCGGAGGTAATCGCGGCGAAAGCAACACGCCGCGCGAAAGCAACACGCCGCGCGGGACTTAGAAAATTTTCGGCTCGGTCGGGTCCGGAGGTAAACCTGGCCGATCGACGCTTCCCCGCTAGCCCCCTTAATAATTACGTCGATTCGCGTGCCCGCACGTTTATTCGGCCACCCTAGTGCCCCCGTGCACCCCCGACGTCCGTTCGCCTCGATAGCGGAGAATTTTCGGCGCCGGAGGTAATCGCGGCGAAAGCAACACGCCGCGCGGGACTTAGAAAATTTTCGGCTCGGTCGGGTCCGGAGGTAAACCTGGCCGATCGACGCTTCCCCGCTAGCCCCCTTAATATTACGTCGATTCGCGCGCCCGCACGTTTATTCGGCCACCCTACCACCCCCGTGCACCCCCGTCGTCCGTTCGCCCCGATAGCGAAGAATTTTCGGCGCCGGAGGTAATCGCGGCGACTGAGTCGACAAGGCACACAGGGGATAGAAAATTTTCGGCTCGGTCGGGTCCGGACTGAGTCGACAAGGCACACAGGGGATA
>NW_012026816.1:459133-460608 GCF_000956235.1 Wasmannia auropunctata
GTCGACTCAGTACTCTCGCACGGAGGGTGATTTACATCGTTAGACGTCTTCGGCGACGAAACGTCCGGTGTTCGCTCGCCGCGGCGGTACATCGCTTCCAGCGGCTAAGTCCCGCGCGCCTCGGTCTATCGACGACCGCGCCCATAAGCGGCCGTGCATAAGACCGTGCGTCGCCGACCGCTTGTCCGGTCGGTTGGGTACTATAAGAGGTGCGATGCGCTCGGCTAGCCGAGCGGTACGATGCGGTCGTGCGTACACGTTACTCGTGTCTCGTACGGCTTCTCGAACGTCTATGAAACACGGACCGTGATCGTTGCGATGCACGTCGGTCGTTCTTCTCGCTATTGAAGCGGAGAAGTCGTCGACTCTCGCACGGAGGGTGAGTTACATCGTTCGACGTATTCGGCGACTCGTTCGACGAAACGTCCGGTGTTCGCTCGCGCTTGCCGAAGCGTGCCGTCCAATATAATATTATATACAAACACAGCATTGCCACGAGTCGGTGTCGAGAGACCGAATGGCTCTTATGTGGCGCGCACATAGTGTTGGTCCCGCGATCTTCCCTCGTTCTCAGACGAACGTGATCGGATGAATCGTGGCGCTTACTGAACATCAACTCCACGTATACGAGTGCGACGGAAGTGCGAGATCCCTGGCGGATTTCTCTTCCCGCTTTACTTGTACGCCTTAGCGAAATTTTTCTACGTACTTTGAGTACGCACGTTCCTCGACGTCTGAGTATCGCATCGTCGATCTAGCGTCAGGGCTGAGCGGCTACGCGCCGCTATCATAGGGAGAATGAGAACAAAAATATACATGATCTTTTTTTAACAAAACCCGACGTTGTGCGTATACTCCTCGGAGTGTACATGCACGTTCGGTGTATAACACATGGGTTTACGTATGTAACGAATGAAGAAGCAGAGTGTCGCCGACCGGCTCGCAAGACCGGCGGCAAGTACCGACACACGCACACGGCTCTCTGTGCTGCGCTCGCTGGCTCTCGAGAAAAACGCACACACGAAGCTCCCTGGTTGATCCTGCCAGTAGTCATATGCTTGTCTCAAAGATTAAGCCATGCATGTCTCAGTGCATGCCGAATTAAGGTGAAACCGCGAATGGCTCATTAAATCAGTTATGGTTCATTAGATTGTACCCACATTTACTTGGATAACTGTGGTAATTCTAGAGCTAATACATGCAAAACAGAGTCCCGACCAGTGATGGAAGGGACGCTTTTATTAGATCAAAACCAATCGGTGGCGGGCGGTCTCCGTCCGTCCACCGTTTATTTTGGTGACTCTGAATAACTTTGTGCTGATCGCACGGTCCTAGCACCGGCGACGCATCTTTCAAATGTCTGCCTTATCAACTGTCGATGGTAGGTTCTGCGCCTACCATGGTTGTAAAGATCGGAAGAGCACACGTCTGAACTCGATTCCGGAGAGGGAGCCTGAGAAACGGCTACCACATCA
>NW_012026816.1:460628-462201 GCF_000956235.1 Wasmannia auropunctata
CTGGAGTTCAGACGTGTGCTCTTCCGATGGACTTAGAAAATTTTCGGCTCGGTCGGGTCCGGAGGTAAACCTGGCCGTTCGACGCTTCCCCGCTAGCGCCCTTAATGTTACGTCGATTCACGCGCCCGCACGTTTATTCGGCCACCCTAGTGCCCCCGTGCACCCCGTCGTCCGTTCGCCTCCGACTAGCGGAGATTTTCGGCGCCGATGTAATCGCGGCGAAAGCAACACGCCGCGCGGGACTTAGAAAATTTTCGGCTCGGTCGGGTCCGGAGGTAAACCTGGCCGTTCGACGATTCCCCGCTAGCCCCCTTAATATTACGCCGATTCGCGTGCCCTCCGTTTATTCGGCCACCCTACCACCCCCGTGCACCCCCGTCCGTCCGTTCGCCCCGATAGCGAAGAACGTTTTCGGCGCCGCGAGGTAATCGCGGCGAAAGCAACACGCCGCGCGAAAGCAACACGCCGCGCGGGACTTAGAAAATTTTCGGCTCGGTCGGGTCCGGAGGTAAACCTGGCCGATCGACGCTTCCCCGCTAGCGCCCTTAATATTACGTCGATTCGCGCGCCCGCACGTTTATTCGGCCACCCTACCACCCCAGTGCACCCCCGTCGTCCGTTCGCCCCGATAGCGAAGAATTTTCGGCGCCGGAGGTACACGCGGCCAAAGCAACACGCCGCGGCGGTACCTCGCTTCCAGCGGCTAAGTCCCGCTATCCCCTGTGTGCCTTGTCGACTCAGTCGCCTCGGTCTATCGACGTTCGCGCCCATAAGCGGCCGTGCATAAGACCGTGCGTCGCCGACCGCTTGTCCGGTCGGTTGGGTACTATAAGAGGTGCGGTGCGCTCGGCTAGCCGAGCGGTACGATGCGGTCGTGCGTACACGTTACTCGTGTCTCGTACGCCCCGTACGGCTTCTCGAACGTATATGAAACACGGACCGTGATCGTTGCGATGCACGTCGGTCGTTCTTCTCGCTATTGAAGCGGAGAAGTCGTCGACTCTCGCACGGAGGGTGATTTACATCGTTAGACGTCTTCGGCGACGAAACGTCCGGTGTTCGCTCGCCGCGGCGGTACATCGCTTCCAGCGGCTAAGTCCCGCGCGCCTCGGTCTATCGACGACCGCGCCCATAAGCGGCCGTGCATAAGACCGTGCGTCGCCGACCGCTTGTCCGGTCGGTTGGGTACTATAAGAGGTGCGATGCGCTCGGCTAGCCGAGCGGTACGATGCGGTCGTGCGTACACGTTACTCGTGTCTCGTACGGTACGGCTTCTCGAACGTATATGAAACACGGACCGTGATCGTTGCGATGCACGTCGGTCGTTCTTCTCGCTATTGAAGCGGAGAAGTCGTCGACTCTCGCACGGAGGGTGATTTACATCGTTAGACGTCTTCGGCGACGAAACGTCCGGTGTTCGCTCGCCGCGGCGGTACTCGCTCCCAGCGGCTAAGTCCCGCGCGCCTCGGTCTATCGACGTTCTCGCCCATAAGCGGCCGTGCATAAGACCGTGCGTCGCCGACCACTTGTCCGGTCGGTTGGGACTATAAGTCGACAAGGCACACAGGGGATA
>NW_012026816.1:467988-468662 GCF_000956235.1 Wasmannia auropunctata
GCCCCCGATAGCGAAGAATATCCCCTGTGTGCCTTGTCGACTCAGTCACGCCGCGCGAAAGCAACACGCCGCGCGGGACTTAGAAAATTTTCGGCTCGGTCGGGTCCGGAGGTAAACCTGGCCGATCGACGCTTCCCCGCTAGCCCCCTTAATATTACGCCGATTCGCGTGCCCGCACGTTTATTCGGCCACCCTACCACCCCCGTGCACCCCCGTCGTCCGTTCGCCCCGATAGCGAAGAATTTTCGGCGCCGGAGGTAATCGCGGCGAAAGCAACACGCCGCGCGAAAGCAACACGCCGCGCGGGACTTAGAAAATTTTCGGCTCGGTCGGGTCCGGGGTAAACTGGCCGTCGACGTTCCCCGCTAGCCCCTTTTTACGCGATTCGCGGCCCGCACGTTTATTCGGCCACCCTACCACCCCCGTGCACCCCCGTCGTCCGTTCGCCCATAGCGAAGAATTTTCGGCGCCGGAGGTAATCGCGGCGAAAGCAACACGCCGCGCGAAAGCAACACGCCGCGCGGGACTAGAAATTCGCGGCGGGTCCGGAGGTAAACCTGGCCGATCGACGATTCGACAAGGCACACATGATATTACGCCGATTCGCGTGCCCGCACGTTTATTCGGCCACCCTACCACCCCCGTGACTGAGTCGACAAGGCACACAGGGGATA
>NW_012026816.1:469128-469810 GCF_000956235.1 Wasmannia auropunctata
CGCGCCAACGATCCGAGGGAGGCCCGCGGCCGGTGTTCAAGCACCGTGCCTGTGCCCTTTCGGATTCGGCGGCGTCGGCCGGCGCGAACCGGTGGTAACCTACAACGCCGCGGCGACTCGCCGAGAGTCGCTCGCGCGCTGGAGGGCCCGGAGACACCGTGAGACGAAACCCCCCGCCGACTTGTGATTTATCGCATCGGTGGCGGGTGTTTCTCTCGTCTTCGTCGCCCGATGGTTTTTCAAAGATTTCCGCCCCGGCTCTCGTCTCATTCCCCCGCGCGATCGCGCGCCGGTTGGAGACGAGAGACGCTCCGCTCGCGCGACGATGTCGTCTCACGTTGTGCCGTAGCCCCCTGCAAACGGGGCGGCGGTCCGCGCGTGCTCGGACGCGCGGCCAGGCTGATCGAAGGGCCCCCATTCCCTCGCGAGTGGCGTTGATCCCGGAGGATCCCACTCTCCCCCGTCGACTCTCCGTGCCTCCTCGCGCGCTGCCCGCGCGCCGAGAGAGTGGCCGAGTGGAAGACGAGGAGAGAGAGATGGTGAAGCCCCGGCGAGAGATGGCCACGAGAGAGAGGAGTGAAGCAAATACCGAAACATGTTTGACAGCGTTGCGAAAGCACGCAAGATGAACGATTACCCCTGTCTCTTATACACATCTCTGAGCGGGCTGGCAAGGCAGACG
>NW_012026816.1:469853-471371 GCF_000956235.1 Wasmannia auropunctata
TCAGCGAGGCCCTGGAGGACTGACGTGGAGAAGGGTTTCGTGTGAACAGCCGTTGCACACGAGTCAGTCGATCCTAAGCCCTAGGAGAAATCCTATGTCAATGACGGCGTACTATACTCTAGTGTTGTCCTAGCCAAAATGATCGATTACTGTAAAAAGTAAGAGAGAGATAGAGCGAACGACACACGCCCGTCGGGCGAAAGGGAATCCGGTTCCTATTCCGGAACCCGGCAGCGGAACCGCATACAATTCGGGCCCTCGTAAGAGTGTTCGTCGGGGTAACCCAAAATGACCTGGAGACGCCGTCGGGAGATCCGGGAAGAGTTTTCTTTTCTGTATAAGCGTTCGAGTTCCCTGGAAACCTCTAGCAGGGAGATAGGGTTTGGAACGCGAAGAGCACCGCAGTTGCGGCGGTGTCCGGATCTTCCCCTCGGACCTTGAAAATCCAGGAGAGGGCCACGTGGAGGTGTCGCGCCGGTTCGTACCCATATCCGCAGCAGGTCTCCAAGGTAAAGAGCCTCTAGTCGATAGACTAATGTAGGTAAGGGAAGTCGGCAAATTGGATCCGTAACTTCGGAATAAGGATTGGCTCTGAGGAGCGGGGCGTGTCGGGCTTGGTCGGGAAGCGGGTCTGGCTGACGTGCCGGGCCTGGGCGAGGTGAACGCTCGGCGTTCTCGCGCCGAACACGGGATCCGAGCTCGGTCCCGTGCCTTGGCCTCCCGCGGATCTTCCTTGCTGCGAGGCTTCCGTGGCGGCGCGAGCCGTCGTGGTCGTCCTCTTCGGCCGCCATTCAACGCTCAGCTCAGAACTGGCACGGACTAGGGGAATCCGACTGTCTAATTAAAACAAAGCATTGCGATGGCCCTCGCAGGTGTTGACGCAATGTGATTTCTGCCCAGTGCTCTGAATGTCAACGTGAAGAAATTCAAGCAAGCACGGGTAAACGGCGGGAGTAACTATGACTCTCTTAAGGTAGCTAAATGCCTCGTCATCTAATTAGTGACGCGCATGAATGGATTAACGAGATTCCCACTGTCCCTATCTACAGGCGGGAGCGTCTAAGACACCCCCGGAAGGCCCACGAAGGGTTTCCCAGGTGAGCGTACAAGAGGTTGATGGTCTCGTGTCGGGGATCCTGAGTCTCGGTTCCTGTGCCGGGGGCTTCTTCGATGAAGCGCCGCAGGTTCCTTGCCCACGCCCACGCGTGAGCTTCTTCGATGAAGCGCCGTGCGGTACCTCGTCAAGCCTGTGCTGTGTGCCTCTTTGATGAGGCGCCGCAGGTAGACGAGAGGAGTTCCCTTAAAGGACGACGCTTGTACCTACCCAGCCCTCCACTCACCAGGGAGATGATGGCCAGTGTCGGGAACCCTGAGTCTTGGTTCCTGTGCCGGGAGCTTCTTCGATGAAGCACCGCACGTTCCTTGCTTACGCCCACGACGTGAGCTTCTTCGATGAAGCGCCGTGTGGTATTTCGTCTCGCCTGTGCTGTGTGCCTCTTTGATGAGGCGCCGCGGGTA
>NW_012026816.1:471391-471738 GCF_000956235.1 Wasmannia auropunctata
GTGTGCCTTGTCGACTCAGTCCATTGGTGTTTTGCGCCAACGCTCACTCACGCGTCTCTCGACACGTGTTGTCGCCGCCGCCGTCGTCGTAGCGACCGCGACCGATCGACGATTCGCTCCGCTCGTCCACACGAGCGAGCCGAAGTTCGTCTCGCGTCGCGTCGGACGCTGACGCGCGCGCGCGCGCGCGCGCGCGAAGAGAGACAGGGAGAGCGTTTCGCATACAAAACTTTGACGACCTCAGAGCAGGCGAGATCACCCGCTGAATTTAAGCATATTATTAAGCGGAGGAAAAGAAACTAACTAAGATCGGAAGAGCACACGTCTGAACTCCAGTCACTTAGGCA
>NW_012026816.1:475468-477968 GCF_000956235.1 Wasmannia auropunctata
TATCCCCTGTGTGCCTTGTCGACTCAGTTACGGACGATATTGGAGAGCGCGCGTGTCAACGACGTGCACGCAATCCGAGCTAGCCGAGAGCGCGCCTATCTCTATGTTCTCGCGCGCGCTTGTGCCGTGTCACGATGCCGAAGCAAGGACGAGGTAATCTCGTTCGGCGCCGCGTTCCGCTCGCGCGAGTCACGCACTCCGTGAGCCGCGACACGCGCGCCGCTTCGCGCAACGCACGTACGAGACGTTGCACGCGAGAGACAGGAGGATAAGAGCCGCATATATTTGGAGAGAGGAATCGTGTCGAACGGCAGGTGACGATCCGCGCGCCGCTCTCTCTCACTCGATCGACCACGCCACAACGTTCGTTGCAACGTTGCGTCTGGGACCGTGGACGACGAGTGTCGAGATCGACCGCACGCGAGATCCCCTCCGGTCACACCGCCCAGGCGCGCGTACGCGCGCGCCGGCGGTGCTCTGCGAGCGAGGAGCGAGGCGTTGGCGCGCCAACGATCCGAGGGAGGCCCGCGGCCGGTGTTCAAGCACCGTGCCTGTGCCCTTTCGGATTCGGCGGCGTCGGCCGGCGCGAACCGGTGGTAACCTACAACGCCGCGGCGACTCGCCGAGAGTCGCTCGCGCGCTGGAGGGCCCGGAGACACCGTGAGACGAAACCCCCCGCCGACTTGTGATTTATCGCATCGGTGGCGGGTGTTTCTCTCGTCTTCGTCGCCCGATGGTTTTTCAAAGATTTCCGCCCCGGCTCTCGTCTCATTCCCCCGCGCGATCGCGCGCCGGTTGGAGACGAGAGACGCTCCGCTCGCGCGACGATGTCGTCTCACGTTGTGCCGTAGCCCCCTGCAAACGGGGCGGCGGTCCGCGCGTGCTCGGACGCGCGGCCAGGCTGATCGAAGGGCCCCCATTCCCCGAGTGGCGTTGATCCCGGAGGATCCCACTCTCCCCCGTCGACTCTCCGTGCCTCCTCGCGCGCTGCCCGCGCGCCGAGAGAGTGGCCGAGGGAAGACGAGGAGAGAGAGATGGTGAAGCCCCGGCGAGAGATGGCCACGAGAGAGGAGTGAAGCAAATACCGAAACATGTTTGACAGCGTTGCGAAAGCACGCAAGATGAACGATTACCCTGAACGGTGGATCACTTGGCTCGTGGGTCGATGAAGAACGCAGCTAATTGCGCGTCAACTTGTGAACTGCAGGACACATGAACATCGACATTTCGAACGCACATTGCGGTCCACGGATACAATTCCCGGACCACGCCTGGCTGAGGGTCGTTTTAGTACCAACAGACTGCTTGCGCCCACTCTCGTCGTCGCGCACCCGCCTTAACACTTTGGTGGTGCGCGCGACGATATAGAGAGAGGAGCGACGAGCGATCGTTGGACGTTCGCCGAGCTGAGCGAGACGCGCTCCCTCCCATCTTTCGGGGCCGTGCTGGCCTCCGAGGAGGAGAGAGGAGCCAGTCTTCCCTGGGCGTCGTCCGAAATGACACAAACGAGTGGGAGAGGAGAAGAATGAGGGTTGTTGACCGAGGCGTCAACGAGATCTGGCGCGGGCGCGCGCGCGACGAAGGTGTCGCGCCGCCGCCGCCCGGAGACCAAGAGCGCCCCAAGTACAAGTGGAGATATATATATATAAGATACGTTCGCCCGAGGAGAGAAGAGCGCGACGACGGGACCTCGACGCGAGAGTCACGTCGCGCCGCTCCGCGCCGCCGCCCTGCGTAGGCCGCCCCACCGTACTCTCGGTGAGAGGTGCGCCTCGAGAGAGGTGCGCGCGCGTGCAAAAATGGAGCCGCGCCTGCCGTGCGCGGGCTCCAGCCTCGGAGATGATACGTCTCTCCTCTGTACTCCGCGGGTACTCGGTCTCTCGGAGCAGTCGCGATCTCCGGCCCGAGGAGCCGCCCTGGTGTGTGGATCGCGCGAGCCGACCGCGCGCGTGTCCGAGTCCACGAAAGCGATTCTCTCCGCGAGCGCGCGAGAGACATCCTTGGGACCGGCACGGCGCGTTTGTCGTGTACTCGTCGCGTATCCCGCCGGGCGCACTCGATTGTGCCGCCCCACTGGTGTTTTGCGCCAACGCTCACTCACGCGTCTCTCGACACGTGTTGTCGCCGCCGCCGTCGTCGTAGCGACCGCGACCGATCGACGATTCGCTCCGCTCGTCCACACGAGCGAGCCGAAGTTCGTCTCGCGTCGCGTCGGACGCTGACGCGCGCGCGCGCGCGCGCGCGCGAAGAGAGACAGGGAGAGCGTTTCGCATACAAAACTTTGACGACCTCAGAGCAGGCGAGATCACCCGCTGAATTTAAGCATATTATTAAGCGGAGGAAAAGAAACTAACTAGGATTTCCTTAGTAGCGGCGAGCGAACAGGAAAGAGCCCAGCGCCGAATCCCGCGGTTCCGCCGCAGGGAAATGTGGTGTTTGGGAGGGTCCGTTTATCCCGAGGTGCCGCGTCGCGTCCAAGTCCATCTTGAATGGGGCCACT
>NW_012026816.1:483358-484430 GCF_000956235.1 Wasmannia auropunctata
GAGTTCAGACGTGTGCTCTTCCGATCTAGAGGTGTCAGAAAAGTTACCACAGGGTTAACTGGCTTGTGGCGGCCAAGCGTTCATAGCGACGTCGCTATTTGATCCTTCGATGTCGGCTCTTCCTATCATTGCGAAGCAGAATTCGCCAAGCGTCGGATTGTTCACCCGCCAACAGGGAACGTAAGCTGTGTGTGACCGTCGTGAGACAGGTTAGTTATCCCCTGTGTGCCTTGACGACTCAGTCATTGCGATAGTAATCCTGCTCAGTACGAGAGGAACCGCAGGTTCGGACATTTGGTTCACGCACTCGGTCGAGCGGCCGGTGGTGCGAAGCTACCATCCGTGGGATTATGCCTGAACGCCTCTAAGGCCGTATCCTCTCTAGTCAAAGGTGGCAATGATATCTCTAGGAGTCTCGTGAGTCGAAAGGCTCAAAACAATGTGACACTTACCTACTAGGCGGCCGGTCCACGGGCCGGTCGTCGCACGAGCCCGGTTTGCCGTACGGCGCCATCGCCCGTCGTCGGGATCTCACCGCTACGACGGCACGGCGTCAAACGGTCGAACATGAGTTTCGCGAGTTCGATGTCGAGACTCGGAATCGTCTGTAGACGACTTAGGTACCTGGCGGGGTGTTGTACTCGGTAGAGCAGTTACCACGCTGCGATCTGTTGAGACTCAGCCCTCGGCTTGGGGATTCGTCTTGTCGGTTAGACGAGACCCCACGCGCGCGCGCCAGCCCCGTCGGCGAAAGCAACACGCGGCGAGGGACTTAGCCGCGCGACAGCCCCGTGGGGCGAAAGCAACACGCGGCGAGGGACTTAGCCGCGCGACAGCCCCGTGGGGCGAAAGCAACACGCGGCGAGGGACTTAGCCGCGCGACAGCCCCGTGGGGCGAAAGCAACACGCGGCGAGGGACTTAGCCGCGCGACAGCCCCGCGGGGCGAAAGCAACACGCGGCGAGGGACTTAGCCGCGCGCCCAGCCCCGCGGGGCGAAAGCAACACGCGGCGAGGGACTTAGCCGCGCGCCCAGCCCCGCGGGGCGAAAGCAACACGCGGCGAGGGACTTAA
>NW_012026816.1:485011-487087 GCF_000956235.1 Wasmannia auropunctata
TATCCCCTGTGTGCCTTGTCGACTCAGTATCACGCGGCGCGGGACTTAGCCGCGGAGCGCGCGACAGACCCGCCGGCGGTAGGACCGACGTACGCGCTAGCCTAACCGAGCGCTAACCTGACCGAGCGCGAGACCGAACGAGCGCTAACCTGACCGAGCGCTAACCTGACCGAGCGCTAACCTGACCGAGCGCTAGCCCGACGTGTCAGGCGAGGCACTTGGCCGCTGAGCGCCTGTCGGCCCCGTCGGCGAAAGCAACACGCGGCGCGGGACTTAGCCGCGGAGCGCGCGACAGACCCGCCGGCGGTAGGCCCGACGTACGCGCTAGCCTAACCGAGCGCTAACCTGACCGAGCGCGAGACCGAACGAGCGCTAACCTGACCGAGCGCTAACCTGACCGAGCGCTAACCTGACCGAGCGCTAGCCCGACGTGTCAGGCGAGGCACTTGGCCGCTGAGCGCCTGTCGGCCCCGTCGGCGAAAGCAACACGCGGCGCGGGACTTAGCCGCGGAGCGCGCGACAGACCCGCCGGCGGTAGGCCCGACGTACGCGCTAGCCTAACCGAGCGCTAACCTGACCACCGAGCGCGAGACCGAACGAGCGCTAACCTGACCGAGCGCTAACCTGACCGAGCGCTAACCTGACCGAGCGCGAGCCCGACGGGTCAGGCGAGGTACTTGGCCGCGGAGCGCCTGTCGGCCCCGTCGGCGAAAGCAACACGCGGCGAGAAAGCAACACGCCGCGAGGGACTTAGAAAATATTTCGGCTCGGTCGGGTCCGGAGGTAAACCTGGCCGATCTACGCTTCCCCGCTAAAGCCCTTAATGTTACGTCGATTCGCGTGCCCGCACGTTTATTCGGCCACCCTAGTGCCCCCGTGCACCCCCGACGTCCGTTCGCCTCGATAGCGGAGAATTTTCGGCGCCGGAGGTAATCGCGGCGAAAGCAACACGCCGCGCGGGACTTAGAAAATTTTCGGCTCGGTCGGGTCCGGAGGTAAACCTGGCCGATCGACGCTTCCCCGCTAGCCCCCTTAATATTACGTCGATTCGCGCGCCCGCACGTTTATTCGGCCACCCTACCACCCCCGTGCACCCCCGTCGTCCGTTCGCCCCGATAGCGAAGAATTTTCGGCGCCGGAGGTAATCGCGGCGAAAGCAACACGCCGCGCGACTCACTTAGAAAATTTTCGGCTCGGTCGGGTCCGGAGGTAAACCTGGCCGTTCGACGCTTCCCCGCTAGCGCCCTTAATGTTACGTCGATTCGCGTGCCCGCACGTTTATTCGGCCACCCTACCACCCCCGTGCACCCCCGTCGTCCGTTCGCCCCGATAGCGAAGAATTTTCGGCGCCGGAGGTAATCGCGGCGAAAGCAACACGCCGCGCGAAAGCAACACGCCGCGCGGGACTTAGAAAATTTTCGGCTCGGTCGGGTCCGGAGGTAAACCTGGCCGATCGACGCTTCCCCGCTAGCCCCCTTAATATTACGTCGATTCGCGCGCCCGCACGTTTATTCGGCCACCCTACCACCCCCGTGCACCCCCGTCGTCCGTTCGCCCCGATAGCGAAGAATTTTCGGCGCCGAAGACGGTAAACGCCGGCGAAAGCAACACGCCGCGGCGGTACCTCGCTTCCAGCGGCTAAGTCCCGCGCGCCTCGGTCTATCGACGTTCGCGCCCATAAGAGGCCGTGCATAAGACCGTGCGTCGCCGACCGCTTGTCCGGTCGGTTGGGTACTATAAGAGGTGCGGTGCGCTCGGCTAGCCGAGCGGTACGATGCGGTCGTGCGTACACGTTACTCGTGTCTCGTACGCCCCGTACGGCTTACTCGAACGTATATGAAACACGGACCGTGATCGTTGCGATGCACGTCGATCGTTCTTCTCGCTATTGAAGCGGAGAAGTCGTCGACTCTCGTACGGAGGGTGATTTACATCGTTAGACGTCTTCGGCGACGAAACGTCCGGTGTTCGCTCGCCGCGGCGGTACATCGCTTCCAGCGGCTAAGTCCCGCGCGCCTCGGTCTATCGACGACCGCGCCCATAAGCGGCCGTGCATAAGACCGTGCGTCGCCGACA
>NW_012026816.1:487896-488382 GCF_000956235.1 Wasmannia auropunctata
TTGTATGCTATACGAAGTTATTACGTACGTCCGGTGTTCGCTCGCGCTTGTCGAAGCGTGCCGTCCAATATAATATTATATACAAACACAGCATTGCCACGAGTCGGTGTCGAGAGACCGAATGGCTCTTATGTGGCGCGCACATAGTGTTGGTCCCGCGATCTTCCCTCGTTCTCAGACGAACGTGATCGGATGAATCGTGGCGCTTACTGAACATCAACTCCACGTATACGAGTGCGACGGAAGTGCGAGATCCCTGGCGGATTTCTCTTCCCGCTTTACTTGTACGCCTTAGCGAAATTTTTCTACGTACTTTGAGTACGCACGTTCCTCGACGTCTGAGTATCGCATCGTCGATCTAGCGTCAGGGCTGAGCGGCTACGCGCCGCTATCATAGGGAGAATGAGAACAAAAATATACATGATCTTTTTTTAACAAAACCCGACGTTGTGCGTATACTCCTCGAGTGTACATGCACGTTCGGTG